>NW_022437046.1:6084799-6302778 GCF_009761245.1 Sapajus apella
TTTTTTTTTTTTTTTTTTTTTTTGAGACGGAATTTCACTCATGTTACCCAGGCTGTAGTGCAATGGCGCGATCTCGGCTCATCGCAACCTCCGCCTCCTGGGTTCAGGCAATTCTCCTGCCTCAGCCTCCTGAGTAGCTGGGATTACATATTACTGTCTTTAGTTTCAATTATTCCCAACCAAGAATACGACCACACTGTCTCCTAGTCCTCCTCCCTCACTGGCAACTGGGAAGTTTTCTCCTTCATATCTAGGCCAGATTGTGGCTGTGGGAGCCTGGGGATCCCAGAAAATATGAAACAACTGAGTGTTCATCTCAGGGTTGCAGGTCTTGGTCCCTGGAGGGAAACAAGTGAAGTCCATTTGACCACACAGGAAAAAAACCTAGGAGAGATGCACTGTCCAGTCCAAAGTCGTGTATGTGCACATGCATGCATGCACTTCGTGGAGTAAAGACAACCATCATGGTTACAGGGCTTGGATAGGGGCTAACCAAGGCCTGTTGGATTGCTTACAAGCCTTTCTCAATGACCAGGAATTCTGTGCCATCCCAAGAGGAAGAGGACGAGCTGGACATTGAGACCTGAGTCCACTGTTTCACAGGCAGGTGGAAACTGGGTAGTGTAGTGTAATTCAACAGAGTAGGATAGGAAGCTGGAAGTAGTAAAATGTTATGAAACACTAGAATGTTTCCAGCCCTCCCTGTTGCATGTAGTAACTGACAGCTGATCCAGTATTGTGACAGATTAGCAAAGGAGCCACTGCCAGCTGATCAGAGATGCCTGGAAGAATTTGGGATGGCCTGAGTGACAATCCTCCCAGAGGGATCCAAGTACAAGATAGTGTGTCTTCTCTCCACATATCTCCTGCAATTTCAGGTGTTTCCTTATTTTTGGCAAGGGGTTTCTTCTGAAAAAATCTGTAACATCTGGCCCAGTACAGTCACCTACAGGAGTAGCCCCATCACCCCCAATCTTCTTCTCATATGGTCCCTTAGTAGTTGGACTGCATTTACTTGCACCTAAGGGTGAGGACAAGCTAGCACAGTGCCCATGTGGCAAGGTATATAATAACATTAAATGCAGGATAAAGGTGTTAGTGTGACCTCAGATGGATGGGCTACCACTAGATAGCCATGAGACAGCAGTGCCTTCAGGGTGCTTTCTGCCCACTCTTGGTGTAGGGCACTGTGCAGAATTCCCAACTACCAAAGGGAATCAAGGTAGGAAAAAAAAAGTGCAAAGATGTGGAAAGGAATATCTAGGTTCAGGTCTCTGCAGTGCAGTTGTACTACTCCAGTTATTTTCTCATCCCCTAACTCCTGAGTCCAGATGGAATCTTGCAGGGTGTGCTGGGAAGAATTCTCAGATGACCCACCAACATTCCCAGCTGTTGGTGTACACATACCTTCTCCCAGTTATTCAATCTAGGTACTGTGGTGAAGGGGTTTCACAGATGTAATTTAGTTCCCCAATCAGTTGACCTAGAAATAGGGATTATCTAGGCACGCCTGACTAATCACATGAGTCCTTTAAAAGTTTTCTCTGGCTTTCTGAGTCTCTGGCCCGCAGGCATCGGGTCTAAGTAGGGCTCTCTGCTCTAAGGGTTCATGGCCCACTGCTCCCTCGCTGTCCCTGCCGCCACTGTCCATGCTCTGCCTTGTAAAGAAGGTGGTGGGTTGGAACATGCTATCACTGCTGGTGTATGGGGTACTGCATCTACTTCGACCGCAAAAGATGAAGTGACCCCAACTTCAAGAACAGTATTTGAGAACCAAGAAAGAAACAGAAGCTTGCCAAGGAGAGAGCTGGGCTTTCCAAATTACCTGACCTTAAAGATGCTGAAGCTGTTCAGAAATTCTTCCTTAAATAAGTACAGTTTGGTGAAGAGTTACTAGCTCAAGGTGAATATGAGAAGGGTGTAGACGATCTGACAAATGCAATTGCTGTGAGTGGACAGCCACAGCAGTTACTGCGGGTCTTACAGCAAACTCTTCCAAAACCAGTGCACCAGTGTTCCAGATGCTATTCACTAAGCTCCCAACAATTAGAGAATTTTAAGTGCTCAGAGCTTGGCTGAAGATGATGTGGAATGAGAAACAAATGTGAACATAATAAAATCTCAGTTAAAAATATTTTTAAAATTATTAATAATTGAGCAGCTCTGGGGGAATAAGAGCAAATATGCTTTTTATGAACTACTCTGAAATCTACCAGAGTTAATGTTTACTTTGTGTAGATCCATTTGTCTATTTTATTTATTTTTCCCAGTGAAAAGTGTATTTGATAGAGAACTTTTCATTATATAAATACATTATGAGTTATTGAAATATAATGGATTTTGTTTACTCCTGAAACATAGTTAAACTGTACATATGTTAAAAATAAAGTTCTCAGTTTTGAAAGATAAGCAAAAAAAAAAAAAAAAAAAACAAAGTATAGGAGAAACTGAAAAATGTACACTTTTTTGGCTTGTACATTTTGCTGTAAATCCAGAAATTATCTGATAGGCTTGATTGTGTTTGTGAAAACTGAGCATTAAAGTTTTTTAGTGATCATTTCTTTCCATTTAATCTCTTAGACATAAATACATAAGGTGTGCTGCTGTGCTGTGCTAACAACTTCATTCTCTTTCTGTGTATCAGTCTTGAAATGTTTTGTGTAAATCAGTGGGCTTAATGTGTTCTGGGTGTTTATCTCCTTGTATTTTAAATATATATAGTTGCAAATAGCACCAGGAAGTAGATCTATGTACACCCCTAATCTAGCCTTGTGAGCTTTGCCAGTAGATGTGTGTTCACTTTTCTTCCATTTGTTACATGAGAGAATGTGTCTGCTGATCACTGAAGTATTCCTTTCAGCGTCTGATTCACTGGGTTCCATTGAGCATATTAAAATCCACCTTAACCTAAGGTATGTATGTGGGCAACCAGGCCTTGCATTTTTTTATATTCTGAATTTTGCATGCTTGCCTGACTTAGTATTTCCGAATTGATCTTTTTTTTAAAAAAATGGTGTAACTATCTTGTTGATTTTCACTGAAATGATATGGTTCTGTCACTTCTCTGTAAATTAACCTGAAATTTTTAAGGTAACTGGGGTGATCTGCTTGTAAAAATGTTTGTTGCCTTTTACTTTTATCTTCAGTGTACCTCCTTAATCCTACTTCAACTTGATTAATTCATCTTGTTAAATGATGAGAGTAAGTTGCAACCTGGTGACTGAAGACTTGAAAAGAATGGAGCAGGTGGGACCTCTTATTCTCAAATGGTGACATATTCTCCATAGTCACAGATTCTGTTTCAGAACTGAGTAAGGACCCTTGGTACTTGGGGGCATCTGTTGAACTGAGTAACATTTCTCATTGTAAAGATTGCCTTTATTCTGTCTAAAAGTCTGTGGGAGATCTCAAAGACTTTTCCTATGTACTAGGCATTTTATTTTGGTTTACTTACAAATTTTTTTTTTTTTTTTTGAGGTGGAGTTTCACTCTTGTTGCCACCTGGAGTACAGTCTGGAGTACAATGGTGCTCACTGCAACCTCTGCCTCCCGGGTTCAAGCGATTCTCCTGCCTCAGTCTCCCGAGTAGCTGGGATTACAGGCGCCTGCCACCATGCCCAGATAATTTTGTATTTTTAGTAGAGAAGGGGTTTCTCCATGTTGGTCAGGCTGGTCTTGAACTCCCGACCTCAGGTGATCCGCCCACTTCGGCCTCCCAAAGTGCTGGGAATACAGGCATGAGCCACTGTGCTCCCCTACAACTCTCCTTAATCATTAACCTCTGGTTTTTTGTGGTGTAGTGGAAGTAGAAACAGTTCTAGTTTCTGCCTCTGATTAGCTTCACAGCCTTGAGCAAGTCACATTTTATCTCTGAACTTACATCTACTATTAGACTAGGTAATGCATTTGAGGACTTTTGTCATGTATCTTGAGAGTTTGTGATCCTGAACCCTTAAACAGTGGTTTTTTGGTGACATGGGATGCTTTTTGGGAGGGATGACCAGTACAAACATGTCAATCAGTTTTACTAGTGAGATCCCAAATCCAAAGCAGTGTAGTGGTGATTGGTCAGTGATTAACCAGGCAGCTAAGAAGTCTTAGGCACCAGCCCAGAAGTGTATAGAGGGGCAGTTAGAGAGAGAACAGGGGTGGGAAAGGGAACAAGGGGCAGATAGCTCAGCAAGGAAAGAATGCACTCAGAAAGAGGAGGGCTGGTTAGAGGAGTGAGCGGCAGCTTAGACTTAGGAAGGGCAGAAACGCCATTTCCTTGGGAACTGAAGTGTGGTATGAGCTGGGTATCACTTGGCTCTGGACATACTGGCTTTGCTGTAATGCTTGAAAAGGCAGTGCTATCTTCATTTTACAGCTCGTTAAGCCAAATACATTTTCTTACTTAAATGACAACTTTGGTGCTTTAAAATGAGGTACCACTTTTTAAAGCTAGCTGTGTCACGTTAAAGAAAAAACATCAGCACTGTTTTCTCCCAGAAGTACAACTGCCAAACACTATCCGTTTCCATCTTAAGTTTTACCAGGTGATGGAATCAGGTCATTGTAGTGATGCTGGCCAAATGGTGCTCAGCAGGTGAGAACAACAACAACAACAAAACAACCCAGATTTCAGTGGAGCAATAAACAGCTTGAATGTTTCCATGTGCTAATATTGCACACTTATTAAAAACAAAAACTTTGGAAATGGAAAATAATGTATTCCTATAACAGTTGACATGCTTCTTTGGGCAAAGATACATTGTTTTGTTCCACAATTTGTACTTAAAGTGAAAGAACATTTAAATAATTGACATACTGGCTGTAGCAATGCTGACCTGTTAACTGATAACTAGAACTTAGGTTCGCATTTATGTAAAGTATGTAAAATTTTAAGTAAAGCATGCATACGAGGCAGTCAGTAAATGTTTGATTCCTTTTGCCCCTCAGTAAATTTATTTTACCATCTTCCTGCCTGCCATTCTGACTTTATTAAGTCAACCTGTGGACCAGAGTGTAATGAGATGTTATTGCAGAAGAGATTACGAGAAAATTGGTATATCATGCAGATATCATACAGAATGATTTTGTAATGTAAAAAATCCAGTTTTACTATTGCTTGTGCCTCAGCTGTTTAAGTAAATGTTAAAGGGCTTAGAGAAAAAAAAAAAAGAAAAGCTTTCTCTGGCTAGTTGCAGAAACAAAGTCAGAGAGATATGTTCTGGCTGACCTGGAAGAAAGCAAACGTGCATTTTGTGAATTACCTACAGAAGCCATGTGGCAAGAAACTGCAGGCATCCACTAGGAGCTAAGAGTAGTCCCCAGCTGAAAGCCAGCATGAAAATAAGACCTTAGTTGGCTGGGTGCAGTGGCTCAAGCCTGTAATCCCAGCACTTTTGGAGGTCGAGATCGAAACCATCCTGGCCAACATGGTAAAACCCCGTCTCTACTAGAAATACAAAAATTAGCTGGGTGTGGTGGCACATGCCTGTATTCCCAGCTACCTCGGAGGCTTAGGCAGGAGAATTGTTTGAACCTGGGAGGCAGAGGTTGCAGCTGAGATCATGCCACTGCACTCCAGCCTGGTGACAGAGCGAGACTCCATCTCAAAAAAAAGAAAAAGGCAAACCTTAGTCCTACAACTGTTAAGGAAATGAATTCTACAAATGACCATTGAGCCTGGAAGAAGACTCCCAGCCCACAAGAACCACAGCCTGAACCAACACCTCGATTTCATTCAGCCTGATGAAGCCCTGAGCAGAAAATTCAGCCATGCCCTGCAGACTTCTGACCTATATAATTTGTGTTGTTTTAAGCCACAAAGTTTGTGGTAATTTGTTATGTAGCAATAGAAAACTAACACAGGTAATAAATGTATTCAGGACACCTATAGAATTAGACCAGCTGAAAGTGTCTATGAGTAGAGTTTCAGGGTTCTCTTGCCTTCATACTCTGTAGGCAGTAAAAGATATAGAAATGTGTTAAGATGCCTGGGCATGAAGAATGTTCCACTGCCTGAATGGGTAGTAAACAGTCATTCCTACAGAGTCTAAATTGTGTTGGAGAGTTCATGGGACAACCAATGCTTCTGTCTTAACACCTAATAAATCAGACAACTCTGAGAATCCAGAGGGGTGATCATCAGTGATTCCTCAGTCCTCATCAGACTTACTAGTTTGCCATCACAATCTCAAAATGAGGGGTACAATCTTTGGGTTCTCATCACTCCTGTCCCCTGGATGAGCTATACCATCATCTAGCATTCCCTATATCTCACCAATAAATTGTCAGTCCAATTATTACTTGTCCTTTCAGCAATTGCATGGAGGCACTCCTGAACCTTTGGGAGTTTCTTCCCCAATAAAACATCAGGCTTCACCAATTTCATCACTTTTGACCCCTTGATCTAAAAGCCATTATCTCATAGCATAAGGGCTGTCAGCTCAGGTTGGGCGTGGTAGCTTATGCCCATAATCCTAGCACTTTGGGAGGCCGAGGTGGGTGAATCACTTGAGCTCAGGAGTTTGAGAACAGCATGGGCAACATGGTGAAACCCTGTCTCTACAAAAAAAAGAAAAATTAGCTGGGTGTGGCTTGCAACTGTAGTCTCAGCTACTTGCAGGGCTGAGGTGGGAGGATCACTTGAACCCAGGAGGTGGAGTTTGGTCAACATGGTTGGTCTCCTCCCTAGGGTTATCTCCACCTAGAATTGGGGTTAGAATTGGGGTTAAGGAGGGTGACAATTAATTTTATGAGTCAACTTGACTGGGACATGGGATGTCCAGATGGCCGGTTAACTGTTACTTCTGGCTGTGTCTATGAGGGTGTATTCAGAAGAGGTGCGCATTTGATTTGGTGGACTGAGGAAAGTTGGTGGCATGCCACAACGTGGGAGGGCATCATCCCTTCTATTGGCAGACAGAATGGAACCAAAAGGCAAAGGAAGGTTGAATTTGCTCCCTGCCTGTTTTGAGTAGAGACATTGATCTTCTCCCGCCCTCAGTCCTTCAGACTCAGACTAGAATCTACACCATTAGCTCTCTGGCTCTCCGACCTTCAAACTATGCCACCAACTTTGCTGGGTCTCAAGCTTGCAGAGCAGATCCTGAGAGTAAGTCTCCATAATCACAAGAGCCAATACCTTATACAGTAGTCCTCCCTTATCTGCAGGAGATATGTTCAAGACCTCCAATAGGTGTCTGAAACCACAGAGAGTACCAAACCCTGTATATACTATGTTTTTTACCTATACATACAGACCTATAATAAAGCTTAACATATTAGGCATAGTAAGAGATTAACAATAATAATATAGAACAGTTATAACAATATAATAAAACTTATGTGAATGTGGTCTCTCTCAAAATATCTTCTTGTTACTGAAACCATGGAAAGTGATGCAGCAGATAAGTGGGGACTACTGTACTAAATCTCTTTCTTGTATCTCACATAGACCCCCTCTTTAGGCCTTCCCAGTCTTTGCTCTATAGGAAAGAGCAATACCTTAGTAACTCTGTGACATCTCAAGCTGCTCCTGCTCCTCACTCACAGCCAAAGGAGGAACATCAGGGAAGGGTCCGATTTGATTGGTTCTGCTCAGGTAAGGTCATATGCCATTCTTTACACAAGGGGGCATGTCACCAGGGGACACATTCCACACATTAAACTCATATAGTACTGATCTAGCCTTACTCTCAATAAACCCCTCCTGGGAGACAGCTTCCTCCAAGGTCATTAGTAACCACAGAATTCTGTCCCTGAAGAGATCATCACTAACTTCTATCTCAAGTCTCTTGTTCACAGTGAATCTAAGATTCTCAGGAACTTCATCAGAGGAGCTAGTAGTTCAGCCTTTCCTGCAGTGGAACTCTTCTCATAGGTGACTCTGAGGTTCTTAAAAACAACCTTGGAATTGCGTCCTGGGTGACATCCCGCAACCCTAGATCTCCATTCTCAGGAATATAACTCTTAAATTCCTTGGCTTGGCAGGCTTTGTTCCTGCAACCAGTCAGTGACCCACAATTCCAATACCCAGTTACTGCTGCCATTATCAAGTAGACGAGGGCAGCTGATGAAGCAATATACACTCCAGGCCTTGAAGCCTGCTTTATTCGTGGAAACGTGTGATTACAGGAACATTAACCACAGTGTGGAAACTCTAATGTCCATCACCTTCTGGGGCAAAGAAATGTAGTAGGGCCCAGATATCATACTCCTGAGAAGGACTCCAGGCATTGAGCCATGGGGATTATATTTAGCATACCTAGGAAGCACAATGTCTTCTCCAGTTATGATTAAGTGCTGGGATCCAAAAGTAAAACCACACAACACAACACTGGCCTCTAGCTCCACTGTGCCATCTTTGAGAAGCATTTTCTCTGGTGTGATAAGAGCTGGGGTTCAAGCCTTACTGTTGTAGCTGTAGGATGTGATAGACCCATAGCCTGATTAGCCACCTGAGAATTCTACCGGGTATGACTACCTTGAGCAGTTGGCTGTAGTCCATTATGATAGAGCTGTACAGAAAGCCAACTCCTTTGGGAGGCCAGTCCTCAGGGAATTCATCTTGGACAAGTTAAAACTTTCCTCTCAAGCACTTACAACCACAATAATAAATTAATAAACTAGTGTGAACTAGAGCTACACACAAACTAGGTACATACATCTTAAAAACAATCTCGAGTGGAAAAAAATAAGCACAAAAGAACATATCTATTATGATATGTTTATTTAAAATTCAAAAACTGACAGAACTAAACTTTACTTGTATTGGAACACACCTGAATATAATAAAAGTATAGAGAAAAGCAAGAAAGATATTTCAATAAAAGTCAAGACAGTGGTTATCTCTTGGGTGGGGCTATAATTAGAAAGGGAAGGACAAGATGGAGAAGGTTCTTACTGTCAGTGTTCTATTTCTTGATTTGGTGGATACATATGTGTTTATATTTAAACAATACAAATGGTTTTGTACCATTTCTCTTAATTTATATTTAAAATAAAAGTGTTAAAAAGAATACACGTTCAAGTATGTAGTAGTAAAGGGGCATCCTATTTGTAACTTACCACTCTCAATGGTTCAGGAAGAAACTATTCATTATTTCAGATAAAAAATTAGAAAAGGAAAGAAAGAACAAAGAGAAGAAAGAAATGCATACTCCAAGTAGAATATTTTCATCTCCTTTTATTGAAGGAAATAGAAATTTGTGCTGCAGAGGCAGTAGTACCTCAGAGCATGACAAGGTAGTCAATGGGGCTGACATGACAAGCCACAATGCTGGCCGGGGGTCCTACCACAGTGGGAGAACCAAAACCACAAAGATAGCAGGAGGTAGCAAACATCCCCAACACCCAGTGTAAGCATTTCCATTTGCAGAGAGGTTGGCCATGCATCTTAAAAACAGGGTCCCCTCACAGCTGGCAGGGTATCATGTCAGTCCACCAAATCCATCCAGAACTAACATGTAGTCTCTAATTTGGAGATTCTCTCCTGTGACCAAAAGATTTGGACCATTAGAAGATCCAAGTTAATCTTTCTGCTCCTTATCCCAGATAGAAAAAATTCTGAGTTTCTGAAACATCACACAAGTAGAGCTGGACAGGTGCTAATGCCCAGCCTTGCTCTAAAAGTAGTTACTGTTTTCCCCCTGACTTCTCACACTGCTCACTCAATATGTGCCCTAGGAAACCTCTCAATGTTATAAACAAGGGACAGGATGGGGGCAGCAGCCTAGGGTATGGAGGGAATCAAAAGGTGCTACATAGCCAAGAGCATTTCACAAGAAACAGCATGAGAACACTATTGGGTCAAGGTCCTCCCAAACAGCTGCTAGAAGCACATACAAAGAAAAATGTGGTTATTCTCCCATGTCAGGATCAGCTGCGCCAAAGTCATGGTCCAGGAAGCTGAGCCTCTTCATGTCCCTGGCAGATTATCAAACCCCATGGCATTCCCAAGCTGTTCCAGTTTTCAAGTACAATGAAGTGTTTGGGCAGTTCAGTCACAGAAAAACAAGCAATAAAGAAATCTCAACTGATTACAAATTGATAATATTATCAAACCATAAATTTATATAGTCAAGAACTAATTGTGGGGGTGGTTATGAAGGAGGTGAGGATTTTGCCATATGGAAGTAAGACTAGAAACATTTATTCATATAAACCCTTGATCATAAACCATCCTCATATCCATGAATTGGGAGGAAATTCCTTATTTAGAAATGGCCATCATCTGATTAGTCATTCAGTTGCAGTTTTCTTCAATGCTGGACACATGGTTTCCAAGGATCAAAGTCTTCAGAGCGCTAGATCATGAAATAGGAGAAGCAAGGCAAGGAGAAGAGGGCATCAGGAGTTGGAATTTCTGAAATGAGCATTTATTTCACAGGAGGCTTGGCACAATGAGGCTGGGGTGAATGTGGTTTTAGTGATTGTTCTTTGTTGCCTCCTTTGCTGCAGCTATCAGTGGAGTGAGGCTGGAGAGGGGCTTGGCAATCTTCAGGAATTGATGCTAGAAAGAAGAAAAACGGCACAAGACACGTGACTATTTACCATTCTTCCCTAGTAACCATTACAAGACATAAGGGCATCCTTGTTTGTACAAGGTGCTATGTGGAGAGCTTCCGATCATCCCCAAATTGAAGGACATCTTTAAAACAGACGACTTTGGAAAACTGTTTGGCAGCACCTACTTACAGGTAAACATACATCTACCCTATACCCTAGCAATTCCAATCGTAGGTATATTCCTAAGAGAAATGAGTTTGTATATCCACCAAAAGATAACAAGCAGAAATGTTCATAGAAGATTATAACCAGAAAAAACTCAAATGTCCAAGAGAATGGAAAAATGAATAGTGTCATATTCATATAATACTATACAAAAAATTACACAGCAATAAAATAAGCAATTGGTACACTGACAATGGGATGAATCTCATAGACATGTTAAGGGAAAGAAGCCAGATATAAGCGAGTTCATATTGCATTATTCCATTTCTTCCTAGGTAAGCCTAAATTATGGTGATAATCAGAATAATAATTACCTTTGGGGAAGGTATTAATTGATCATGACCCAGTAGTATATTGCAATACTGCATTTTAGGAGCACTCATCTAGGAATTTATTGTTCTATCCTCAAATCCAATAATGCTAATTCATTTAGTAAAAATTTCAGTAGCTTGGTCCTTTCCCAAACACTTTCACTGGACTGTACTTTGGGCCATACCTACAACCTTTAAAGACTATTTTAGAAGAAAATATTATATGAAAATATGAAAATTGTATCTACATTTTCAGTAAAGCTATTACAAAAAAGCAATTCCTTTTTATTTATTTTTTTTTTTTTGAGATGGTGTGTTGCTCTGGTGCTCAGGCTGGAGTGCAGTGGTGCGATCTCGGCTCACTGCAACTTCCACCTCCCGGGTTCAAGCAATTCTCCTGCCTCAACCTCCTGAGTAGCTGGGATTATAGGCACCGACCACCATGCCCAGCTAATATTTGTATTTTTAGTAGAGACGGGTTTTGCCATGTTGGCCAGGCTGGTCTTGAACTCCAGACCTCAAGTGATCCACCCGCTTCAGCCTCCCAAAGTGCTGGGATTACAGGCATGAGCCACTGTGCCCAGCCTAACAATTCCTTATGTAATTCTCAGAGCCTCTTATCCAAAACTGGTGCTTTAAAAAAAAAAAACAAAAAAACGTAGTAAAAAAGCTTTGTGTCTTAAACATGTAGGACGATTCTTGTATTTGATACAAAATATAGGAACCAAGCTGGTTCACTGGCTCACACCTGTAATCCCAGCACTTTGGGAGCCACAGGCAGGTGGATCACGAGGTCAGGAGTTCAAGATCAGTCTGGCCAAGATGGTGAAACCCTATCTCTACTAAAAATGAAAATAATAAAAAAAAAATTAGGCGGGTGTGGTGGCAGGTGCCTGTAATCCCAGCTACTTGGGAAGATGAGGCAGAGAACTGCTTAAACCCAGGAGACGGAAATTGGAGTTAGCCAAGATTACGCCACTGCACTCCAGCCTGGGTGACAGAGTGAGAACTATCACATTATTTCCTTTACTTTTCTGCCCTGGCTACCAGGAAACTGAGAGCCAAATCTGACATGTAAACTCAACTCAAATGATGAGGATATCTGATTCTTCTGCCATACTTATAATTCCCTTGATTAGTCATATTGTATATGTACACACACACACACACCACGCACGCACGCACGCGCGCACACACACACACACACACACACACACAGAGAGAGAGAGAGAGAGAGAGAGAGAGAGAGAGAGAGAGAGAAACGTAGATACTAATATTCTTTGCTGAGAATTGTTTCAACTTCTGTTGGGACAGAGATAGTATAAAGAGCTACTGAGAACAAGAAGTTACTATGAAATGAATAAAAGATCCTAGCTAAATTGTGAAGATATGAATTCAAATATATATCATCTTATGCATTTCTGTTCATAAGTGTGTTCTCACAGGAGAAACAAATATGAAGCCTTTATGATTTAAGATTCTGAAAGTCATGGTTTTGAAAATTTACAATGTACACCCATAAGTTAAAATGCCAGCTTTCTCAGATCACATGTTTCTACAATTCCCCTAAGTTGAGAGCAGCATGATCCAACACTGAACTGGGAGGCCTCAGTTTCCTTCTCTGTCTAATAAACAAAACAGACTAGATGAGCCCTGAGGGCTTTCTAGTTGTGATGCTCTTTGAGCCTATAAGAGCAGTGGCCAAGGGCATACACAATTGAGAGCCAAACAGGCTGAAATCCTGAATCTACTACTTATCAGCTATCATGGAAAAGTTACTCAACACTTGAAACCTCGGTTTCCTCATCTGTAAAAATGACAATAACTGCCGGTGCAGTGGCTCAAGCCTGTAATCCCAGCACTTTAGGAGGTTGAGGCAGGCAGATCACCTGAGGTCGGGAGTTCAAGACCAGCCTGGCCAGCGTGGTGAAACCCTGTCTTTACTAAAAATACAAAATTACCTGGGTGTTGTGGCAGGCACCTGTAATCCCAGCTACTGGGGAAACTGCATCAGGAGAATCGCTTGAACCCAGGAGGTGGAGGTTGCAGTGAGCCAAGATTGCAGCATTGCACTCCAGCCTGGGCAACAGAGCGGGACTCTGTCTCAAAAAAAAAAAAAAAAAAAAAAAAGAATAACTGGCTGGGTGCACTGGCTCATGCCTGTAATCCCAGCACTCTGGGAGGCCAAGTAGGTGGATCATGAGGTCAGGAGTACATGACCAGCCTGGCCAACATGGTGAAACCTCATCTCTACTAAAAATACAAAAATTAGCTGAGTGTGGTGGTGCAAGCCTGTAATCCCAGCTACTTGGGAGGCTGAGGCAGGAGAATCGCTTGAACCTGGGAGGTGGAGGTTGCAGTGAGCCGAGATTGTGGCATTGCACTCCAGCCTGGAAGACAGAGCAAGACTCCATCTCAAAAAAAAAAAAAAAAAAAAGAGAGAATAACAGAACCTACAACTCACAGAGTTGTTTTGAAAGCTAATATATAAAGTGCTTAGTGCCTAAATATATAAAGTGTTTAGTGCCTAAAATAAAGACTCAATATCATGCATTTATTACTATTTATATTGCCATATCAGGAAGAAAACTTTAGAGGGCACGAACTTTTCAAGAACTATAATTTGGTACTTAATTAACAATGGCATGTCTACTAATCACAGGCTTAGCATATAGTATTTACACATTTTCCAGTGCCTACAATTTCCAGAATGCAACTCTTATGAACAGAAAGAGGGGTCCTACATTGTACTAAGAGACTTGTAGTCTCAACAGATACTAGAGACTAATGGGTTACACTTGGCAGAATCCAGATCCCTTATCTAATAGGCCAATGCTCCATAATCAGTAACCTCAATTACAAAGAGATGCTAAATATGTTACAGGTGATATTCCAGTGTAGGTTCTTCCAGCAATTCCATTCACAATAAATATTTTCTGAGTACCTATCCTGAGTCAGGTCCTAGGTAAAACATGAGACTGAGGGATTAATAAAATAGAAGTTATAATCCAGTAGGAAAGAGACTCATAATTAACTTTAACACAGGGCAATATACTAGGTCCTGCCCTGCCCTGCTCTGTCACTCCTGGGCTTCATAATATAAAAGTAAATGACAGTGCATGCCTTCATAAAGTTGCATATGATACTTACTATTAAATCACCAGTGGGCAATACAATAAAAGAACTCCAGTTATAAGAAATTATACTTGAAACATACATGTTAAATACAAATGATGTGGCCTGCCAAAGGCAATTTTTGCAACCACATAAAATTATCAGGTTTAGGCAGGTAGGAGAATAAAAGGCCTGGTAAATCCCTGACTCCGAGTTTCCCCACAAACTGGCAAAATCTTACTCAACAAGTAGAGTATCAATGCCATCATCTGAGGATTTCCAATGAAGAAAGTGTAAAGACTCCAAAAGCCACATTCACTAATTATCTTCTAAACTTATGTTCCATGGATGGGCGTGGTTGCTCATGCCATGCCTGTAATTCCAGCACTTTGGGAGGCTGTGGTGGGCAGTTCGTTGAGCCTAGCCTGGGCAACATGGCAAAACCCTGTCTCTATAAAAAAATAGAAAAATTAGGCAGGCATGGTGGTTCATGTCTACAGTCCCAGCTACTCTGGAGGCTGAGGTGAGAGGATCAGCAGAACCTGGAGAGGTTGAGGCTGCAGTGAGCCATGATTGCACCACTGCACTCCAGCCTGGGCAACAGAGAGAGACCCTGTCTCAAAAAAATAAAACTTATGTTCCTTTGCTAAAAATGTGTCCTTTGAGCCAATCCCAGCAAAATACAACTTGCGTAGGATTTGGTTGTTAGAGAGCTGTTTCTCACCAAGACTGAAACAAACTGCCAGGCTAATTCAAACAGAACACAGGAAGTGCTAATGAAAAATACAAACAGGCTGGGCATAGTGGCTCATGCTTGTAGTTCCAGCACTTAGTAAAGCCAAGGTGGGCCGGTCGCTTGAACCCAGGAATTTGTGACCAGCCTGGCCAACATAGAAACCCCTGCCTCTACAAAGAAGTTTTTTAAAAAATTAGCCAGGCATGGTGGTGTGTACCTATAGTCCCAGCTACTTGGGAGGCTGAGGTGGGAAGATCACTTAAGTGAGCCCAGGAGAGGAAGACTGCAGTGAGCCAAGATCACGTCATTGCACACTCCAGCCTGGGTGAGAGAGTTAAGACCCTATGGAGAAATAAAAAAAAAAGGAAAACAAAGGGAGGAGAGGGAGAGGGAGAGGAGAAAAGGAATAAAAGAAAAGAAAGGAGAAAGGGAAGAAAAGGAAAGAGAAAGAAAAGAAAGGAAAGGAAGGAAGAAAGGAAGCAAGCAAGAAAGCTATATGGAAAGCTCAATCGGTGCTCAGAAAGTAGATTGTAAACTGAGCCTAGGAGAACGTGTACAGGAAGAGGCTAAGAAAATAGTATAAGCAAAGGCCCAGGGATAAAAGTTAGGGCAGTAGGAACAGAGTGAGTGTGGGAAGTGGTAGAAGAGAAGCCTAGTTCTATAATATCCAGTACCTTACAGACAAATATGAAGTAAAAAAGGCTTGGTTTAGTGATTCCTTAAATTTGGTGCTTCCCTGCGTAGGGACAGTTACCTGCAGCAGCTCTTTAGCTGAACCTCTCTTCTCCACATCCATCTCAAGACAGCGGTTCAGAAAGTCCCGGAAGATAGCTGACAGCTTCTCTGGATTCTGAAGTTCTGGGGTCCCATTGGTGGCAATGAGGTACAAG
This sequence comes from Sapajus apella, assembly GCF_009761245.1. NCBI lineage: Eukaryota > Metazoa > Chordata > Mammalia > Primates > Cebidae > Sapajus > Sapajus apella. The sequence continues at coordinate 6,100,570 of NW_022437046.1, forward strand.
GCCTGGCAATAAAGATGGTAAATCACTTTGAGCTCCAACTGAGGTTCTCTCTTGTTCCCCCTATACACATTCTAGAAATAGAGTCAGCTGCTTTATGCTCTAGGATGCAAAGCAGCAGCTGTGCATGCATACTTGAAAGAGTATGACCTAAGGATCAGTTTTAACATTTGAAGGCCATGAGACTATGTGCAAGCCATTGAACTTCCAACTTTCCTGTCTGTAAAGTAGGGATGATGATAATGCCCATCTCATGTCTGTAAAAATAAGATAGTGTACTTAAAAGTACTTTGTAAACTTATGAAATGTTACAGACCTAAGGGTTTATTATTATACTTTTTTTTTTTGAGACCAGAGTCTTACCCTATCGCCCAGGCTGGAGTGCAGTGGCACAATCTTGGCTCACTGCAATCTCCGCCTCCTGGGTTCAAGTAATTCTCCCTGCCTCAGCCTCCCAAGTAGCTGGGATTATAGGTGGCTGTTGCCATGCCCAGCTAACTTCTGTATTTTTTAGTAGAGATGGGGTTTCACCATGTTGGCCAGGCTGGTCTCGAACTTCTGGACTCAAGTGATCCACCCGCCTCAACCTCCCAAAGTTGCTAGGATTACAGGCGTGAGCCACTGTGTCCGGCCTTGTTATTATTCTTGCTTACACATTTGAAGGGTTTATTATCCATTTAGCCTGTTGAGTTAAACATCTGCCCAGCTGCTGGCAGAAATTATTCCTGGTGCATTCATCTCAGTCATCCAAGAACTGATCTCTTCTAGCAGGAGAGGAATATTAAATGTAAGTAAAAACTGTTGCTACCCTGGTCCCTTAATATGAAGCATCTCCTGGGAAAGGTAAAGAAAAACGTAGTAAGACTAAATCTTTACAAGCACTCAGCACTTAATTCACAAAGTACTGATATAAGCACTGTCTACTTTAATGGCTACAATTAACTCTGAGTAATAGGGCAAGAATTATCATCCTTACTTCATAGATAAGGTTCAGAAACATAAAAAGATATGTCTAGGGCCAGGCATGGTGGCTCACACCTGTAATCCCAGCACTTTGAGGCCAAGGTGGGTGGATCACCTGAGGTCAGGAGTTTGAGACCATCAAGACGAGCCTGACCAATGTGGCGAAACCCCATCTCTACCAAAACTATGAAAATTAGCCAGGCATGGTGGCACGCGCCTGTAATCCCAGCTACTTAGGAGGCTGAGGCAGGAGAACTGCTTGAACCCAGGAGGCGGAGGTTGCAGTGAGCTGAGATCATGCCACGGCAGTCCAGCATAGACAACAGAGCGAGACTCTGTCTCAAAAAAAAAAAGTGTCTAAGATCACTCTGTCTTATTTCTAACATACCTCAGCAATCATCATCTTCAAATCTCTCCAAGGCCATTCTAAGGCAGAGAAGAATATGTTGTATGTGGAGTCAGAGACAAAGCTGGGACCAAAGGGTAGAAACTACAGAATGTAGGTTCAGTTTTGTGCACTGAGGCAATTTCCAATAATCAGAGGTATCCAAGGATGACATGAGCATGTAGATGACCACCTACCAGCAACAGTGCATAGGGAATTCCTGCACTGGATGGGAGGTGGGAATAAATGAGAAAATAAAAGCAATCAGAATAAATTTCACATTTGCCTACACCAAGACTACCAACCTATTTACATCTGTGTTGATATGCTCTGTTACAATGGATAAATTGTCCATGCTCATCTAATGTCCTCTACTTCAGTACTTGATCAAACCCCTCTCTCTGACTTAAGGACACCGCTTCTATACTTGTCACTTCCTTCTTGTACACGACCATTTTCCTCCTCTTCACCAAATCATTCCCATTAGAACATAGACATCATCTTTTAGAAAACCCTCCCTTGACTCCATTTTAAGACAGTGCCCCATTTTTGTTACCCTTCCCAGCAAAATTCCTTTAAAAGAAAAGACGCCTGTTTATACATGCCTTCTCAATGTCCTCTTCTTTCACTTTCATTAATTTAATTAGACTTTCATCCCCAGTATTCTACTGATAACTGATTGTCAAGGTCATTAAGAACCTCTACATTGGCAAAACAATGTTCATTTCTCTGTCTCATCTTATTCAACCTATCAATCACACTTGACACATAATCTACCCTCCTCCTTCTTTGGGAAGCACTGTTCTTTTCATCTCCAGGACATTTCACCTCCAGGACACTTCTCTGTTCTCTTACACTAGAAAGGCCACTCCTTGGTCTACCTTCCTATTCCCTCTAACTTGCAAACAGTAGAGTAACCTAGAGCTCAGTACTCAAATCTCTTTAACTGTACTCACTCTCTAGGTGAGTAATCTCATCTACCTTGGATTTTAAATGCCAACTATATATTATCTACTCATAAATTTATGTTTACAGTCCTGACCCCTCACCTTTGAACTCCAGACTCATAAGCCAAACTCTACTCCCAGCTCCACTTAAATGTCTAATTAACATTTCAAATCAACACATTCAAAACCAACTCTTTATTACCCCACTTAAGTATGCTCTTCACCATTTCAACAGATGGCAACTGAATTTCTTCAGCAGTTCAGACAAAAAACCTTGCAGTTGTTGCTGATTCCTCTTTCCCTAATATTCAGTTCATCTTGTCAGCTACTCCTTGAAGACATTTCCTGAGTCTGACCACTTCTCACTTCCACTCCTACCAGTACAGTCCAAGACACCATCACTCTTATATGAACTATTACAATAGTCTCTTGCAGTCTATTTTCCATAAAAGCAGCCAAAATGATCTGTTTAAAACATAAATCAGATCATATTACTCCTCAGCTCAAAACCTTCAAATGACTTCCCAACTCTGCAAAATAAAATAACTTATGAGAGAAAACTTCCCTCTCTACTCTAAAATAGCACACCTCTTCCTCCATTACTCTCTTAACTCCCTTACTTTGCTTTTTCTCACAGCACTTACCATCTGTTACTATATATTAATTTATTATAATCAGAATAGTTTCTTACACTTGATAGGGACTCAAATAATTGTTGAATAAATGAATGAGTAACTTCTAATATTCCTTTTCTTTGAACACTTACACTTTTTTTTGAGATGAAGTCTCGCACTGTCACCCAGGCTGGAGTGCAGTGGTGCAATCTCGGCTCACTGCATGCAACCTCCACCTCCTGGGTTCAAGCAATTCTCCTGCCTCACCCTCCCAAACAGCTGAGATTACAGGCACCCACCATCATGCCCAGCTAATTTTTTTGTCTTTTTAGTAGAGATGGAGTTTCAATATATTGGCCAGGCTGGTCTCAAACTCCTGACTTTGTGATCCACCCACCTTGGCCTCCCAAAGTGCTGGCATTGCAGGCAAAAGCCACCATGCCTGGCCTGAGCATTTATACTTTAAGCTTAACCGTGACTAGTTGTATCCAGAAAAGGGATCTCCAGGTTGAAAGCCACAGAGAACAGCCTGGATTCCTATTTCCTGGGACTAGAGACAATAGCCCAAATAACTTGAAATAGGACTGGTAATACTCACTCTCAGGGGGTTTTCATTGAGGTATGGAGGCTCCCCTTCAATCATTTCAATGGCCATGATGCCCAGGGACCAGATGTCAACCTTGGGCCCATAGGCCTTTCGTGTCACAACCTCTGGTGCCATCCAGTATGGGGTTCCTACCATGGTGCTCCGTTTGCTCTGCTCTGGGGTTATCTGTGCACAGAATCCAAAATCAGCTAGAAAAGAAAAATAAGAGAAATAATATACAGTTAGGATATACACTCACTTCAGTAAGTGTTGACTGTGTGTGTATAGACTTAGATGACAAGCTGTGCCTGGCTCCCAGCTCTCCTATCTTTTGTCCAAAAGTCTCCAAAGTCTTCAAGTCTAGCTCCTAGCTTATTTCCTATTGAATCCTGAAGAGAAATAGGAGGAATATAAGAAACACCATCTCTGGCCTCCTACCCCTCCTCAAACCAAAGGACTTAAAGTTCAAGCTGCCTATTTTGGTCTTGGATTGCTTGTCCAAATTCTGCTTTGTTCTTGAAAACCATTCTCATATTCCCAAATCTGGCAACTAGGTCCTTGCCTTATTCTTTGGGCATGAGTCCTTGATTTAAACCCCAATCACCTATGACTAGGCATGGCCCTGCTTTTATGCCCCAGACCCAGGCAGGACTGCTAGTTGTCCTTCCATAAACTGCCCAACCACCCATGACACAGCCTGTTTGTCTGGACTAATGGTCTTTACACCTTTGAACAAAATGTTCTACTTGCAGTGGTTTTTATATTATATTGCAATTATAAATTTATTTAAATTAGGAAGATTTTGATAGTACAGATTATGTCTTCTTACTTGTCCTCATATCCCTAGAAGGGCCAGCATGTACTAGACATTCAATAAAAGTTTGCTGAATAATTGAATGAAAGAAATTACACAAAACTCTTTTTTCTAATTATCTATTACCTGTTTTCCACACTAGATTGAGAACTTAAAGGTGGGGAAAATGTACCCTCAGTGCCCATCATAGGACCTAGCACAGAGTAAGCATTTAGCAAAGTTTTTTGTGGTTTTGTTTAATGTATAAATGAACAAAAAAATAATGAAGTGATATCCTATGATTTATACAGAAGAATATAAAACAGCCCTCATATCCCATGAAATAATAAAGACCCTTTGGTGAGTGTTGTAGTTACTATTATATGATTACCATTTCACATGAGACAGGGCCCCACAGGGAGAGAAGCATTATCGTTCCTAAGGCTCCTACTTACTTAGCTTGACAGAGCCATCCATTCCCAACAGAATATTGTCGCTCTTGATGTCTCTGTGAATGACCTGGTTTGAATGCAAAAACTCCAGAGCCTGCAGACACTATTGAAGTGGTGTGGGGAGGGGGAGAAAGAAAGGACATACATATAATACAGAAAACTTAATAGAAAATGAACTAATTCAACCTCTTCACTTTAAAATAAAGGAAGTAAGGCCCCAATGAGTAAAAGGACTTGCCCCAAATCAGTCACAGAGCCAGACCTAGAACCAAGTCTTCCATCTCCTAGCTAAACATTCTTTTAACACTTCATGCTGCCTTTCACCTTAAAATAGTTTTCTTAAATAAAAGAGTTCCTCCAATGTATTTTGTTTTTGTTTTCGTTTTTTTAAATTAAATCCTTGATAAAGAACCTAAGGTCCAAGAGAAATTACTGAAAAAAATGGAAAGGATCTGATAATGACTGACTGGAGAAAAACAACAAATAAGGGTCATATTTGAGGAAGCAGACATATGGAAGTGATACTAGAAGCAGTAAGTTTGCAGCATAATCTTATTTTGGTGAGGAGATATGTTGTACTATTTTGGATATGCTGAATTTGACATCTGAAGACAAAGTAGGCAACTGAATTTATGAATCTTAGGTTCCATGCAGAGGTAAATATTTACAAGTCATTTGGGAAGAGGTGATTTTTATATAAGTTATAGGAAAGGTTGAATCTGGCAAAGGGTATAGGAGAAAGAGAAGAGCCTTGGAAAACATCTACACCTAGAAGGCAGAATGAGTAACAAAGAGACAAAATGGTACAATTAAAATGCCTGGTTCTGCTACCACCTCACTGGCTATATAATTCTGGACAACTCACTCTTCTGTTCTCCCATCTATAACATGTGGGAATCAGATGAGATCATCACGGCTTTTCTACTAAATCAATAATTTGAGTTCACTGACCCAAAGCTAATTTTTAAGAAACTGCTACCAATTAAAAATCACTAAAGATATAAGCGAACAGGAAAATACTATTTAAATGGTCCTAACCTAATACTTTACTTTCTAAAAATATACCAATAGCTAAATTAAGAATAAACCAATATCCAGAATTGAGTTTTCCCTAAAAATGTAAGAGGTGCTCTTCCTAGAAGGTTGGAGACCCAGGTCTCAGGACATCAGAAATTATGACCAAAAAGGATGATCTTGAGAAATTGGAACTCTCATACATTGCTGGCAGGAATGTAAAACAGCTACTACAGAAACAGTTTGGCAGTTCCTCAATAGTTGAGTATGGAGTTGCCATATGACCAGCAATCCACCTGTAAGAATATACCCGAAAGAATGAGAACGTGCCTCCAGACAAAAACTGGTATGTGAGTGTTCACAGCATAATTTTTTATAACAGCTGAAAATGGAAACAACCCAAATGTCCATTCTATTACTTGGCAATAAAAAGGAATGAGGTATTGATACATGCTACAAAACAGATGAATCTTTGAAACATAACCCTAGCTAAGTCAAAGAAGACAATTACAAAAGAGCAAATATTACATGATTCCATTTATATAAAATGTCCAGTACAGGGAAACTACAGAGATAGAAAATAGATTAGTGGTTGCATAGGGCTGGGAGAGTCAGGGCAGGGGACAGGGAGAGTGGCTGTTAACAGATATTAATTTCCTCTTTGGGGTGATAAAAAGGATCTAAAATTCATTATGATGGTGGTTGTAGAACTCTATGAATATACTAAAAACCATTTAAATGGGTGAATTATATCTCAATAAAGACGTTTTAAAAAGGAGGAGATAATCTCTATTAGAACTGAAGAATAGCAATACCATATATTATACAATATTAAAATTTTTTTCCAAGTGCTTTTTGATCCATATAGCACCCTAAGGTTTATACAGTGTGAATGCTGCAATTTCCATTTAACAGATTAATAATTTGAGGCAAAATGATGTCCCAAAGTATACATATACATGTATTTTCCACCAGTGAAACTTGGTTCCTGAGGGTGAGGGGGTGGGGGTGAAAAAAATCTTAGGTATTACAATGGTCTGTGACCCTCCAAAGGGCCATAGTATGTACAGCTGAACTATGTATCTGTGATATTAAAATTTAATGGCAGGGAGCATGATTAGGAAAAAGGCTCCTTAAGAAGGAGATAATGAAAAGAAGGTTAAGAAATACTGCATTAGTAGTGGAACAAAGGAAAAAAAGTCAGAACCCCTAAGAATCTCAGCCTGGTATTAATTCCATTAATTAATTCCAATTACTTGTGAACATTCTAGATCCTAAAGTTGTGTGCAAAAGTGACCATATTTTCTAGGGTAGTATTGGTTTCACATTTTATTCTTCTTAACACTGATTAAATATACAACTACATAATTTCAGCAGTATGCCTTCAGACCTTATGCCATCAAACCCCAATCACACTATTATACTCATCCCCACAAAATTCTGAGCCTCATCTCATCTTCTATGCTTTCCCCAATTTCCTAACTTTTCTATTAGGTTGGGGCAAAAGCAATTGTGGTTTTTGGCTTTTTTGTTTCTTTAAGTAATCGCAAAAACTACAATTACTTTTGCATTATTGGGCCAGCAGAATGTTCTAGTCTGTCATCAGCAAAACACCCAATATCCTCAATGTGTCTGAATATTCCCTTCATCTTTTTGCTCTAATGGAAATGAAATGTCGTTATTCCCCGAGGATACTGCTTCTCATGAAGGCCTTCTGGAAGGCTTTTTTGTCCGCTTACATGTGTATTATTGATTCTAGACATTTAATAGCAATGAGGAGAAAGGGGAGTATCTATTTGAGCTTTGTTTTCTTTTTTTATTTTCCTGCAAGTATTTTACCCTAGATTTTTGCTGCCTTGCTTTTTATATATCATTCAGATGTTTACTCAGGTCTATAGAAAACCTTCCCTGACAATCCTGTCTAAAATAGTACTTCCTCCATCACTACCTTCTTACTCTGCTTTATTTTCTTCATAGCACATAAATAAAGCAAGAAAGCAGAATAAAAATGATTACAATATATGCCCATATAATAGAGATAAAGGAATATATTATAATGTGCTTAGAGTGGTTATCTTTAAGATTGGAATTACGAGTAACATTTAAAAATATATACTTTCTTTTTTCTACAATGGGTAGAATAAAGTTAACTTAAAGGAAAAAACCATGGTTATAGAAATAATAAAACACAGGTACAATACAGGAATGATAGGCTTGTCAGCACTAATTTCTACCACTTCCACAGAGCCCAGTGAGATCTCACTGGATAGGGAACTTCAGGAGACAGGAATACGGAGGCAGCTTTCTACCCAAGACAGCTTGGCCCTTGGCCTTACCTCACGGCACACAGCTGCAATCTGGCCTTCATCCATGCAGGTTTCTGTAACCACGTCTGTCAAGGAACCTCCAGCCAAGTATTCCATAACAACCCACAGCTCATCTCCCACAAGGTAACTGCAGGAATACAGATAAAGGGTGAGAAGGAAAAATCAGAGCACACTGAGCCACAGCACTGCATTTCAAAGGTTAAGTATATATACAGAGTAAAATTACATCCTAGCACAAAGTAAAGTAAAAGGTTCTTTACTTCAGGGAAAAGCAGAATCTAGGGGACAAAATCACTAACTTCAAATCTCTCAAGGATGCTCCTGGAGAAAACCAAGCATACATGTTCTGTGAAGCCCCAAAGGGCAGAACGAAGATCACTAACTTAAAATGATATAATAAAATTATATTTCATCACAACACAAAGGAAGACATCCTAAAATTAGAAAGACTGACATGATTCCCATACCTCTAGAAGCATCGAGACATTGGACAAAGATGGGATTTAGAGTCCATGTTACCCAAAGAAGAGAGAGCTACTAAACCTCCCAGAGAGTCCTACCAGATCTGAGATCTATGAGGCCAAATATTGAGTCTTGTTCAAAACTCTATCCCCAGAGTCCAGCCCAGCAGATGCCAATATTTACTAAATAAATCAATGAATAAAAGGTAGCTGTAAATATTAAATGAAATAATGTTTATAAGTGTCCCTCAAAAGCTGCAAAGTGTTGTATACATAGTCATTATGCTGATAATTGACCTCTATTTTGAATGTCTGTGATTCAGGAATGGAATGAATTTAGCAAGGGCTTACAGAGCCAAAGCCTTCTGATAAGCCAAGACTACCATTTAGTAAAGTATCCCTGGAGAGATTATGGACTGACATGGGTTAGAACTGATAGTTTCGCTTAGGAGTTGGATCACTCAGCCCTATTACATGATAAATAAAAAGGTCACTTAGCCTATCTGGTCAATGTTTCCTTACTATAGAATCGGACGAATAAAAACAAGGCAAATCTAGAACCTTAAAGTCTTCTGCCAGTCTTGGACATAGAAGCTGGACATTTCTTGTATTGGCTTGAACTGTGTGGTATCATCTTATCTTCATCCTGATATTGGGAATACTGCTGGACAGATGTGGAGACTGTAGGAAGGTTTTAACAAATGCATTCAAGCAAAGGGTAAGATTTGAATCCTATTTTTTTTTTTTTTTTTTTTTACTACTAATCGGGTGCTTGTTCCATAAAACTGTTCTGATTTATAATTTTTTAATGTCCATGACAAATAAACATGACAGACTAAGTCTTTCTTCAACAATCTCTTTTGAGAGAGAAGACTATGTGGACTTGAACTCTATGGTTTGAATGTTTGTACCCCTCAAAATTTATATGTTGAAAATCTAATCATTAATGTTATTAGGAGGTGGGACCTTTGGAAGGTGATTACAACATGAGGGTTCTGCCCTCATAAATAGAATTACTGCCATTATAAAAGGGACCACAGAAAACTGTCTTGACCTGTCTACCATGTAGGGTACACAGGAGGACAAAATCTAGGAACCGGAAAACAGGCCCTCACCAGACCCTGAATCTTCTGGCATCTTGATCTTAGACTTCCCAACTTCCAGAACTGTGAGAAATAACTTTGTGTGATTTTTAAGCTACCCAGCCTCTGAAATTTTAGCACCCTGGGACTAAGACATGAACCAAAAGACAATGCAGGATTGGATAAAAAGTCCTCCACAGGCATGAGCCTATTTCCTCCCTGACAAAGAATGGACATTTACAGCTTCTTACCCACACACAGAAAAAACAACTATCAACCTGAACTGAGTGGGGGAAGAAATATGAGGGTCTAAGTGACTATCTCTAGCCACTGACAAAGCAGATCCCCTTTTCCTGGGCCTGATATGTCATTGTCAAAGCTAAGACAATACAGACCAGATTCAGTTTGTCCCAAACACTTCATGGCTGCGCACTGTGTCAGCATATTTTCAAAAATTCCATCTCAAAGCTAAAGCCCCTGAGCATCACATATGGATGGAGTTCATCCATATACGATGAAGTTCCCCTCTGGGACATCTCACAAAAACCACAGACCCTCATTTGCAACACCTTCACTGAATGCTCAGGTGAAGGGCAACTTCTTCTATGATCTTACAGAGGTGTATTTTTTTCTATACCAGACCAGGAGCTATTTGAGGGCAAAGACAGCATTATTTACTTCTGATTTCCAGAGTAAAAGCCTCTGGGAATACCAGTAAAGGTATGATTAATAAACAAATCTGTTTAAGTCTTTTAATCCTACTCCCAGAATACAAATTCATTCAATAACATGGTCTTCTCATGTAGATGCCTCCACTGACAGAGAACTCACCATTATGTGAGTCAGGCCATACTCTTACTGACGGCTTTCATTTTTCCATATCCTGAGCCAAAACCTAATTCCCCTGTCACCTTCGGTAGTTTCCAAGAGCTATATCTCTGTCTAATAAGTTCTGAAAGAGAGGATAAGGTACTAACTTTCAGAGGATTGTTCAGACCCAGTCAGGACCCATGTTAAGGAGACAGAACATCTCAAAGAAGGTTTTATTCTTTCCATTATTGGGAATATCAAAGTTCAACTCCTTTCTTCTTTAAGGAAACTGAAGCTTACCAGTGTTTTAGATGCAGAACAAGAAGGCACCCTTATGAAATCTACCAGTAACAGGAAGAGGTAGCTGGTCATGCAGTATAAGAGGTAAAGAAATCAGAGTCCAAGATTTAGTACAATTTTACCTCCACCTATGATGTCTCTGAACCCTGGGCAAGAAGCTTAACTTTTTTTTTTTTTTCAGGTATTGGAGAAAACAACACATATAATAGAAAGGGCATTAATAGTGGTGCTAGGAATATCCAAATTCAAAACCCTGCTTTGCTGTTTTCTGGCTTACTACTCTTGGACAAGTTATTAACATCTATAAACCTAAGTTTCCTCATCTGTAAAATATGGATAAAAATCCCTACAACTCACAATGAGATTTCATGAAAGTGGTTGGTACAAACTAAAGCCCAATACAAATATTATCTACAACCACTTTTACTATTTTGAAAAACACAATTTTGATGAGCTGGAATCATGGGCTTAAATAATAAAAATGGGACTTATTGAAGATAGTGGAAGAGTTCTACATTTCCAGTTTAATGCAAGTTTATGTAAAAAAAAAAAATCAGAAATGTTAGTTGACTGTAAGCAGACACCCTAAAAGATCAAACAAGAACGAAATCATTAAGCTATGCTGAGTTTAGAAAGAGTTCTACTCTCCCCATAGTGGTCAGATCTCAAATAAAACATCTAGTTTTGAGCACAGCATTTTAAGAGAATATAAACAAACTAGGAGTTATTCAGAAGGATGAGCAGAATAAGGAATGATTTGGGATGTAAAATAAGTTAAGGACCTAGATGTTTGACTCAGGCAGATGGGCTGGTAGGTTTCCCTTAGGCAAAACAAACAGTACTAGGATCAACCGTTAGAAGCTTTATAATGGTAGAGTTCACAGCCTAACACAGAAGGATTTTCTAGCAATAAAGGTGTCCAGCATTACACAGGGACAAATTCAGAGAGCTCAGCATCACAGAAGACTCTTAAATGGAGGCAGTTCTGAGTGCTGACACTGGCCTCTTCTCTAGCAGCTTTACTACCAATCAGTCCCAAAGGCCCTATCCCTCTGATAAGACCCGCCACTACATACCTGTCCAAGTAATTCACGATGTTTGGGTTCTTGTTTTCCCTCATGACCAGGATCTCATTAATTATCAGCTCTTTCTTGGGCTGCTGCTGAAGATTCATCTGCTTAATGGCCACCTGAAATCAGAGTATATTCATTGTGCAACCAAAGTCATTCTCATTAACTGAGCACCTACTGAGTACCAGACCTTAAGTACTCAGGAAACAAAGATACAGTCTTAGATCTCATGTAATTCACAATTTGTCTATGTAGACCAGTGGTCTTCAAAGTGAGGTCTCAAGCCAGCATCATCTTCATCTAGGAGCTTGTTGGAAATAAAAACCTCAGGTCCCACCCCAAACCTACTAAATCAGAAATTCTGTGATGTAGTAAGTCCTCCAGGTCACTGTGATATACATCAAAGTTTCAGAATCAAACTTTGGTGTAGAAAAATACTTTTAAAAATTCACAATAGAAAAGAGATGCTACAACAGAGGTTCATACAAACTGCTACCGAAACACAAAATACAGCAAAAGCCAAGAACTCTTTCAATCTGGCCATGTATAGAGGCTTCATAAAGGGGGAGGTGACTTTCCGAACCTGATGTAGAAAGATAAATCAGAGTTGACCAGGTTAAGAAAGAAGACAAAAAGAGAATGAGAGCTCTATCTACAGAAATAAAAACAAATTTCCATACAACATGAACGTAAGGTATACTTTAGTTGCTAAGGCACTTGGTATCCATTCCTTCTATGTGTCAGGTACTATTATAAGGTGTTCTCAAATTTGTTATTTCATTTAATATTCAAAGACACCTTGTGTGCTAAGTATTACTAATGTTTCAACAGATGAGGAAATTGTGTTTCAGAGAGGATGTGACTTACATACACAGCCATTCAATAGCAAAATCAGGATTAGAACCCTCAAAAGGGATACCAAGTTATCCTGTACATGTAGCCAGATTAATTTTTCCCCCACAGTATACATACGATAACCTTGCTCAAAAATGTACATGGCTCCTGGTTGCCTAGAAATGTTTCTCAGTACAATATTCAAAGTTCACATCATCTGGCCCCTACCTTACTTCCAGCTCTATTCCTTCACAGAGTGTTCATGGAGAACACTCCATGTTCTCCCTGGTATCTAGTCCCCTTTCCTTTGTTCAGAATCTTCTCTCCCTCTGGAATAGCCTGTATCATTTCCACAAAAGCTACTTATGCCTTGTATCAGGCCAAAGGAAACTTCATTCTCCAAACCCAATATGCCTTTTCCCTTCTTTAAAGTCCTATAAGATCATATTTATCATTCTCTTATGGAACTTACAACTTGCTACCATGTATAATGACTAGTTAGGGGTGTGTAGTGATTGAAAGCCCAAAATCCCCAATGCCAAACACAGGGTTTTACACACATAGAGCTGGTGCTCAACAAATGTCTGCAGAAAGGAAGAGGGCAACAGAAAAGTCAGTAGGTTGGTAAGTACTTTGTTTTTAAATAAAAACAACAAAAAACTAGCAATAGCTCCTGTATCCCATAGGAGTGTACTTTAAATTATTTGCTAAGTGTTCATTTTCTAGAGCTATTTTTTCTTTTTCCTGCTTAGTAGACAAGAACATGAACATTTAATAGAACTAAGTTGTCTTTTCAGAAACAGCAAGAAGTATAAACAAGGAATGACTCAAACTTTTATGTGACAAATCCCTGACTCTATTATTTCTTCAAGTCAAGAATGGATAGTCTTCTGCAGAGACCAAGTTAATCATTAAGAATAGAAGTAATTCTGTTAAAAAATCTAATCACCTCCATTCCCTGCCTCAAGTAAGGAAAAATTGCTTTGGAGTGGGGTTTCCTGTTAGGTCAGGCTTCTGGTCTGGCTGTAGCTCTCTTATAACAGCTGAGCATTAGTTTTTCCCAGTGTTTGAAAAGCAACATGCTGATCTAAAGATATTAAGTATAGTTAGCCCTTATCACACACATTAAGGACAGGAGCCAGAAGAATGTCTTTGGAGTTACTCATGCCATCTTGGAGGATGGGACACTGCTTATGAACCTCACAGTGGTCACTGCTGGCAGCAGCAAGGAAGGAGAGGCAGAAAGAGACTACTAACATGGAGGCTCTCTTTTTTTTTTTAGAGATGGAGTCTTGCTCTGTCCAGGCTGGAGTGCAAAGGTGCGATCTTGGTTTACTGCAACCTCTGCCTCCCACGTTCAAGTGATTCTTCTGCCTCAGCCTCCCGAGTAGCTGGGATTACAGGCATCCACCACTATGCCTGGCTAATTTTGGTATTTTTAGTAGAAACAGGGTTCCACCATGTTGGTTACGCTGTTCTCAAACTCCTGACCTGGCGATCCGCCTGCCTTGGTCTCCCAAAGTGTCGGGTTTATAGGCGGGAGCCACCACGCCCGGCCAGGCCTAGCTATGGGCTAGGCTAAGTGTCCTTCACCTAATCAGACCTCACCCGATAGGAGATAGCATTCCTATAACAGAAAAAGAACTGGACTTGAACTCTGAGGACTTAAGCTCAGGACCTGACTGTCACTTACTGACCTTGACCAATCACAAGCTCTCTGAGCCTCAGTCTCTTTATCAATGCACTGAATTTAATCTCAACCTTGATTCTCCTCTTCTCAGGATTGCTTTGAATACCCAGTGAGACAATGGCCAATACATTACATATAAGTAATAAGTAAATAATTTAACCAATAAAGTTAGACAACGATGAAAATGGTAATCATAGTAATAAAGTATTTAATAAGTACTTGGCACAGCAACCACTCTCCCACCACTACTGTGTGCCAGGCTCTGTGCTAGATGCCCTACTTATATTATCATAGTAAAACCTTACAACCCAGCAAAGTAAAAATTATGACCTGTATTTTCAGGTAAGAAAACTGAGGCTAAGATTTGCAGGAAAATTCTAAGGTCATAACCAATGCCCACAGGTCCATGTAACTCCAAAGGCTCTTTCAGTGTGTTATACACATTCTCTCTAAAAACACGCTTGAAAAATAACTGTTGGATCTGTAACTGGAAGTCTTCCCAGCACTAACATTCTTCCTATATATGAGACAATAGCTCTGCCCTTCTAAGCTGGATAACCCCCAATAAGCACTCACTGGCAGAGACTGAGAGCATCCCACCAACTCCACTAAAGATTTATAGTCCTTGGGGCAGGAAATGAAGGCTTCCTGACCACACTGCATTAGCCACCCCGATGGACTCCCTTCCATTCACAGTTTTGTAACCACAAGGCAGGCACACAATGAATTTATATTTCTCTTTCTTCTGGCCAGCTTCTCACACAGTCAGCCTCCAGGCTTTCCAGGAACCACTATCATCACCTACCTGCCTCCCATCAAGGGCTAAAAGGCCTGGGAGGGCAGAAACATGACAAGAGACTCTAGTATCTAACCTCAGCTCTGTTGTGCTCTTACGACCCAAAACACATAGGATTAAAAGTCAAAGATTCTAATCCAGTGCCTGCTAATCGCTGACAGTACAACTTTGCAAAAAAGTTATTTATATACCCTGAGCCTCAAATTCCTCAGCAGTAAAAAAGAAATAATATTACCTACCTCATAGAGTTCTTTTCAGGATTGGTATAGCCTTCTCTTTTTTATCTCTGCATCATATTCACCATCATTAAAATGCCATGATAATACTATCCTTCCTTCCTCACCATTATTTTTACTTTAAGGCAGATTCCTGTCAATATTACAAGACTTTTATATGTACACAAAGGAAATTATGGTCTCTTACATTTACATATGATTTTAATGTCTGAGAACTTTCACAGAGTTCTTAGCATAAGGTGTGGCATAAAGCAAATGCTTTGTGGAATACATACATATGTATATGAGTAAAAATGAACAAATACGAGTGTGTAGTTCATAAAGTTTATAATGCATTTTCACATGTATTGCTTTACTGAATCCTTTCAACACTTTTGTAAACATTTTATCATGCACATTTTATAAATATATAAAATTCAGGCTCAAAGAGGTCAAATAACTGTTCAAGGTTATATAAGTAGCTAAAGGCTTGTAAGCGTCTAGGTCTTTGGATTCTGATGTCAAAGAACAATGAATAAATCCTTAACCATAATAATGATTTTTAAAAGTTGCCTTACCCTAAGTAGAGCCTTAATATTTGGCTTTAACACTTTAAAAACTCATGAGAGCCTAGTGAGATATGTGTTACCCCTATTAACTGTGACTTCTCCAGGGTGCCACATGGTTTCAACCACCAAAAATATAGACACACGTTTCAAGCAGCCTCCCTCAGAGAAGCCCAACTCTATTTTCTTTGGAAGAGAGGGTGCCTCTCTCAACTGCTGTGTCCCAGTACTCTTTGAAGTAAGTACTTCTTCTGGGCAGCTGCCATCCACAGTTCACTGGCTGACACTCCTCTGCAACCAAATATTAGAATGCAAGGAAACTGAAGTACTCTATATTCCCTTCATAGCTTCCTTTTACTGAAGATAAGACCTTGGGTCAGCAGGCTTTAGCAATAAGGTCAGAGTTCTCCTGGCTTAGTGAAATGAGAGGGACAAAAAGCTGCTTCCAAATAAATGAGGATTTCACTATTCAGTGGAAAGTAAAGGTAGGACCAGCAGATTAGAAGTCAAGAGACATGGTTTAAATCTCCTCTATATCAGATTTCTCTCACAAGCCACAAACGTGTACAAAGCAACTATCCACTTGACAATCAGGCAGTATCCAATTTCTTTTTTCTTTCTCCTTGAATATTACTAATTTGTAAGCAATGTTCACATCCAGTCAATCATCTAATCCTGTCAAACCTACCTGCTAAGTATCTCTCAAATCCATCCACTTCCTTCCATCTAATTATGTCACCTTAGTCCAAACCTTAAGTTTCATCATGTTAGCCTGCTATTTGGCTCTAGTATACTATAGTAAGAAACTAGAAATGTTCCACCTGGGCACGGTGGCTCAAGTCTGTAATCCCAGCACTTTGGGAGGCTGAGGCGGGCAGTTCACCTGAGGTCAGGAGTTTGAGAGCAGCCTGGCCAACACGGTGAAACCCCATCTCTACTAAAAATACAAAAATTAGCCAGGTGTGGTGGTGGGTTCCTGTAATTCCAGCTACTCGGGAAGCTGAGGCTGGAGAATGGCTTGAACCCAGAAGGCAGAGGCTGCAGTAAGGGGAGATCGCCATTGCACTCCGGCCTGGATTACAGAGTAAGACTCTGTCTCAAAAAAAAAACCAACCTAGAAATGTTCCTATTGACCTAAGAAGGGCTAAAAATTAATCCCAAATAAAGAGAAATAGTAGAACTGAAGGAGTAACAGTGGGCAGTGGATACTTACCTCCTGTCCTGTGGCCACATCCATTGCAGTGTACACGGTGCCTGAAGCACTGAATAGTAGGTGGGAGAGAAACAGAGAAAAAAGCACAGTTTCAATGAAGTGATATTTGTCAAATGTAGCTCTACATACAATATGGCAGCGTGTCAAAAATAATAGCAGTAAAAATAATTCTCTCCCTGCAGCCCTCCCATTTTTATATTTAAGAAGCCATAAGTGGTAGTAAAGAGAATGTAGGCTCTAGTGGCCAAGAGACCTGAATTCCAACCTGGTACTTCTACCTAGTATCATCTACTAGGCAGGATCTTGAGAAAGTTATTTAACTTCTCTGAGCTTCACTTTCTTCATTTGTGAAGTGGACATAAGAGCATATAAGAGAATTTCAATTGATTAGTTCATGTAAAGTACTTAGCCAATTGCATAACATATAATGGATGTTCAATATATACTAATTTCCTGTTCCTGCTTGCTTCCCTCCTTTCCTCCATCACCCTTGGCAAGTGGCTCTAATTTCTTGTGGCTTCAAACACTTCATCTATAAAAGGGATAAGATTAGATCTATGATTTTCAACTGCAGGGTAAGAGGTGAAGAGAAAGGGGCCTTGCGGAGAATTTCAGAATGCGTTTGGGGATGGGGTGGTGGGTCTTAAATATTTATCAAAAAGAAATATGGACTTCTGGGGTGTCAGTAATGTTCCTTTTCTCAATCTGGGTACTGATTACATGGGTGTGTTCACTCTTTGAAAATTCATTGAGTTGTATACTTACGTATGCTATCTTTAGTAAAAATTTACATTAAAAAACTACAAATAGTAAAAAAACATAAAAACTTGAAGAACCATATTGAATAATCTAAAATAATCTCAAAGTACCCTTCCCACTCTGATATTATAGGATACTATGACCCTTTAAAATAAAATAATGTTTTTCAACCATTTATTCGATCAATACGATATGTGAATTTTGTTTTCTGTAGTTTGTATTATAAAAGTGGTTTTTAGTTTTCATTTTTCAAACATAAAATATTAAATATACTCTTTCAAACATATATGCTCCCAGAAAATATGATAGTACCTCTACCCCACCCCCAAGGTAAAACCAACCGCACAAGACACATGTGTGTACACATATATATTTAAGTATATACACATTCATATATACAGACAGAGAAGGGGGGAAGAAATGCTAGAAATAATGCTAGGAAAGTAATCACATCCATTCAAAATAACTAAAACCCCCACTTTATGCTTATAACCATAAACCCTGTATATTTGTAAGTAATTTGTAACATATATTTGTACCTATACATGCCATATGTTAGGTACATATAATGCAATTTGAAGAAAATTAAAATTCTGCTCTATTGCAAGAATGCTTCCTAGGCAAGCCCTGAAATTATAATTTCTGGAGAAGGGGGAAAAGTCACTTATAAGCATGCCTTGCAGCTAGAAACTATGGTCACCAGCTCCCTAACCATCACTCTAGTTGAGACCCTAGTTACATGCCTGGAAACTGTGATTATAACATATTAGCTATCAAATAAGGATTGGATGACTTGCACGGGCAGTTATTTCTTCACTGCCTGATTATCCTGCCTCTAGCCAACTTCTGTTATAAAGCTGGTATCTGTCTTTCTATCCCCATCCCTTCCTAGTCCTGCTAGCTGTACTATTCTTAAAGGACAAACATGCCCAAGCCTCAGGAGACTGGACATCTGGGGACTGTCTCCATGATTGTAAAGTTCTAGAAAGCTACTCAGGCCCAGTGGCTAATACCTGATAATTTCTAACTTGAATAGACATATAGTTAGACATATGAATTCCAAGTCCAAAATAAGAATCTTAAGGTCTTAAAAGAGAAATAAAAGCAAGCAAAAATTACAATATTACCAATTCATCATATTGGTGTGGCACTTATATTTTAAAAATTATGGAATGTGGAAACATCAGCATAGGTGCTTAACAAATATTTCATTCTTCCCTTAGCACTAACAGACCTGTCAAGTAAGCAAGGAAAGAACTTGTGCAGATGTTGTCTGTTTATAGGTCTTGTAGATAAATACCTCAAAAAAAAAGAGTCACAAAAGTTTTGACCCTCAATTTACAATCTCTCTTCCAATCTCTCTTCCTTAACTGTACAGGAAGAAAGTCCAGAGAAGAAACCTGACTTGTCTAAGCTTGTCTATGTACATTTCTGCTACATTCTTAATATCTCAATTTCACTACCTAAAGGAAACACCATCCCACATTACTGTGAGGTAAGCAAAATAATTTTTTCTCAAGGTGTTAAATACCTTATACCAGTTCAGACTCACAAAAGCCTGTCTAGTCTGAAAAACAGTGGAACCAGAAAAAAAATGAGATCCACTCAAGCCCAGAGTTGTTTTGAGGATTAAACAATGAATGCAAATAACAGATGTGAACTGCAGAATACTGTATAAACATAACCCCATATTATGCAATCTTTATCTTATTTTCAGAAATTCTTGGGTGCATAATGCCTAGCACACAAGAGGAACTCAGTTAAGATTTGCTGAATTCATTACACTGAAGGCAGCATACAAGATAACAGAGAAGGATGAATGCCAGACAATAAATTCTGGCATCTACTTAGAAAAACTAGCAGAAGGGTTTGTAGTTCTGGGTCTTCCATTTTATACTAGTGCTGGTAGATCTCAGCACTAGAACAAACAGGGTTCATCTGGAAAAGCAGAGTTGTAATTTGGGAAGCTGGTTTTGTGCTAAGAAAAAAAATCATTCTCTCACTGTCACTGCAGGGGTATTTTTAGCAACATGGTCAGCTAATGGCACATCTCTCATATTAAGCATAATTCTGTTAAATCTGAAGTCAGCCTAACAAAACAACTCCAGATGGGTGAGCAGTAAAGTGGAGAAAGAAGAACAACGTTTATCAGAGGGAAAACAAAAGCAAAATCATATATGCCAGCACACACTTCAAAGTCATTTTTCCAGGGAAAGAAAATGCCCCTACTAACCCTTGTCCAATCTTCTCAAACCGTGTATATTTCTTCTTAGGATCGCCGACACTCACTATGCTTCCTTTGAAAGAAACAGAGACCATAAATCATTTTTTCCCAAATCAAGATAGAAAAAAGGTCCCACATTTCCCCAACCCCTGGAGTTGGCAAGGATTAAAGAACTACCTCCAATAGCCAAAGAGCATGCTAAACAGACCCTCAGCTTTTCCCCCATAAGTCCCAACCAGAAGTTTCATCTCCTTGACTGCTTTGATTCATAGTAAGCTATCCCATTTCTAAACTCCTGAAAATTTATTCATTCATTTTTTAATTAATCCATTCAGTAAATATTTACTCATTTAATATGCAAGCCATATGCTGAGGTAGGAATGAAGAGATGTGATACAGTCAAGACAGTCCCTGCTCTCAAGAAGGTCAATTTCATGGGAGAAGACAGATAAGCATGAAGTTCCATGAAAATATAATTGCTGTGATAAATGACAAAGGGGTACAGAAAGAGGCACCAAAAAAAAAAAAAAAAAAGAGAAAGAGACTGGAAAAGCTTCAGAAAGGTGATATATAAACTGATTTCTACTTTAACTAAGTAGAAGTTAGCCAGAGAGATAAAGTAGAGAAGAGGTTTACAACAAAGAATACTTCAAGTGCAAAGACACAGAGGTTTTTCATTGGGTTTTACGACTTGTATTTTAGGGATGGGGAAATTGAGGCCCATAGAAGGGAAGAATATACTTCCCCAAGGTCACACAGCAAATTGGTGTCAGAGCTAAGATTAGGAGTTTCGTTTTTAGTCTCCCAGTCCAATGTGTTCTCCATTAATACCCAAGTACTAGGAATTGGTACTTTTCATATAAATTACCTCATTTGATTTACAAATGAGACAAGTATTAACGTCCCTATTTTAAAAATGAGAAAAATAAGGTTTAGAGAACAGTAGAAAATTGTCCAAGACACAAGTCAGTGGCTGGGCAGAAGCTTCAACTCAAGTGTCCTAACTCCCAGGCCAAGTCTGTTTTCCATAATTCTAAGTATTATTGTTTAAAAAAAAAAAAAGTCTAGTTTAGAGAACAAGACTATATACAGGAGTAAACAGATGACTAGATAAGTGGCTTTTCTTACTTTGTCATTTTATGAGGGATCCAGAAAAGGGCAATTTTTAAAACAGTGAAAAATTTTTTTAAAGTCACACATGAATTAATCAGGAAGAACTAGAGAACCAGAAACCTTGGCTTTGGAAAGCAGTGCCAGTTTGCAAATGTCGCCAAATCAGTCACATCAAATCCTCTTTGGAAGTAAGTAGATACAGTGAATAAATTAAAGCCCTTGTCAAATGATTCTTCCAAGCCCACAGATCAACCTAGTTCTTCCTTCTAATATGAATTCTTCTGCAGTTTACTGAAACACAGAAATAAGCTACCCTAACATACCCTCATTTCTGGCAGCTAAGGAAAGTAAAATGGAAGTTTCCACTTGACAGCAAGAGGCAGTATATGCTCTACTTACAGGAACAAAAACTTGTGTTCTAACCTCAGCCCTGTCACTTTTTAGCTGTGTGATTTTGGCCAGGATGTTTAGCCTCCCTGAGCCTCAAGTATCTTAATTACAAAAATTAGGATCATAATGCTTTTCTTCACAGGGTTAACAAGAGAATTAAATTTTTAAAAATCAAGAAAATATTTTGCTTGTCATTTGATACATACTACAGGTTCATAAAATGTTAACTTCCCTTCCCTCTTATCCTATAACCAAGATGGCAGATCTGTCTTCTCCTAGGTCAATGGCAAAACATCAGTAATCAATCAGAGTGCCCTTTTCCACTAGGTCCTCAGTCTTTCTCAACATGGCATTCTGGACTATTCATTAGAGAAAAACTATTTGCTATCTCTATAATCCATGCCTAGGGGCAAAGGGTACCCTACTCTCAAAGTGAGCTATTCACACTCTCTCCTACCACATCCCCATTCTAACATAGTATCCAACCAGGGCTGTGAGACATGGAAGGGAGGTGTAGGGGCAGGGTGAGGAGAAGCAGTCTGTGGCTAAGGTACCAAGCATGGCCAGACAGCCACATGGACAAAGCCTACAACCAAGAATCTCATCTCTGTGCTTGACCAGTCATACAGCAAAGAAAGGTTCAGAAAGCTATAAATTCCTTACGTAATTTCTCCAAGATCTCCTCATCAGACATTTTAGGCTTCTTCTTCTGCTTCTCAGTATTCCGGGTCAAAGCATCTGGTGGAGTGATGTTATTTTCAGTAGGTGAAATGGGAGATGTAGCCACGTCCCGAGTTGGAGTGACAGGAAGTGGTTCAATCACAGACCGTGTGTATACCTGCATTATTAGTGCAAAATTTTGGCAAGGCCAGCCTTTGTTAGCATAGGGCATAGGGGAACCTCTCCTAGATGTGAGGTTAGAACATCCACAGAACAAATCCCAATAAATTCATCCTTTCTCCTATGTCAAAATTTATATTACTCCTCCTCTGTGCCTAGGCCCATTCATTCTGGGTAAAACGGCCTTCCTTGCTCTCACTGTACACAATAGAAGTGAGAGTCTCAGTATTAAAGATATTCAATAGAGGCTAGACAACTATCAAAAGAAATTAGTTAAAGACAATAATTAGATAAGTATCCCCTTCATCTGTAACATTTTATGCTTTCCCAAGCTAAAAGAAATATCCTGTATTCCCATAGCACTTTGCATTAGTAGCACAACACCAGCTTCTATTGAATTACTCCCTCCTTACATCCTGAACCCTTGTAGGGAAGGAACTACTTTTGTTATTCATCAAGAGGCAGTAGAGTGTGGTGATTTAGAACACAGACTCTGGAACCTGACTGCCTGAACTTAAACCCCAACTCTTTATTTTTACCTTCTACATGACTTTGGGCAGATTACTTAACTTCTCTGTTCTTCAGTATCCTCATCTATAAAGTGGTGTTAATAATGATACCTATCTTATGGGGTTGCTGTAGGAGTAAACTGATTAATATGTGAGGTAATCAGAATCATCCCTAACAGACATTAAGCATTCAAATTTTATGTTTCAAAAATATTAAATGTTCTATTCATCATTTACATAACAAACATTTACTGAGAATCTACTTGTCTCACCCTGTACAAAATGCTACTCCATCCTCTCATTCTTATAAAGGAGGTGAGAAAATCATAACTACAAGAAAGGGATAAATGTCATAAAGAAATGAACAAGCTATATACTACTGAGGTTCAGAAATGATTGTTAAGTTATACTTCCTTTCTCTAGGGGATGCTTCAAGGTATTTATCAGATTTTATCATAAAAATATCACAATTATCATTTGGATAGTCTATAAGCTGTATAAGGACAGGGAATGTGGGTCATTCATCCCTGAGTTTCTCCAACTAACCACTTACAAAAAAGCAAGGATTCAGGTAAATATTTGATGGAATAAATGAATAAACAGGATCCTTCAGCAGGATCCTGAAGGATGGATAGGCTTCTACAAAGAACAGAGGATCATTTATCTATGATGATCATTTATCTGCGAAGATGCAAAGCCATTGGCAGCAGTAGGACTCAAACCCACGGTTCCACAGACACTAAAACCTACTAAATCCTGCACCTTGGACTGCTTGACCATGCTACCTTTTGACTGGATGGGCTTTTAATAGGTGGAAATGGGAGAGAACTTTCCATGTAGTGGGAACAGCAATAAGCCAAGACACTAAGATCAGAGGCAATGGCTTCTTTCCTGATTACTACTCTAGTATAATGATTTCTCAATTTTCTATTCTTGTACCTGTAGATGAATTATATCCCAGGTACCTAAACCTATACTTTCATGCCTTGACCTCTTTTGCCTGTCCTGATATGTCTCTTTGAAGACAGCCTGCCTTTTCCTTCTCTAATAGTCTCCTTCTCTGGCTTCTAGCACAGGTTTGCACACAAAAATACCACTGTGCTATGGTGGAAAACAACCTGGAGTTGGGGTTAATTACCTGCTTTCAAATCCTGGCTCTTTAGTTTACTAAGAGACTGGGCAGATCAATTCACCTCTCCAAATCTCAGCTGCTTCTTCTATAAATTAGGAATTAACAATACCTTTTTAGAAAGAAATGCTATGAAGATTGAATTTATCAATCTATTCATTCATTCATTCATTCAATATTTACTGCCCTCTGATATTTACCCACCTCTGCAGGTGCCAAGAACTATGTTAAACACTAGAAATACACATATATGGATTTCCTCTACTTTTTGAGGTGTTCATGGCTTACTGAGAAAAAAATGTTTTAAATGAACATGCTTACAAACCAAAAGAAACCATATCAGTGTTAGCAACTCTCCAATTCTGAAGCTCAATTTTCCTTAAGGTAACTTTGTGAACTACAGAGAAGGTGATTCCACAGATTCTAAGTTCTCATCCTAAAAGGTCATATAATTCCTCTGAATTTCCTACACAGCATCTCCAATAGACATTCAATCACTTTCTGTTTGAACACCTCCCTGAATGCTGTATTACAGAGGCAGCCTTTTTCTTTTTTTTTTTTTTTCATTTCGTGATCACAGAAGTTAAGTCCTAGATGATTCCTTCATCATGGAGCTCTCGTTGTAATAAAAAGCATAAACAAAGAAATACTAGTATCATCTGATGGTAGGTCAATGCTCAGTGATGCCAAATCAAGTAAAGGGCACAGGGACTAGATTTTTCAAAGCAAGGGTAGAGGCACTATGGCTATTCTGAGATGCAGGAACCTCAAAGGAAGTTAAACAGAAATCACTGCCAACATCCAGCACCAAAATGTACTCCTGATGCCCAGCATATTAATAGCGCTAATGTATTTATAAATTCTCTTGGGTCTTTCAGTATTATCAATAATGCTCTAAGAGGCTGAACGCTGCCCATTTAACAGAGAAGAAAAGATCTGTAGCAAGACAATTTGTTGCTTCCCTGGAGACTGGAATAATTTATGTTAGTCCTGCACTAAGTAGCATCAATCCTATATATCTTCCTCTCCTATCTGTGGAGAACAGGCTAAGCAAACCAAGACTGGATTGGTATAAACATCAATTACCTAGGACACTTTGGGACTATTTGCAAACCAATGATAAATAAATACACCACTTCTTGTCTTCAGTCATACAGAAAGTACCTTCAGTAAGGTAGTTCAGTGATTTCACCAGCTCCAAAATCTAAGGACCCCTACCAGAATATTAAACTTCTAGGTCTCAGCACCAACTCCTCCCTTTCCCCACTCACTCTAATAAATCACAAAACTGGTCAGGTTCCCAAAGACTCACAGATTTTGTGTGTTCTGGGCGTGGAGCAATCACTGGTGGTGGGGTAGCATCATCATCATCATCATCATCCTCATCTTCTGAAACTGGTGGCACTGCGGGAGTCTCAGACACAGCCTTCACATTCTGTGCAAAGAAGAAAAGCCAGATGCATCTGGTCCAGCTGCCCTGGAACTTAACTATCACGATCACCAAACCCCCATGAGAAACCCCATCCTGATACTCTTTCTGAAATTCACGTTAGCCTCCAAGCTCTCACCTTAGTGTAGCTTGTCTCAGGAACTCAATCTGAGTCTCTCTCTACTTTTAGCCATCACTATCCACTCAGTCCCTTGGGGCTCCCTTCCCCCACCCAAAACCTAATTGTGAATGAGAAGCTAGCTTATAGCTAGTTTATAGCTTCTCTACCTGCCTCTTCTCCAATCCTGAAGACAACCTCATAATACCTACTTATTCTATGAATTTCACTCTTCATACTGAATAGGAAATAAGGCATAAAATATAGGGAAGGGATCAAAAGTTTCTAATTTTTCAAAATTTATCATTATAATTTCTTATTCTTTCCTGATATGGTAGATGGCAGTCTTAACAGGCTTTTGCCCTGCCTTTTCCTTTCTTTGCAAAAATCTCCTGAACCCATTACATCACCAGGGGTCCTTGCCTCAACCTGAAGATACAGAACATCAGCATCAAGATCAGGTTGTCTGAAGAGGACAATGAGTTTCTCTCCAGACTGGATACTATCTATTTCCTTAAGCTTCTCCCGTACCCTGGAATGGAATTTACCACTAATTCGATCTGCTCACAATCTGTGACAACCTGATTTCCCCATGCAAACTGTAACAGAGCTGGGCCAAGAATGGCAGGTTTTAGGATAGGTCCAGTCAAAAATAGCATACCATTACTGTTTGTTACATGGAATCAAGAGACAAAATGCCTCCAAAACATGAGATTTTTGATAGAGATCAAATGGTTCTATCATTTGATCAGCAGAAAACTAGAGAAGCAATAGGGATCTTTTAATATATACTGATATAATTCAATAGTTTTAGGTATTTTCAGAGCACCTACTTTGCGCTCAGTAAGATACTATGATAGATACTATTGACATAAAGGTACAAAAATGAAAAAGATGATCCATCTCCTATAGTAGTGATCATCTGGTATAGGACATAGAGGATGAGGGCCCCTCCTGCCTGACACCTGGAGCCTCCTAAGAGGAAGACCAAGAGTCAGAATAATGGGATAAATGGAAGAACTAAGGAATAATATACTAGAGCGACTGAGTGTGGGAAACTGTCTTTTACCACATTTGACATACTAAAGTAAGAAAAACTGGCAATCTCATAGATTTTAACAGGGCCTTCAGCACAAGGCATAACTTAAAAACTGACAGTGCCAGGCATATGTAAGCAGTTGTGGTGACCACAGATTTATTGACCACAGGCAATAAATCTGTCCTCTTAATCTGAAGTTTAATCACCTGAGGCATGTGAAGGAAGAGGAGTGGTGTAATCTGAGTGATGACCTTAAGTTTCTTACAGTTCAAAAGTCAATAGAGGTTCTTTCCCTGTCAAAATATGTATTTTGATATTTTTCTGCTCTAATTTATTTTCTCCCCCCTATTCCAATCAACAGAATTTAACTAAAAACCTAATGTGGGAATAAAGTTGACTCAGCATGGCTCTTCACCATCAGGTAGCCCTGGGGCTCCCCTCATATATACTATAAACACTAGGTTTGTTTGCTTTATAAAACTGTAGAGAAGGGGATTTCATCACCTTCCTCAGTAAAAGATCCTGTTTTCCATAGGTGATAGCTTTGGGCAGTGATAATAATATCTACCAGAGAGAGAAAGAGCTAGATTATTACCCAGATTTTTACTTCTTAGCCCTGTGTCCTTGGGCAAGGGTCTAAGTTAAGTCTCACATTTTTAATTTATAAAATAGGGATAATGACTACAGTTTTCTGCCTAGCTCAGAGGGCCAATGAATGGATGAAATGAGGCAAAGTGAACATAAAATCACTGAAAATGGTAAAGAGCTAGAGAGATGTAAGGAATCAATTAAATTATCATTATGTCTAATACCACAAATCTCAGTTTTAAACAAAAGCCAGACATTCCAATTCATCATCCATCTACCCATCTATCCATCCATCTATCCATCCATCCATCCCTTCACTGTGTGCCAGGCTCTGTTCTAGACTCTGGGGCTATAATAAAGAATAAAACAGATAACATCCCTGGCTCTATGACTTACATTCATTCTAGAATAGAAAAGAGTAAAAAACAATCACCAAAGTGTCTACTCCATATAGGAACAGAGATTGGTTGAGGGGATGGGAGATACTATTTTACATAGGATAGCATGGGCAAGCCTCTCTAATGAGATGTCATATAACAGTGACCTGAATGAATTAAGGGAGCAAGCCATGGGGCTCTCTGAGAAATGGATATTCCTGGCAAATGAAGAAGTTCAAAGACTCTGAGACAGAAATGTGCTTGGTGTGTTCCCACAACCCTTAGGAATTCTACCTATGTGGCTATAACAAAGTAAGGAGAAGTAAGGAAAGAAACAAGGTCAGAAAGTTAGCTGGGAATCAGATTATATAAAGTCAGAGAGGCTATAATAAAAACTTTGGAGTTTATACCTAGAATAAGAAACCACTAGAGGACTGTGAGTAGAACAGTGATGTACTCTATACATTTTTTTTTCTTTCTAAAGTGTTTTATTAAGATGTTTCTCACAAATTAGAGAAAAAGGTTTTTTTTTAATCATTGGCAATAAACTTCAATTTCCTATAACAAAATAGTGAAAAGCACCAAAGAAAATTTGCACCTATAGCTCTAACAAACTCAAGGTTTCCTGGTTCTCAGTTCTTTTACAGTCTGAGAGAGTAATCAAAGCTTTCAGAAAGAGTACCAAATTTATTACTTCCTGAAATGTTGTATAAATAGCACTTTTATTCCTCATATGTTCATACATATATACTAATATACCATTTTCACTGCCTTAAGTACAAAAATATTCATCACAGGCAAGTTTTCTACTGCAAATAGACAAAGAGTATTAAATGTAATCTATGATCCTATCTACTTTTTTAAAAAAACAAGATACTAGAACCAAAACACTGTAGAATACAAATGTTCTAATTTAAGAATCTATATCTTAACTTTAGATAGCATCAATGGTTCAACAATATTTTAAAGGTGTTTCTATATAAATTCAACCACCAGTTTGGATTTTCTTTATTATGAAAATGTATGAAGAGTACCCTGGATTATATTCTTGCAATTTGGGCATTTGCTTAAACATTTTTAGCATACTACTAGACAGCTATAAGGAAGAAATACATTGGAAACTTCTTTGTCTATACACCTACTTTTAAGTTCTTTCTTCTTGAAACTTCCTTAATTGTTCTTCTAGTGATAATCTCAAATATCCTCGGTTGGAATATACTTTATGTACTTTTCCACTGATATCAATTTTTAGTTTGTTTTTCCTTCTTTTCTCTTTTTCTTCTTCATTAGAAATACTAACACAGTATCACTGGCTATTTATAATTGTCTCCAATACTGTCTGTTTTATCAGGCAGGATAGAATAATAGTTTCTGTAATCAACTAGCTTAGAATAAAATCATGCCTTTATCACTTACAAACTATGAGTTCTGGGTAAGATATTAACTCTCTGTCTCAGTTTCCTCAATTATTAAATAGAGCCAGTATTAATACTTACTTTAGTGTTAGTGTTAGGTTAAATGTGATAAAACTACGTAAAATTCATTTTTAAAATACTCAAATATTAGCTATGATAATGATGTTGGCCAGATGATTAGAAAGTGCTCAGTATAGGATTGCCAAATGAATATGTCTTATCCAATAGTAGTATAAACTGGAATGAAATATCTAAATGATAGGGTACTCAACAATTGAAAAAGTGGAGATAATGGGAAAAGGATTGTGAAGGAAGGAACCAAAATGGTGAAGAACTGTACTATTAACTGGCTTAAACCATTAACCTACATTCTACAGTAAAAATTAGTGGGTCTGATGATTTTTTACACCATATAAAAGCTTGTTTGCTTTATTATATCTTCAACATTATACATTAGGAAATCCAAATAAAATCACAATGAGATACCACTTCACATCCACTAAAATGACTATAATCAAAAAACAGACAACAACAGGAACAGGCAAATATGTGCAGAAAATGGAACCCTCATAACTGCTGGTGAGAATGTTAAATGGTACCAGCATGGTGGAAAAAAGTCTGTCACTTCCTCAAAAGGTTAAACATAAAGTTAACCACATGCCCCAGCAATTCCTCTCCTTGGATATATCCTTGGAAGAAATGAAACCACACAAAACCTTGTACATGAATGTTTATAACTGTATTATTCATAATGATCAAAAAGTAGGAAAAACCCAAGTACACATCAACTGATGAAAAGATAAATAAAATGTAGTATATCCATATAACTGAATATTATTTGGACATAAAAAGAAATGAAATACACCATACTGATACATGTTACAACACAGACAAACTTCAAAGCTAAGTAAAAGAAGCTACACACAAAAGACTACATATTGTATGAGTCTATTTATATAAAATGTCTAGAAAGGCAAATTTATAAAGAGTAAATGCAGATCAGTGGTTTCCTAGGGCTGAGCATGGGAGTTTGAATAAATGGTAAAAGAGCACCAGGGAACTTTTTCAGGTGATGGCTGCCCAACTCTATAAATTTATTTGAAGTATTGAATTGTCCACTACCAATGAGCTTAAAATGCTAGTAAGCCTTTTAGTACCCCAATCATAAATAAGAGCAGACCTCCCACGATGATCAAATATGCAAGGAAAACCTCTAACATAAATGGGGGAAAAATGGGGAAAGGGCCACCTGGAAAAAAAGAGACCAAATACAGAGAAAAAAACATCCAAAGAAAGCCTTTCATTAACTTCCTTAGAGATAAGAAAAGATATCAACTCTGGAAATAAGAATGCTCTACTTTTAGGCTGGGTGTGGTGGCTCACGCCTATAATTCCAGCACTCTGGGAGGCCGAAGCTGGTGGATCACCTGAGGTTAGGAATTTGAGACCAGCCTGGCTAACATGGTGAAACTCTATCTCTACTAAAAATTCAAAATTAGCCGGGCACGGTGGCACATGCCTGTACTACCAGCTACTCGGGAGGCTGAAGTTCGAGAATCACTTGAACCTGGGAGGTGGAGGTTGCAGTGAGCCAAGATCATGCCATTGCACTCCAGTCTGGGCAACAAGACTAAAACTCTATCTCAAAAAACAAACAAAAAAAAAAGAATGCTATATATTTTTTTAAAATAAAAAAGTGCTTGGAAATTAAACATGAGAACAGAAATAAAAACTTAAAATGACTGAAAGATGAAGTTGAAGAAGTCTACTAATTCTTCAGAATAAAAACCAAAGCAAGGAAAATAAAGAAAATCCTTTAAAAAAATGAAGAATCAGTTTAAAGCCTCCAAAATCTAAATAATGGAAGTTACAGAAAGAGAACAGAGAAAGCAAGGGGAAGAAATCATCAACAAAATAATTCAAGCAATTTCCGAGAACTGAGGGTCTGAGTTTCCAAGCTGAAAGAGTTCACAAAGCTCCCTGCAGTATAAATAGATGTATATAGGAATAGAACTGTGAAATTTCAAAGCAATGGTGACAAAGAAGATCCTACAAGCTTTCTGAGTGGAAAAAAAGATTGGTCATATATAGGGAAGCAGAAACAAAATGGCTTTGGACTCAGCAGTACCGAAAGCCAGATGACAAAAGTACAATCACTGTTTTCCAAATTCTGATGAAAAAATATTTGTAACCTGCAATTCCAACAAACGTGAGGGATAGCATAGAGAACCCTCCATTTTGAGTCTTGAAAGATATCATTAAATGTTTACTTTCCATTTACTTTCACAAAGCTACTAGAGGATGTGCTCCACTAAATTCAAAAGAAATAAAAAATAATGTAGGCATGGCATGGAGAAAATAGGAGTATCAACACAAAAATGCAAAGGGATTGCATTCACCAAGACAATGGTAAAGGGAGATCCCAGAATGACAGCTACTTATTACAAGGTTTTTAGTTCTACTTGACTTTTCAATCAAATACTTAATAAAAATAAATATATATATATACACATATGCATATATACATATATATATATATATATATATATATATATATATATATATATATATTTTTTTTTTATATTTTTTTTTTTTTTGACATGCAGTCCTGCTCTGTGGCCAAGGATGGAGTGCAGTGGCATGATCTTGGCTCACTGCAACCTCCACCTCCCTGGTTCAAGCGATTACCTTGCCTCAGCCTCCTGAGTAGCTGGGATTAAAAGCACACGCCACCATGCCCAGCTAATTTTTTGTATTTTTAGTAGAGATGGGTTTTTGCCATGTTGGCCAGGCTGGTTTTGAACTCCTGGCCACAGGTGATCTGCCCATTTCAACCTCCAAAGTGCTGGGATTATAGGTGTGAGCCACAGTGCCCGGTTAATAAAAATATTTTTAAGCGAGTATTCTTAATCATCATTAACCTCAGAGGTAATTATTATTACTATTTGGTGTTTAGCCTTTCAGAAGTAATCTGTGATTGGTAAACTTTGATCTTCACATGTCCAAACATATCTTTATATTGACCTTATAGTTAAATGCTAGTTTGATTAGGTATAGAAATCTTGGTTCTAAACAATTTGCCTCATCCCTCTGAAGTTGTTGCTGTTTTTCCCACTATTGCTAAGGAGACATCTGACACTAATATTCCTTTGGACATGAACTATATTCTCTTTGGAAGATTTTTAAGATTTTTCTCTTTATTCTTGATCTCTTTTCAATTATCTGACTTGGTCATTAATAGGCACTTCATCTGAAGACTCATGCCTTTCTTTGGCTGGGAAATTTTTCTTCTATTATTTCTTTGATTATTTTGTTACTCTGCTGCCTCTGTTCTCTAATTATGCATGAATCCCCCTGACTAACTCTCTATTACCATTTATTTCTTAAATTTTCTATCTTTGATGTTTTATATCATTAATTCCCTCTTCACTTATATGCATTTGTTCTTTAATACTTATAAATTTATTTCTTTCTCTTTTTTTTTTAAACACAAAGTCTCACTTTGTCACCCAGGCCAGAGGGCAGTGGCATGATCTCAGTTCACTGTAACCTCCACATTCCAGGTTTAAGTGATTCTCCTGCCTCAGTCTCCAGAGTAGCTGGGATTACAGGCATGCATTACCACACCTGGCTAATTTTTGTATG
Organism: Sapajus apella; assembly: GCF_009761245.1. Classification (NCBI taxonomy): domain Eukaryota; kingdom Metazoa; phylum Chordata; class Mammalia; order Primates; family Cebidae; genus Sapajus; species Sapajus apella. Next base: position 6,133,260 of record NW_022437046.1, read on the forward strand.
TTTTAGCAGAGACTGGGTTTCACCATGTTGGCCAGGGTGGTCTTGTACTGCTGACGTCAGGTGATCCACCTGCCTCAGCCTCCCAAAGTGCTAGCATTATAGGCGTGAGCCACCACACCTAGATATAAATGTATTTCTTGTGTTTTTAATACTAAGAACACTCTTTCCTCCTCTCATTGCTCTAATAGCAGTGTGTTTTTGTAGATGCAACATCTATAGAACCTCTCTGAACATATTAGATTTTTTTAAATCACCATGTTGGCCAGGCTGGTCTTGAATTCCTAACCTCAGGTGATCCACCTGCCTTGGCCTCCCAAAGTGCTGGGATTATAGGTATGAGCCACCATGCCCGGACATGAATTTATTTCATATGTTTTTTAATAAGAAGAACACTCTTTCTGCCTCTGATTGCTCTAATAGCAGGGTGTTTTTGTAGATGCAACATCTATAGAACCTCTCTGAACATATTAGATTTTTTAAAAAAGTTATTTCCTGAATTAGCTATTTCCTCTGGGGTTTATTTTCTTTCTTTATCTTGGTCCTTCTCTTTAATGTTGCATTTCTCTCAAATGTCTGGAGATCCTTGGCTATTCATTCATATTTATAAGTGAAAGAAGGATTGGTGTATGTAATTAGCATTAGTTTTTCTGAAACTTATTTAAGTCTGTTTCTCCACTGTTCTCCTCTGAATGCAAGGTCTGATGCAATCTGTTTGCGAGTTATGGAGAGATGGTTACTGGCAAGTGTTACTTTAGGGTATGTAGGCACGGAAAAATAGAGATTCCTCTCCTCCCAGGTATTAAAAGTATGAGAAATTTACTCTTAGGATGGAAAACTAATGTATTTTCCTTCACTGCAGAGCTGCTTCTCCTGTTTCCTCTTCTTTTTATCTGTGGTAGAATTTTGCAGTTAACTCAGATTCCCCTCTGTTCCTCTCTCAGGCCCCTATACCCACAGCAAGAGCTTTCCTCAAGTTGACAGTTTACTTTCTTCAAAAAATTAGCTGGTTTTAGCTTAGAATCAAATGCATCTGCTGCCTTTTGCTCACTGTAAGGAGGAGGCTGCCCCCACTGTTTCAAAGGTAGAATTTAATTAATTTACCCTTGAAGATTACTCATGACTCTTTCCTGCTTCTTGTATATATTCTTTCAGTCCATTTTCTCTGGAGCTACTTTCATTTTCCTAGGCATCTTCCCTTACACATACTTTAAGCTGTAGTGGCTTCTTCTGCTCTGATCAATCTGACCTTATCTGCTTTCTGTCTTCCATGAATTCCTCACAATTGTTGATTTACATCATGCTTTGTTTTAGAGCATTGCTTTTAATTTGGTTTTTAAGAATGTTTTCTGAAATTAAGCAATTTGAGATAACAAGAGAGGTGGGCACATGATGATTCAGTTCACTGTCTTGATCCAATTTCCAGAGAACTCTTTCTAAGATGTTAGTTTAGATATCACATATCCAACTACATCAATCTTCTATTTAAAATTCTTCCTCAGCTCTAGTACAAAGTCCAAACTCTCTGGCCTAAGATACTGAATCCTTAACCCAACTTTTGTACATGCTGTCCGTCAGACAGGAAAGCACTGCCTTTTTCTCTCCCTGGTTTCATTACCTGATGCTTACCTAACACTAGATTATAAATCCTTGTTTACGTGTTGTGATTCATCACAAAAATTATGAAATCAAGAGCAAAGATCTTACTAGTCCTTGACTTCAAAGAACCTATCACGTAGTAGCTATTCATTTTATAAATGAGAATCAGCCATGAAAATGCCATGGAACCTTAGAGTCAGATCTCAGACCAATGAACTACAGATAACAGAATCTGGAGCTAAAAGGGACTTTAAGATTATGTTTGTTAAATGAACAAAGCTTCAAGGCCCAAAAACTCGGCAAACTTCCTTGTACTTCAGAGCAGAATAAGTAATTCCATCAAATATGACCCTATTGTACATTATTCATACTCCTCTTGCAGCCCTTATCTCCTTAGTCTGTCATTAATTTTTTTTTCTCAAGGATTAAGATAGTGCACGTTCATTTTTGTGTCACCTATACTTTGGCATAAAGAAGATACCAAGTCAATATTTAGGGTATGATGAATACATGAATGCTCAGGAGAGCAGAATTTTGTGTTGGTTTCTACTACTAAATCATTCAAAGGTAGGGAGTGAGTCACTTAATCTTTCTGAATCTTAATTTCTTAGGCAGCAATTGTATTTGGTTATTTCACAAGTGGAATCATCTGTGTGAAACCAATATGGAAAATGATGACATGCTACCACAATAAAAAACATATCCTCCATGTAAAACTAGTAAGGCTATATAGAGCACTGAGCTAGTACTGGACAAATGTTCTGAATTAGGGGAGAAAAATGTCCTTGACAGCCTTAGTGGTTTTAATTGCAGATACTAAACCAGTACAAGTTTTTACCAAGCAGGTGTTATCCTCCCTGCCATATGGCATGAACCCCAGGGCTCTTCCTCCTCAATAACAAACAACATAGCTACAGCTTTACTGCAGTCTCCTTTCTAAGACCTCAATGACATCTTCTTTCTTTGTTCTTTGCCAGAGTGAAAAGAATCCTGAACTGGGATTCAGAAGACCCCAGTTCTAATGTGGTTTTAATTATAAGTCTTCAGGAAAGTCTGTTTTTCTGCCTGTGAAATGGAGATGACAATACTTTGTACACAGGTAATTGTGATGCTAACCATGCTAACATATGTAAAGTTCTTAACACAGTGCATTGTAGGCACTCGATATTAATAGCTATCACTCTTCCTACAAAAGCATAAAGACATTTGAGACATAAAGCACAATTCAGCTTAAAGCCTCTTCTTTAATAATTTACTATTCAAAGATTTTATATTTGCAAATTCTTCCCCATCTTTTAACCACATCTCTCATTTGATGAAAGGTAGCACAAATCAGGGGAAAGCAGTATAGGCTGGGAATCAGATGCCTATTGCCATTAACTCTTTTCCATTTCAGTTTTATCATCTACAAGGATAATAACTAGCCTCAGAAAGCTTCTGTGAGGATCCAGAGTCAATAAGAAAGGATCCAAGAGGCTGCAAGGCACTGAACGTGTGAATATGGTTTTTTATAATCAATAAGTGTAAAAATGACTCAGAGTAAACCAGTCCCCTCTGCTAGAAGCATAGTTCAAAGTATTTTGATAATGACTCGGTATTGTGTTAGAACTTAACTGCTCCCCTGCTTAAGTTCTTTAAGCTTCTCATCACCTTTAAGATAAAGTCGAACTCCTACATGATCTGTCCTGCTTACCACTCCTCCTCATCACCCACCTCTACTTCCTTCACAATTCACATTCTAGTCATAACAAACTACATCGCAGTTCCTTGTACAAGTATACTTCTCAAACTTCCTTGCCCACACATATGCTATTCTCTTTCTGTGTGGAATACCTGCATTTTCCCTTAATTATTGCTCTAAATAACTAACTCATTCAGCTCAGGCTTTACCATCAGGAAGCTTTCTCTGACACATCCAACCTTTCATTCAGTAAATGTTTACCAAATGCTAAGACTTGCCAGATGCCAAGGATATAACAATTAACAAGTCAGAGACAGCCCTTGGCTTCATGAAGGTTAGCATGCTGCAATATAATTGCCTGTCTGTACCTTCAAGCACAAACAGAAATCATGAAGAATTGGCTGCTTGAGGTCTTCAACCTCAAGGCTAAGAGGTTCTTAGGTATTGGGACATATCTGACCATCTCTGTCAGATGTCACTTATTCACACCAGACTTGGCACAGTATAAACTAGGGCTTTTGCAAATGTGAAGTAATTCAATATGGCATAACCACTTATGTACAAGAGACACCATCAGATGTAAAAAATAAATAGCAACCAGGTGTGGTAGCTCATACCTGTAATCCTAACACTTCTGGAGGTCGAGGCAGGAGGATCACTTGAAGCCAGGAGTTTGAGAACACCCTGGGCAACATAACGAGAACCCCGCCTCTACCAAAATGTTTTAAAAATTAGCTAAGTGTGGTGGCTCATGCCTGTAGTCCCAGCTACTCAGAGGGCTGAGGCAGGAACATCATTTGAGCCCAGGAGTTTGAGTTTACGAGCTATGATCATACCACTGCACTCCTGCCTGGGCAACAGAGCAAAATCCCATCTCTTTAAAAAAAAAAAAAAAAAAGGCAGCATTCTCTTATATGCATCATATTTTACTATTTATAGGACCCTCATTTTATCCTTGTAATTGCCCTGGAAAATAGAATTTGTAGGTTAAGAGAGACAGAGGAACCTTTGAGATCATCTAGTTTACTTCCCAGACAATTCTTCATGATTTCTATAACATCCCTTTGAGTGTCAAAACATTCATTACAACTTCAGAGGACAGAATGAATGACCTTAAATGAATAAAATCTGCTACCTTCAACAATTAGTACTAATGTTGGTTTTGCAGATTCCATAGACCAAAGAGAGGAAATTTTCTTCTAAATGTAGGTATCTGAAGACATGTCCAGGTAAGGGCAGAGTGTATCATACTCATTTTATTGATGAAGAAATTGAAACTCAAAGAGGCAAACTGACTTTCCCAAGGTTCAAACCTACAAATTAAAAAACCGAGCCTAAATATATCTTCTGGTTCCAAGGTTAGAATTTCTAGAACATTTTACAACTATTATGAATCCATAAAAATAAAAAATAAAAATATTATCACAAAGAAAGAATTTCTAGGACATTAAAGCTGGAAGGGATACCCCCTACTTATTATATCTTATTTCTTTTTTTTTTTATATCTTATTTCTTTATTGGATAGGTAGGAATTCTGAGGCCAAGGGTGGGGGAGTGACTAATTGACTAATATGAGTGCCTCACAGCTCAGGCTCTACCTCTACAACACTGTCTTGATCCTTACCTCCACATGTGCCCACATCAAAATAAAGTAAATACTTACCAAAGCATTAGAAGAATTATAATCCTCAGCTGACTTATCTGCAGAGGAAGAAAGACAAGGGACTTAGTCAATAAACAATTACAGTTAGTTCTTTCTTGAGACCAAAAGAAGTCTATCTGGTCAAGCACTTGCCAGATTCAGAGAATAATAATAGTGTGAATGGTAATATAGGCTAGATATCATGTTGAACACATTATACATATCACATTCTTTAATCCTCATTATGGCTCTGAGTACTATTATTATGTCTATTTTTATTGATTTGGAAACTGAAGTTCAGAGATGTTAAGTACCGTTGTGTGTCGATTCGCAATGGGGTACGTTCTGTGAAATGTGTCATCAGGTAATTTTGTCATTATGTTAACATCATAGAGTGTACTTATACAAACCTAGATTGTATAGCCTGCTACACACCTGGGCTATATTGTACAGCCTATTGCTTTCTAGACTACAAACCTGTACAGCATGTTATTGCAGGCAACTATAACACAACAGTAAGTATTTGTGTATCTAAACATAAAAAAGGTACAATAAAAAATATGGTTTAAAAGGTAAATAAAAGGATACACCTATATAAGCACTTACCATAAACAGAGCCTGCAGGACTGTAAGTTGCTCTGGGTGAGTCAGTGAGTGAGTGATGAGTAACCATGAAGGCCTAGGTAGGACATTACCAGTGTATACTCAGGCTATGCTACATTTATTTTAAACTTAAGCAATCGCTAGGTGATAAGAATTTTTCAACTCCCTTATAATGTTATCAGACCACCATTGTATATGTGGTCTGTTGTGGTAAATGACTGCTATTTGTCTAGGGTACACACAGGTTAAAGAGAGGAATTAGACTTGAATTCTGGTCTCATTCTAAATACTATGCTAGAACTGGATCCACATCATCAGCTATATCACTGTCAGGCTTAAATGGCCAAGAAAATATGCATTCTAAAAGAAAAGGAAAGAATCCATAGCACCATCCTGAGCCATCCATGTCAAATCATGGCCAGCCTCCAGCTTCAGCTTTCTTAAAGGATTCTTCTATATCCATATCTACTGCTCACAGGGACAGAAGGACTAAGGTTGAGGAAAAGAGTTATTAATCCTGTCAAGTCTAATTAAAGGTAGGGTCTTGTTTTCTAAGAATTGAATCAAGATCCCTCAATGAAGCAATTACCATATTTCATTGATTCTTGGATGTACATTTTTTCACATTAACGTCTCTGAAACAGAGGTGTGTCCTACAATCAAAAGTATGTTATCGTTTAATTGGCAGCTTTATTTTCCTCGATTGGTATATAAATAATAGTGTATCTTACAATCAGTGGCATCTTAGACTTCATAAAACATGAAAGAGAGACCCAATGGAGATCTTAGCAAGAAAATAAGTTTAAAAACCAGATAATGTCTTCAGTTTTGTTCTTTAATTCCTATGGGTCCAAGAAAAACTGACTTCGTCAATTCACCACTAATGGAATTAAGCAGGAGAAATATTCTACCAAATCCAATATATTCCTCATCAAGCCTAGAGAATGTCCAAGATCCCAATTCCATAATATAAAAAAGTGCTAAATACAGCTTATTTGACCCTACAGCAAATCATGAACCCACAAAGAAGGAAATAAGGCAAGCTCTGACAACATGTTCTTATAACAAATCCAGAATAGCTAGCAGTATTCTGGAAAAATTAATTCAGGATATATTTTAAACATAATTCATTTGTTTTTTCTTGTCCAAAAGACTATCAATTTTGGGAGAGTACAACACTATGCCTTCACTGTACTACCCCAACCTTATGTACTGCTAGTATTTTTGAAGATTGGGTATTTTGATAATAAGCATACTTGTTATGTCATATAAAAAACAAGTAAACATTCCCTTTAAAGGTGATGAACAAGTTCTATATATCAAAATCAAACTCTAAAGCACAGAATGAGGGAACAGAAAGTACTTCCAACACTTTGATTTTACAGATGAGTAAAATGAGGTTCAGAAAGGGAAGGAGATTGGTTCAAGGTCACATAAGTCAGTGGCAAAACAGGGCTAAGACCCAGCTGAGTTGTCAGTCTAGTCTACTTTTTCCCTATTACATTAGCTACTAACTGGTATTAAAAAAAAAATTAAGTGTTGAAAAAATACGAAAGCTTGACCAAAAAATTAGCATGAAGGGTTGTACTTGGATTATAGACAGCAAAGGGGTTAAAAGCCCAAGTTTAAAATCCATTTCCATCATGTATCAACTGAGTCACTTGGGGTATGTCATTTAATTACTCTGAGCCTAATTAATTTCTTTGAGTATATAAAATGAGGATAACAGCCCTTGCCCTGCCAATCCCCCAAGGCCATCATAAGAATCACATGAGGGAGCCAGGCTCAGTGGCTCACACCAGTAATCCCAGCACTTTGGGAAGCCGAGGCAGGCAGATCACTAGAGGTCAGGAGTTCGAGACCAGCCTGGCCAACATGGTGAACCATCTCTACTAAAAATACAAAAATTACCCAGGTGTGGTGGTGTCTGCCTGCAGTTCCAGTTACTCAGGAGGTCAAGGCAGGAGAATCACTTGCACCTAGGAGTCACAGGCTTTAGTGAGCCAAGATTGTACTACAGCACTCCAACCTGGGTGACAGAGCAAGACTCCGTCTCAAAAACAAAAAAGAATCACATGAGGTAATTCACATGTGAGCATACACAAATTAAGGTAGTATTAACATAACGAATAGTATGAGAGGATGGCAAACAGGGAAAGGAGATATATGACACCTAAAAACACTTGTGCCAAATACACAATTTTGCCTAGAGTTGGCCCTAGTCTCCAACTTACAAAAAAATTAAAATTCTTGCAAACATATATACATGTGTACAAATTTGTACATACAAAAGTAGATATATGCACATGTATCTATACATATACACTCAATATTATTCATACATGCATGCACAAATGAACATATACATAATTACCTGAATGTGTATATTTATACATATGTTCATTCATGAATACCTGAGTGGACTTTATCTTTGTTCATGAATATTTCAGGGGGCTTTAATTTCAAATATATGCAAATCCACAGGGCTATGCCTCCATATACACAAATACTTACATGCCACTTGCACATATCTATATACATACATGCAAGAAAGATCTTTCCCAAAGACTTAGCCACCGATGCTTTCAAAGACAGCCTCTAATCTGATGTTTCCATGACAAGTTCCTTCAACATAAACTCTAATTTCCTGACTAGAAAACTTTTCCACACAGTAACCCTCCACCCCAATTCTGCCTTGAAATAACTCAGTCCCTCAATGGATGAAGTGAGGCAGACTCAGTGGGCCAGACGAGAGAAAGGAAATACTGCTGGGCACATGCATGGCCCTCTCCTGGGCACCACCATGGCAGCATGAGTGAAGCTGCAATCTGTCATCTCCACCATCTGTGCCCTTGAAACAAGCCAGATACTGGCTGGGAAAAGACCCCTTCAAAATTCGCTAGTTCATCCTGGTTCTCACCTTCCCAATAATACTGCCCTTTGAAGGAGGCAATATAAGTAAAAAGTACTGGACTGGAAATTAAAAGACTAGCCCACCATTAATTTAGCATATTAGAAAGACCTTCTTTGGCGTTCACACCTGCAAAGCAAGGGATAGCTGGTCTGCTGTGGAAGGAAAGCCTCCAAGAAACATTACTAGGGGCAAGTAGTACATTCAAAAGGTGCTGGTATAGGAATTAGGAGACCTGGGTTCTAATCCCAATTCTACGATTAAAAACACTCTGGAAAATATAGTCCCTTCTACCGAGGGCACATCTAAAGAATATTTATTATTATTCACCTTTTTTTTCATTTGACTGATAAAAATTAGTTCCCTGAGGAAGCCATACATTAATGTTATTAAATAACTAATAATAATAACAATAATGATAATGATAGTTACATTTCTATGGTGCTGTTTTACAACTTATAAAAAACTTTCATATCAATCAGCTCACTTATTTCTCACTATAACTTCTTTTTTTTTTTTTTTTTTTGAGACAAGGTTTCAGTCTGTTGCCCAGGCTGGAGTGCAAGTGACGTGATCCCTGCTCACTGCAACCTTCACCTCCCAGGCTCAAGCGATTCCTTCACCTCAGTTTCCAAAGTAGCTGGGACCATAGGCATTTTCCACCACACCCAGCTAATATTGTATTTTTTGTGGAGACAGGGTTTTGCCATGTTGCTCAGGCTAGTCTCAAACTCCTGACCTTGAGCTATACTCTGGCCTTGGCCTCCCAAAGTATTGGGATTACAGATATGAGCCACTGCACCCAGCCATTTCCACTACAGCCTCTTGAGATAGGAATTATTATTCCCATTTTGAGGTGCAAGAAACTGAAGTGACTGTTAGAACCTAATAAGTGTCAGAATCTAGACCTTCTAGCACAAAGCCTGTGTTCTCTATATATAATACCATGCTATTTTTTAAAAAAAACATGTGCAGTGTCAGAGTGAAGACTCAAGTTTGATGCAAAGTCCATTATCTTGGCTGTCAAATTCCAAAATTCCACATTAGTTAAAGTGCCATTTCCACTCTTTCCACTACTTTCTTCTCTCACCCCAAACCAATAGGCATGTGAGCTTTCCCACCCAGATAAAAACCATCTCTTTCTGAGACTGCCCTGAACACAGTTCTCATACCTGTAAAGCTCATGTATTTCTGGCTGTTGGATGTCTTCTTTGAGTTATAAAACTCCAACACATCCAGAACAGCCTGTGGGTTTTTCTTCTGCTCCGACTTAGTGATATTTGATGTCTGAAGCAAGCGGGCCCACTGCTCTGGCATTCCCTATAAGAAAGACATGCAAGGCTGACAGGAAGGCACAGTCACAGGGGACCCTGAAAGAACATCAGAGTTAACTCTGACACTTGCTAGCAGCAAAAGATGCATTTGTTAGTCATTTCTTTCTCTCTATGCCCTCATAGTTTACACAAGTCTCTTTTACAATACCTTTCTCATTTTATTAGTCATTTCTTAAGATGTCTGCTTCTTCACCAGGCTATACCTCCAGGATGGTGGGACAGGATGTTGTTCTTGCATGATCAGTGCCCCACACAGAGCCTGCTACCAAGCCTGCCATTTAATAGAGGTTTATTTTAGGAATGGAGATGGAAAGGCTTCTCTGGATACAATTTTGGAGACGAAAGTGTCCCTCTCATGAACGTAAGAAAAATGTAATCAGGGTCTCAGGCAAAGAGAGACCTGAACATCAGGAAGATGCATCAGGAAGATGAGAAGGGGTTGAATCTAACAGTACACAGAAAGATGAGAACGGGTTGAATATAGCAGTGCATAGCCAGAACTCTAAAAGACTAAAGGCCTTTCTGTGACCCAGGACGTACCGTAAACTCCCCTGTGACAGCATCAAAACCGACATGAATTGTGTGTTCAAAATCTGAAGGAAGAGAAATCTCTGGCCGCTCTTTCTCTTTCTTTTTATTTGCTGCAAGAGAAACAGAGAAAAGGAAATAAAAAACAGGAACATCATTGTTTTAAGGCTTATTTTAGCGCTTTATTGAGCTGTAGTCTCCTTTAGAGGGCAAAGTCTATCTATTAATATTTCACATATATAGAAGAGCCCAATTATGGACCCAGATTGGAGCAGATACTCAATGCATGTTTAAGGACTTAATTTCTTGTTGAATTAAAGTAAGGGAGATGGCCAGGCGTGGTGGCTCATGCCTGTAATCCTAGCACTTTGGGAGGCCAAGGCGGGCAGATCGCTTGAGTCCAGGAGTTCAAGCTTAGCCTAGGCAATGTGGCAAACCCTGTCTCTACACAAAATACAAAAATTAGCTAGGCATGGTGGTGCATGCCTGTAGTGCCAGCTACTTGGGAAACTGAGGCAAGAGGATCATTTGAGCCCAGGATGCAGAGGTTGTAGTGAGCCAAGATCACACCATTGCACTCCAGCATGGGTGACAGAGTGAGAACCTGTATCAAAATAAATAAATAAAATAAAATAAAGTAGGGAGAGGCAAAAAGAACATCTGTCAGTGTTCACAGTCCTGGTTTTACCAGTAACTAGCCAGGTGATATAGGGTAAGTCATCTTTTTTAGGAAGTCCTCCTTGATCTCTAGGTTGGGTGGTTCTTTACCCTCTCTGTTCCCACAGTACCCAATATACGTAATAGTCATTGCCTATTATAAGTGTTTATCTTCCACAACAGACTGAATTCTAAGTGCAGGGGCCATGTCAAATTAATCACAGCTTCCCAAGGGATAGCACACACCTGGCACAAAGTAGGTGCTCAGATAGTAAGCGAAGAAAGGAACAAATGACAAGACATTTACCTCAACTGGGCAGGGAGTTTAAGGAATCTGCCTAAGACGCACAAATTCTGTCCAGGGCAGGAATAAACGTTCATTTCAGCAGCTCTGGCCTGACTTTCACACTTGTTACCCAGCCCCTGTCAACCTTATTTTAAAACCCTGATGTTTTTAAAACACAGGAGCTCAACACACTAACCAAAAGAAATTCTGAAGTTCTAAAACCTCCACAGACTTAGCATAACCCTGATAAAAGGTAGCAAAATGAGAAGGAAAAACAAAAAAGGTCTAGAGTTCAAGCCAGTTTAACCTCTACCTCACCACAGTGCATACCCACATACACACACACACACACACACACACACAGAGATATATATATGCAGGATCTCTGCTTTCTCATTTAAACAATGGGGAGGACAAGCTAGATGATCTTAAGGGTCCCTCCAGCTTCCACATTCTGTGAGTCTATGAAAACAAGAAGCTATGACTTCTCAAAGCTCTGCAGTTAAGATTCCTTCCTGAAAAGGCATCCTACAGTTTTAAATAGGTATTTTACACATATCATCTAATACAATCACCACAATCCTGAGGCAGTTTTTACTTGCAGATTAGAAAATTTCGGAACAGACTTGCCTACAGTCATTAAGTAATTAAAATCGAAAAAGTCTGGCATCCAAGCCATGGTCCTTTACATTCTATTTTATCTCCTCTAAAAAATTTCAAGTTGAATCAGGAAAACATACTTCAGTGTAATAAGAAGAAATGACATTAAGAACTTGAGATGTATACATACCATGACATCAACATAGTATTTTTCTTCATTCTTACAATCCTATGAGATAGATATTACTATTGTCATTCTTACAATGTTATGAGAAAAATACTACTAATGTCATTTTACAGATGAGGAAACTAAATAATTTACTCATACAACTACTGAGAGCTGGGATTTGAACCCAGGTCTGATTCCAAAGGTTCATTCTTCAGTTTCTTAATGAGAACCATTTGCCTACATGCCAAGTGCTAGGGTTTAAGCTATTTATGCACTTGGCAATTTCCCTCTCACAAGCAGCTGCTTTGAGAAAAGGAAGGCTAAGGGGTATACCAGGGCCCCAAGTCAAGCAGCCATTTATGACGTAAGTCCATCTGTCTTTCTCATAGCCAGAATGCATGGAACAAGTGGCAGGGCTTTGGAACTGCTTTTAAATTCCCTCTGATCTAGTCACTTTAGAGAAATACAATTATATTCGTGTTTTATTTAGATTTTAATTTTTTATATCTATGTATGTTTATATATTTTTATTATATATAATTAATATACTATATAATACATTACAGGCATAAACTGTCAAATGCAGAAGAAACTTTGGTAAAGGAGACCCAAAAAGAAAGTTAGCTCAAAGCATGAGCAGTTCACAGAAAAGAGTTCTAGAGAAATGAAATCATTTAATACATGAACACACAGGGTAATGCTAAAGTCAGCTCTGCTTCCACTGGGCACTCTTTACTCTGCAACCTTTGAATATACCTCAAATAGTCCCACTTTCAAGTTTTTGCTCACTTTTTCATCTCCTTGTTTGGAATGCTCTCCTCTCCTTCTCTCTATCTCAGCCATCTTTTAAAGATTGGCTCAGGTCCCACTTTTTCCAGGAAGGATTTCCTGACCTTTCTTCTTCCTGTTAATTCCCAAGGCCTTGAGTCTGCTACACCACCAAGCATCTAGTCATTTCCTGTCTTACATGATTCCATGCTAATTTAAAAATCCAAAGTGAAGGTTCTTGAGGACCAAAATTACCACTTCTAATTACAATCATTATACTTCTGAATTTCAATCTAGCACAGGGTTTACTTAGTTCAAGAACACTCTAGAAAATATTAGGGAGTGGCCGGGCATGGTGGCTCACATCTGTAATCTCAAAACTGGGAGGCTGAGGTGGATGGATCACTTGAGGACAGGAGTTCAAGACCAACCTGGTCAACATGGCGAAACTCTTGTCTCTCCTAAAATTACAAAAAATAGCTGGGTGTAGTGGCACGTGCCTGTAATCCCAGCTATTCAGGAGGCTGAAGCATGAGAATAGCTTGAACCAGGAGGCAGAGGTTGAAAAGAGCTGAAATCCCACCACTGCATTCCAGCCTGGGTGACAGAATGAGACTGTGTCTCAAAAAAATAAAGAATTAGGGAGTGACTCTAGAGACCATGTAATCCCATTCCCGGAGGAAAGAGGCCCAGAGAAGTAAGTTGACTTGTCCTGATTCACAGAGCACATGATTGTAGTTCAGGTGATCAAGTCTTTCACTCTTGATTATATCCCTGATCCCTACTGAGATTTGACTGGAATCAACTACCTACTGAAATAACAGTTTTTAGCATAGATGATTAGATGTGGAGTACAAGAAGGGCAATGGCTTGGCTGAAGTGGGAGAGGAGAGAAGTAAAAAGAAAGAGGAAATAAATCTAGGTGGCAGGATTTAGTTTGGGTACTGTGTAATTTTTTGTTTGTTTGTTTGAGACAGTCTTACTCTTGTTGTCCAGGCTGGAGTGCAATGGCACAATCTCAGCTCACTGCAACCTCCGCCTCCCATGTTCAAGCAATTCTCCCTCCCGAGTAGCTGGGATTACAGGCACCTGACACGACACCTGGCTATTTTTTGTATTTTCAGTAGAGACAGGGTTTCACCATGTTGCCCAGGCTGGTTTTGAACTCCTGACCTCAAGTGAGGAGGAGACCCACCTCTGCCTCCCAAAGTGCTGAGATTATAGGCATGAGTGACCACGCCCAACCTGGTACTGGGTAATATTTAGACTGAGTATTCACCAGCTGGGGATCATCAGCAGAAAACAGGATTCCAGAAGCAGGAATACAAGAGAGAAATGGAGAAGTCATGCAGTTCCAGAGCCACCTGGAACCCAATTAATCCCTTCTTGGAAGTAACAATCATCCCCTTCACATGTGTAGAGTCCTTCATCAAGCTCTGCCACAGTCACTGTCTCACTGGCTCATCACCACAAACCCAGGAGCTACACAGCTGAGGTCAGGGAATTAAAAGAAATCTCTGTCAGTGGAAAGAATCTCAGAGGAAGGAGGATTCAGTATTATTTTTGCCATTAACTCACTGGGTGATCCTGGGAAAGTCTCTGAGAGTTTCAAGTCTTCAATCTGCAAAATAAGACAATGGGATATGCTCTGTGTACAGATGAAGGTAAGAAATAAACCACCTTTCTGGAGAAGATAATACCTGAAAGAAGTCATGAAGGATGAAGACAAGTTAACCAGACTGAGACAGGAAAGGGCATTTCTGAAAGAAACAGAATAAGCAGAGGCCAGGAGAAGTAAACAGTGTGATCTTTCTCCCAGCTTTCCACCTGCTCAGCAAGTCAACCAAGCTTCATAAACTCTAACCAGATTCACAAAGCACATGATTGTAGGCAGGAAGGCGCTATGAGCTTCAGACTGAGGGAAGACACAAAGGAGAAAATAAAGCAAACCCAGGATCCTGATGGTTCCATATCCCAAGGCTATAGTATCTGGGACCACTGCTGCTGTAGCAAATTTTTTATGATGACTAGAAGTATGTCTGCGGGAATCTGATGAAAACTTACGTCTACACAAAAACTTGTATGTGAATGTTCATAGCAGCTTATTCATAATAGTCAAAAAGTGAAGGTAACCCAAATGCCCCTCAAGTGATCAATAAAATGTGGTATATCCATATACTATTATTCAGCCATAAAGAGAAATGAAGTACCAATTCATACTACAACACAGATGAATCTTGAAAACATTATGCTAAGTGAAAGAAGCCAGTCAAAAAGGGACATAAACTGTATAATTCCATTAATATGAAATTTCCAGAATAGGCAAATCCATAGACAGAGAGTAGATTAGTGGTTGCCAGGCGAGACGGGAGAAATGAGGAATGATTGCAATGAGTATAGAATTTCTTTCTGGAGTGATGAAAATGTATTGGAATTAGTTGTAAGGGCTATACAATCTTATGAATATACTAGAAACCATGAAGTTGTACATTTTAAGATGGTGACTTGTACGGCATGTGAGTTATATCTCAATTTTAAAAAAGTGAATGTAATTTAACATATTAAGAAAATAAAGGAGAAAATATATATAACCAATTCAATTAATGCAGATTAAAGCATTTGCTGAAATAATTTACTATATTAAGAAAATAAAGGAGAAAATATAATCAATTCAATTAATGCAGAAAAAAGCATTTGCTGAAATGTGGTATCAATTGTGTAAAAATTCTTAGTAAACTAAGATTACAAGGGAGTTTACTTCATCTAATAAAAACTAATTACAAAAAAAAACGCTGGAGCAAACATACTTAATTCTGAAATGCTGAAAGCTTTTCCTGAGATTAAAAATAAAAGAAGGGTATTCCTCCTCACCAGGTGAATATATTCAGTACTATTCTATTCATCACAGTACTAAAGTTAATATCTTCAGTACTATTCTATTCATCTAAGTGCTGAAGATATTAACCAGTGCAATTAAGCAAGAAAAAGAAGTAAAAGGAGAAGAAACAAAACTATTACAATTTACAGATAATGTGCTAATGTCTGAAAAATCTTCATGGCTGGGCACGGCGGCTCATACCAGTAATCCCACCACTTTGTGGTGGGGAGGTGCAGCAGGTTGGGGATGGGGATCACATGAGGTCAACAGTTCAAGACCAGCCTGGCCAACTTGGTGAAAATCCCGTCTCTACTAAAAATACAAAACAAAACAAAAAAAACAAAATTAGCTAGGCATGGTGGCATGCGCCTGTAATCCCAGCTACTCGGGAGGCTGAGGCAAGAGAATCACTGAAACCTGGGAGGTGGAGGTTGAGGTGAGCCGAGATTGCACCACTGCACTCTGGCCTGGGTAACAGAGCAAAACTCCGTCTTAAAAAAAAAGAAAAGAAAAATCTTAATGTCTCTGAGTAGGTAAAGATTTCAAAAATAGAACCACAAGGCATTAAAAAGGAGATAATTAATAAATTTAATCACATTAAAATTCTATCTCACATCATGCCAAGCATCTGTCTAAGATTACAGGGGAATTTACTTAATCAAATAAAAAGTAAGGGCACAGTAGAAGATATTTATAACATCTATAACTGACAAAAGACTTATATCTAAGTAAGAATTACTACTATTAAGAATTCTTGGCTGGGCGTGGTGGCCCACACCTGTAATCCCAGCACTTTGGGAGGCCAAGGCAGGCGAATAAACTGAGGTCAGGAATTCAAGACCAGCTGGCCAACGTGGTGAAACCGCACCTCTACTAAAAAATACAAAAATTAGCCAGGGGTGGTGTCGGGCACCTGTAATCCCAGCTACTTGGGAGGCTGAGGCAGGAAGAATTGCTGGAACCCACAAGGCGGAGGTTGCAGTGAGTTGAGATGGCGCCACTGCACTCCAGCCTGAGAGACAGAGCAAGACTCCATCTCAAAGAAAAAAAAAAAGAATTATTTAACTAAGTTACAGAAAATGTATGTGCTTTGTAAACTAAAGAACTTCACAAACATTAGTTGTCATTAATACAAAAAACTGTTAGGTTTCTCAACCCATTCATTAAGATAGAGAAACTGTGGTTGAGGCAAGAAAGAAGAAAGAATCAAAAATGATTTCATGTATCTAGAGATCTTGGGATTGAGAAAATAAAGTGGGAAAAGAAGCTTCCAACCTCACCCATCCCAACTTTAACCCTATCTTTGACCTAGACCAGTTGGCTTTCTG
The DNA here is from genome assembly GCF_009761245.1 of Sapajus apella. Lineage (NCBI taxonomy): Eukaryota > Metazoa > Chordata > Mammalia > Primates > Cebidae > Sapajus > Sapajus apella. Next base: position 6,150,241 of record NW_022437046.1, read on the forward strand.
ATAGCATGGGAAATGAGGCTGACACTGCAAAATTCCATGTCTCAGTATAGCCATCGAAGATTTAGCACAAATCACTGGCCAATTTTAAAAAATTATTTTTAAGCAGCACCTCTCATTGGCTCCACTAAGCTAATCTGAGCTCAAGGCAGTAAAACATTCCAAACTTGGAAAGATAAACACTGACATAGTCCAATGTTAAAATTAACTTTGCTAAACTCTTCCCAAGCTCAGAGAATTCCACTTTGCTTGTGAAAAGGCAGCCAGAAAAAGATTTCAAACTAAATGCTGAAAGACTTCTTAGAATAAACCAAAGGCTCCAGATCCTAACCACAGGAACCAGGCTTTTCCACAGGGAATTCTGCAACTCAGCATCACCTATTACAGGCCCTCAATTACAGCTTCTCTTTCCAATCATTTATGCATCCCCCAGGCACATACTGAGGCCATGCTGGAGAGGTCAGCATTAGGTAATGCCCAAAGACATTCTACCCACTGGCAGCTCAAATCTCAACCATTACTGCAGCCCACAGGCAACTCTTCTTTCTCATCTCCCAAAAATCTCTCAAGAGACCCAAGATGATTCCTCTAGAAATTCTGACTCCAAAAGTCTGGATGGAATCCAGGCATCAGTATTTTTTATTTTATTTATTTATTTATGAGACAGAGTTTTGCTCTGTCACTCAGGCTAGAGGGCAGTGGTGTGATCTCAGTTCACTGCAACCTCTTTATTTATTTATTTTTGATACGGAGTTTTGCTCTGTCACTCAGCCTGAAGAGCAGTGGCATGATCTCAGCTCACTATAACCTCTGCCTCCTGAGCTCTAGCAATTATCCTGCCTTAGCCTCCTGACTAGCTGGAATTACAGGCGCCTGCCACCATGTCCAGCTAATTTTTGTATTTTTAGTAGAGACGGGGTTTCACCATGTTGGTCAGGCTGGTCTCGAACTTCTAACCTCAAGTAATCCGCCTGCCTTGCCCTCCCAAAGTGCTGGGATTATAGGCGTGAGTCATCACGCCCGGCCAAATTTTTTTTTTTGGAGGGGGGGGGGTAATGGAGTTTCACTCCATTGCCCAGGCTGGAGTGCAGGTGGCACAATCTTGGCTCATTGCAACTTCTGCCTCCCAGATTCAAGCAATTCTCCTGCCTCAACCTCCCAGATATTTGGGATTGCAGGTACCCACCACCACACCCAGTTAACTTTTGCATTTTAGTAGAGACAGGGTTTTGCCGTGATGGCAGGCTGGTCACGAACTCCTGACCTCAAGTGATCTGCCTGCCTTGGCCTCGCAAACTGCTGGGATCACAGGCATGAACTACTGCAACTCCCAACCTCCTGTATTTTTTAAAAGCACCATGAGTGAGTCCAATGTGTAATCAGAGTTGAGAACAACTAAGAGAGATACTTATGTTACAGTGGAACGATCATTTAGGAAGACTTAGTACCACCCTCAGCCCTCCCACTTTCCACTTCTGAGACCCTGAGCAACTTATTTTACTCTAAGCCTTAGCCTCCCCAACTAAAAATGAATTATTGTAGATATCAAAAAAAGAGGTTTCCATTTTTTTTCCTCATATTTATATTCTATCTTAGTTTAGAAAATGCTTTTATATTTACTATGTCAAATGACAAAAGCCTACTAATGATATAGGGTGAATGGGAAATAAGGATACTGCAATTAAAAGAAATTAAAAAGCATAACTATACAGCTGGCATAAATGCTCAAATACTACATGAAGGGCATACCACTTCAAAGACTACTAGCATTGCTGTGTATCCTGCTAGGACTAAGTTGAGCAGCTTACTGGTTGAACAAAGTCTCCAAATAAAAGAAAAATACCTCAGGCTTCTTTCATTTTGATGTATGCATTAATTTTAGCCATCAAGGGTCTTAAAGCAAAGGGACAAAACCTATGTGCCCAGGGCAAATACAGAAAATCTATAGCCAAAGGATGAAAGATTGTTAGATCATTTTGCAAGAACTTCTTCTAACTCTGTTTTCTACCTCTATGCTTTCAACCTATAGAGATGTAGTTTTGATCTTGAAGCTATGAGATGTATTTTCAGATCAGATTTAGCCTAGGGTTACTCAGCTAGGATTTTCTACAGCTCTGTCACTGAATAAAGTATGTTACAATGGCCTAGTTTGTTTTCACCTATACAGACAAGCCTGATCTAGCCACACCTTTGCAATATCTCATTTATGTAATTATAGGATTCCAAAGCCAAAAGAAACTGTACATGCCTACTGCTCTGACTCTCTCCTTTTTTAGATGAAGGCACTGACGTATACAGAGAAATAATTGACCCAGATCAGACAGCCAATTTATGGTAGAACCAAGATTATAATCCCAATATCTGGAACCCCACTTTCCCATTTAGCACATAAGATTGTCCCTTCAGGTCCCAATGATGTCTGAAGGCTCTGCTTCCATCTGCTGTTTCAGACAGGAATCTTCTTTTTCAAAAATCAGCTTTATTAAGATATAATTCACTTACCAAGCAATTCACCCATATAGTGTAAAATTCAATGGCATTTAGTATATTTAGAGAGCTAGAAAGGCATCACCAAAATCAATTTTATAACATTTCATCACTACAAAGAGAAACCCCACCTCTCTTAGCAATCACCTCCTAGTTTTAATTGCCTCTCCCTATCTGCAGCCGTAGGCAACTACTAATCTACTTCCTATCTATGAATTTACCAATGCTACACATTTCCTAAAAATGGAATCATACTATATGTGATCCTTTGTAACTGGCTTCTTTCACTTAACACAGCGTTTTCAAGGTTCATTCATGTCATGGCATGGATCAAAACTTCATGTCTTTGTTATATTTCATTATATGGATAGTCCACATTTTATTTATCTATTCATCAGCTGATGGGAATTTGGGTTGTTTCCACTTTTTGGCTATTAGGAATGCTGCTATAAACATTCATGTACTGCTGGTAACTCTATGTTTATCTGTTTGAGGAACTGCCAGACTGTTTTCCACAGAGGCTGTACCATTTTACATTCCCACCAGCAATTACGAGGGTGGCAATTTCTCCATATCCTCACTAACACTTGTTATTATCTTTTTTATTATAGCCATCCTAGTGAGTGTGAAGTGGTATCTCATTATGGTTTTGATTTCCACTTTTTGGAAATCAATGGCTAATGATTTGAGCATCTATTCATGTGCTTATTGGTCATTTGCATATGTTCTTTGGAGATATGTCTATTTAGATATTTTGCCCATTTTAAAATTGTCTTTTGGTTGTTGACTTGTAATAGTTTTTCTTTATATAATTTAGATATGTATCCATTATAAAGTACATGATTTGGGAAAATTTTCTCTTTCCTGTGTTTTTGCTTTCTGGATGGTGCCCTTTAAAACATAAATGTTTTATGTTTTAAAGTTTTATGTTTTATGTTTTTAGTTTTGATGATGCCTACTGGAAGAGAATCTTATTACCTTCCTAGTTTGAGTCAGCAAGAACAATTTAAACTTTTTAATTTAAAAAGTCCTCTTTCACCACATGTAGACACTTGGGCTGAAAGCCTGTTTATTTATAGAGATCAAGAACACCGGTTAAGATAAAATATTTTTTTAAAAATACACATCTAAATTGAGGGATAAACTAAGTGGCTATATATGCGGAAGAAGATTGCAGGGTATTTACCACTGCCTCAGATCATACCCCTTGTACCAAGGAAGTTGGCAGCTACTATATGAATGAATTGGTCAGGAAATCAAAGTTAAGCACATGTCTTTTTATTTTATTTTATTTTTATTTTTATTTTTATTTTGAGATGGAGTTTTGCTCTTGTTGCCCAGGCTGGAGTGCAATGGCGCGATCTTGGCTCACTGCAACCTCCGCCTCCCAGGTTCAAGCAATACTCCTGCCTCAGCCTCCTGAGTAGCTGGGATTATAGGCACCCACCACCACACCCAGCTAATTTTTTGTATTTTAGTAGAGACTGGGTGTCACCATGTTGGCTGGTCTCAAACTCCTGACTTCAGGTGATCCACACGCCTTGGCCTCCCGAAGTTGTGGGATTACAGGCGTGAGCCACTGTGCCAGGCCTATTTTATTTTTTTTTAAGACAGGATCTCACTGTGTCACCCAGGCTGGAGTGCAATGGCATGATCATAGCTCAGTATAGCTTCAAATTCCTGGGCTCAAGCAATCCTCCGGCCTTAGCCTCCCAAGCAGCTGGTAGTACAGGCACATGCCACCATGCACAGCTTTTTTTTTTTAAGTAGAGGCAACGTCTTGCTATGTTGCCCAGGCTGGTCTCAAACTCCTGAGCTCAAGTGATCTTCCCACCTCACCCTCCCAAAGTGTTGGGATTACAGGCATTAGCCACTGTGCCTGGCCTTCTTTTCTATCCAATCTCACAAACCTACAGGGAAGGTAGAGTAGAAGGACTTATACACATAAAGATACAAGCCCAATGTACTCATTAAAAGTCCTTAATATTTCTCATTTTACTTATACAACAAACATTTACTATACATGAGATCTGCTTATAAGACGTATCTATATAAAGACACCACAAATGCAATGTGTTCAAAATCATCATCTTCCCTGCTCTCCAATCACCAACACTCCTAATTCATTCCTTCTTTCTGTGTTCTCTATTTGGCTAATGACACTACCATCTACCATGACACTACCATCTACCATCTCCCCCGATCTGTAGTTAGGCATGAGATATTTTCTGCAGTTCACCATTGTGCTAGTTGTATCTGCTCTACCGTGGCAGGCTTATATATAAAAAACGTGTCTCAGTTCTGATTTTACCATATAGTCTACTAGCTATGCCTCCCAGTGTCTATTCATCAACAAAGGAGTAAAGAGACAGACAACTAACATTCAAGTACCTTCTGTGTAGAAAGTACTCTATTAGGAACTTTGTATGTAGTCTTCACAACAACTCTATGAGCTAATATCTCAGTTTTAAAGATAGGAAACTAAAGGTCAAGCAGTTAACTGACATGCCTAAGATCACAAAGCTGGTAAGTGGCGACCCAGCTCCATCTAAATCAGAAGCTCATGAAAACTACTTACACACAGAAAGCCAGTATCTTTAGCATGCCATAAGGATAGGGCCCAGCAAATATACCAAGAACTTTACCAGAGCAACAGCCACTTAAATCAACATTTTTGGTATCAAACAAAATACATCTTTTGTTGTGGACAACAAAACCTTTATTTTACAACCTTGTCCACAAGGATCTTGGTGACCTTTTCATATACACTGTTAAAATCCTGATTACTCTTCTATTAATAGAAGTTTTATCAATAAAAAGGAAATAAGCCTGCCCAGTATGAATTATTCATAGTAAACTCATGCTGAATCCTAGTTATCTCTGCATCTTTTTCTCAGTTGTTACTTGCCATTCTTATTGATACATACTCCCCAAACCTGAAAGTGGGACTAGGAAGTCAGAATAAAGAAAAGGCAATCCAGATTTTGGAAAGAAAACATTTCCAACTGAAACTAATTCTGGGGTAAAAAAATTCCAAATAAAGACATTTTAATTTTTCTTACATTTTGTGACTTCATAAACAGTTTAAAAATTTAAAAAGTAAATAAATAAATCACTTCAGATTGTCCCAAATCTGGCAAGAGCATAATTATTCTCTTACAATTTTGCTCAGATACAGTTAATACAGTATAAAAATAGGTTTATTTTCTATTTGGCTTCAGCCACTTTAGGAAGAAAGGGAAATATTTAACTAGAAAAAAAGCATTAAAGGAAAATTAAGTCAAAGATGATAGATCTTTTATCCAGGTAACTCAAAATAATTTTTTTAAAGCATACAAATGATGAGAAGAAATCAAATACTGTACTTTTATCTCCAGGTAAGATGGATCTGTAAAATCGGTCCTTCTTTTTCTTCTCTTCTGGGTTTGGAGGCAGAGGTTTAGAACCATGGTTTAGGGTTCCAGCATCTTTGCTGCCGGCTCCAATCATGGTGCTGGTATTTCTCATCGGAGGGGCTGGGGGTTTGTCTTGAATGTCTAGGCCGTTATTTGACATTGTCACCACCAGCAGCAGCTACTAGAATCAGAAATAACAATATAACTCTCTTATTATTTTTGACCAAAAGGAAATACATGTTAAAAAAAAATGCAAAGAATCCAAATTATACAGCCCTTCCTTCAGGGCCCAGCTCAAGCCTTCCACTGCACACCATGATACTGCTAGCCTATTCAGTCAATAACACTCACTGATGTATAAATGCCTACTATGTGCCAAGCACAGCTGAAAAATCACAATATCTTGCTTTTCTCTGCATTCCCATTCTGAGACATTGAAGAGCATGGAAAACCACCATGATGTAGTTCAAAGCAGAAATTTGGCCTAGCAAAAACTAAGCGTGAATCCCAGTACCACTTACTAACTTTAGAGAAATTCTTTAACGTCTTAGGCTTCATTTATTCACCTATGTGAAGATTAAATAAAACTGCTAACAACATTTCACATAGTGAATTCTCTGCCAACCTCTAATTTTATAACCTTAGACAATTTACACTTTCCCTCTCAGGAATGGACTATAACAAGGGTCAGCAAAGCTGCTGTTTTTGTAAACAGTTTTACTGGAACACAGCTTCACCCATTCATTTATGAATTGTCTATGGCTTTTTTTTTTACCGGACACTGGCAGAGTTTAGTAGCTGCAACAGAGACTGCATGTCCACAAACTTAAAATATTTACTATCTTGCCCTTTACAACAAGTTTGCTGACCCCTGAGACTATATAATCTCTCCAGTAACTCCCTCCTCTAAAATTCTACCTTGTTCTTTAAAAAAGAGATGGGATTCTTGCTCTGTCACCCAGGCTGGAATGCAGTGGTGTAATGATAGCTCATTGCAACCTCAAACTCCAAGGCTCAAGAGATCCTCCCACCTTAGCCTCCAGAGTAGCTGGGACTACAGGCATGCACCACCATGCCCAGCTAATTAAAAAAAATTTTGAGAGACAGGGTCTTGCTATGTTGGCCAGGCTCATCTCAAACTCCAGGTCTCAATCAATCCTCCCACCTCAGTCTCCCAAGCAGCTGGAATTACAGGCAAGAGCCACTGTGCCTGGCTTTCTTCTTCTAAATATAAAATAGTCAATGCAATAACCATCTTGTCCTATATGGTGTAGAATTTACTGGCAAATTCTCCAGTCCTTCTGAGAAACAGAAGGAATAAAATCTAAAAGATGGATAGGCCGGGCACAGTGGCTCACACCTATAATCCCAGCACTTTGGGAGGTGAAGGCGGGTAGATCACTTGAGGTCAGGAGTTTCAGACCAGCTTGGCCAACATGGTGAAATCCCCTCTCTACTAAAAATACAAAAATTAGCCAGGCATGGTGGCAGGTGCCTGTAATAATCCTAGCTACTCAGGAGGCTGAGGCAAGAGAATCACCTGAACTCGGGAGGCAGAGGCTACAGAGAGCTGAGATCGCACCACTGTACTCCAGCCTGGGTGACAGAGACGCTGTTTCTAAATAAATAAATAATAAAAGATGGGCGGGGGGAAATTCCCTATCACACATTATCAATAGTTTTAATGAAAATATATTATTACCTTAAAATAAATAAATGTCCTTGACAATGGATAGATATGAATATATCCAGAGTTAAAAATGTTTCTCATTAATCTTCCATGCTGCAGTAGAAATTATATATTTAACCATGATTATTTAAAATATAAGCTCCTTGGAGTTAAACACAATAGTGCTTTAGTGAATAATGGGTTCAAAAAACCAGCACAATAATCACCAAGAGCTTTCAGAAATACAGATATCCTGTTTTGCCCCCATAAACTTTGACTCAAAATGGCTGAATTAAGGCCTAAATTCTGTATTTGGAAAATTAGTGATCCCACTGCCAGTCAGATTTGAATACCACTGCTTCAGACATCAGTTACTTAAATACCATAAATAAAATCTATAGGAGGGTATTTTTTTTTAACAATTTCTAATGAATAAAGAACTGATTCTCCCCACATCCAGTTTTTTCCTTAATCCTTTATCCAGGGGCTGTCAGTAATCTTAAAACATACTACTTTTCTACTTTTAAAACCCCTCATTGACATCTCAGGATAAAAGCTGAAGTTTTTGGCTTGCTTTTAGAAGCCCTCTGTTATTTGATCAAACTCACCCATTAGTCTCATTCCCTCCACTACTACTCCCTCTAATTTCCCTTATACTCTATCCACACCCAACTTCTCTAACTTCTTCAAATATCCCATAGCTTTTACACTTCTATCCCTTTGTGCATGCTGATGCCTCTGCCTAGAATACCAATTTCCCTGTGTTCCAACTATGAATTCACTCATCCTTCAAGGCTTAATTCAATTGCTTTTTGATGAACCCATTTGGAAATGTGTCATCACTTCAAGAAGTTAGGTGCCCCCTCCTCCATGTTCCCAAAGCAACGGTAACTTTCCAGGTTATCCTTTTATTATTGCTGTTATAATTGTTTACAGGTATGTCTTCCCTAGGATCCAGAATGTTCTTCAAATATTGGGCCTTATTTTGTCATCTTTGCAATTCAACAATGCTTTATATAGTATATAGCTCACAGTGAACTGAAATATTTTGAATAATCAAACTTTGCATAGAGATATATATCTTGCCTTTAGGAAGTTTAACACAGATAAAATTCAAGGTTGTTCACTATGTGACATCTACCTGCCTTAAAACTAAGTCACTACACCTAGCACAGCCTAATTCAAACCACGCCTCAGAAATCTGTTCCTCTTACTTGCCAAGTATTCTTACTTATTTATTTATACACACACACACACAGACACACAGACATAGACACAGACACACCCCAACGTGCTTCCTGTCTGTCAATGATTTCTCCCTTCTCTGACAGATAAAAATTTTACTCATCTATCAAGGCCAAACCCTAACACCACTTCTTTGCATAATTCATCCTGACCCACCTTTGGCAAACCAACTGCTCCTTCTCTTTTTAAGCAAAAGAAATCAAATAAGCAAAAACCATCTTGTTAATGTAGATTAACTCTGTGAGTGATGCCATTTCTTCCAGTTTCACTTCCCAGATTTACCATTGTTTTCCCTCCCAGCTGTAACTCAAGTCCCTCAGCTCACCAAAGAGAACTTTTACTGTCTCAGTTCTCAAGTGTACCTTCCCACTCTAGGCTGCCGTTCCAAAATTACATACCCTGCAGCCACCTGATACCCTAGTCAAGCCCTAGTCAAGCCCTTCCTTACCTCCCAGATCCTTCAACCAACAGCTTCATTGACTGTAACTTCACTTCAGGCCCACAGCCCATGATTATGCCAAGAAAGGTTTTGCCAGCCTTCCTGATACAGGCTTTTCTCCATTTCTCAGTCCTTTTACTATGTTTGGAGAATTCTGTGGTAAATCTTCACTTTCAAAGTGATTCCATTATTACTTAAAACCTAAAATATGTGTTGGAATCTAATTTGAATTCTTTTACTACATTCCAACCTAGGTCATCCAGAGTATGCTTGAAAAGTTGCAAGGACAGGAAATCTAAAATCTCCAAAGACTGCTTATTCTATCTTTGATCATCTCAGTTAATGAGTTATCACTTATAATAAGCTCTTACACTGCACTGAAATAAATTGTTTACAGATTTGCTTTCCCTTTCACCACTCTCCCCCGCTAGACTTAGACTATGAACACCTCAAGAACAAAGTTTATGTCCTATGTATTTCTCGATCCACAACACTAGGCCTGGCACAGAATAGGTAATCAATAAAGGTGTTGAGTACCCTCAGTATTTTCTCTTTCATTTCAAGCCTGGTGAATCTGGCGATTATGAGGGCAGCCAGAGAGAAAGGTCAGGTTACCCATAAAGGGAAGCCTATCAGACTCACAGCAGATCTCTCAGCAGAAACCCTACAAGACAGAAGAGAGTGGGGGCCAATATTCAACATCCTTAAAGAAAAGAACTTTCAACCCAGAATTTTACATCCAGCCAAACTAAGCTTCATAAGCGAAGGAAAAAGAAAATCTTTTGTGAACAAGCAAGCACTCAGAGATTTCATCACCACCAGGCCTGCTTTACAAGAGCTTCTGAAAGAACCACTACAAATAGAAAGGAACAACCAGTATCAGCCTTTCTAAAAAATACCAAAAAATAAAGAACATCAACATAATTAAGAACTTGCATCAACTAATGGGCAAAACAGCCAGCTAACATTAAATGGCAATATCAAACTCACATATATTGTTATTAATTCTAAATTTAATCGACTAAATCCCCCAATCCAAAGACACAGACAGGCAAAAAAAGCCAAGACCCATTGGTATGCTACATCCAGATCCATCTCACATGCAAGGATACACAAAGATTCAAAACAAAGGGATGGAGAGAAATTTACCAACCAAATGGAGAGCAAAAATAAATAAATAAATAGAAAGCAGGAGTTGCAATTTTTGCTGATAAAATAGATGTTAAAGCAACAAAGATCAAAAGAAGCAAAGAAGGATATTACATAATAAAAGGATCAATGTAACAAGAAGAGCTAAATATCCTAGATATATACGCACCCAATACAGGAATACCCAGATATATAAGACTTATCAAGAGACTTGGACTCCCACACAATAATAGTGGGAGACTTCAACATCAATATTAGACAGATCACTGAGACAGAAAGTTAACATCGATATCCAGGACTTGAACTCAAATCTGGAACAAGTAGATTTAATTAACATTTATAGAACTCTCCACTTTAAATACACAAAATATACACTCTTATCAGTACCACATCACACCTATTTATAGGTTTAAATGAAATATAGTTTGGCTGCTTGTTAATTATTTTCTTCCCTCATTTTTTTTTTATGTCTCTATTATTAAACACAATTAAGGCATACCCATTTTTAGACTGCATTCTACCCCAGGCAATAAAGCAACAGCCTTGTTCTCTCTCCCTCTTCCTCTTTCTTCCTCTCCTTCATTCTCTTTTTTTTTATTCTTTCTCTTTCTTTCTTTCTCTTTCTTTAAAAAAAAAAAAAAAAGAATGAATGAGCTCCCACCCTTTTTAGAGTGGAGGAGTAAAAAAAAAAAAAAAAAAAAAAAAGAAAAATGATTGTGAAGCCAAGAGATAATAGACAATATGTAGCAGCCACATGTCCTGACTTAAGAATCCTCTTCCCTTACCTCCCTTCTCACCTCCCTCCAGGTATCCATCAACAAAGAACAAGACAAGGGGCGCACACACACTGGCTTTTATTTTCATAACTATTTACCTACATAGTCATGTCTGTCTGTAAGAAATAGAAATTGTTCTAAGTGTTTACTGGAAATAAATTAGAAAAAGTTTAAACAAATAGGAGAGATACTGTTAAAGAGTAAACCTTTAAACACAAGTAGTGAAGTCTAGTAAAAATTATTTCAGAAAAATAATAGTCTCCTCCATTCCCAATCTGTTTACCGACACAAATTAAAAAAAAACAGTTTACTTCTTTTATAAATTTATGTTCCCTTTTTCATTTTCTAGGTCACCACATCTGCTTAGCTTACACCATTAAAAATTTGCATGGAAAATAAGTTATAGTTCTCCGTATTTTCCAACCCAACTATATCTGGAAAAAAAAAAAAAGATTTGTTGAATAAACAAATGAATAGACAAAGAAAAAACTTACTTCTGTTAGTACTAAATCCTTTATCTTAGAGCTATTCAGAAAAGATCACTATCTGTTCCCTGGACAGAACTTTAAATACCCGAAATACTCTTTCAAGACCCCCCAAATCTATTTCCTCAATGCCAAACATTTCCAGGAACTTCACCTGTACTCACAGAACACAATTTTGTGCTTTCTTGATTACTTCCTTCTAAACTTACTTAACTTAGGGTTTTATACTACTTTCCAGTTTTCCTGCAGTCCTCCAACCATCCCTTTCCTACAGGTTCTCTTTCCTCTTTTTACACTCATTGATCCCTTCAATGGTCACTTTGTATATCTACACTCACCATAATAATTAGCATATTTTTAAACCTATGCCATTTTAAACTTTGTTTACAGGAAAACAGATCCAAAATAAGAAACATACTCAGCTTTTGAAAAAGGAGAGCAAATATACCTTCATATTCTAATAGTCTCTGTAAACCAAAGGTTTGGAAGAATGAAAAACCAATGCCTCCAACATGCTGCAATATAAAGCTAGGCATGAGGCCAACCATTATGACAGCTCAGATAGTACCCTTCAATTCATCCTGAACAAAAAATGACTACAACAGACAGAGAGAAAGACAGAGTGATCACATTTTACCAATGCCCCAGAGGCTCAGGGAACCTAATAATTTATGAGCAACTAATCATATTGAAGTATTAATTATGAATCAACTGAATGACTCTATAATTAATGCAAGAGCACTGTGAGGTTTCAAAAGGTAGGGCAATATTTTATTTTATTATTATTATTATTATTTTTTATAAAAAACCACAGAGCTTTATTATTCTCAACACCAGTGGCAGCGGTCTCCATAGGATAGGGGAGTGAGTTCTGTCGATGGGTAGGGATAGGAGGCCCCTACTTGCAGGCGATGAATGGGTTCCGCAGGACCACGGTAACCGAGTCCCTGTGCAGGAACAACTTGGAGATGTAGCGGTCTTTGTTGACTGGCCTGGACTTCTTGTCGTTGCTGCTCTTGGGTACCTCAGTCCACATCTCTTTCACGTTCTCCAGCACCAAGTTGCAGTGCCTGTTGAAGACCTTTACGCGGCACAGGAGTTTCTCATTGTTGCCGCAGTTGATGAGCTCTTGGGTGTTATTCTTGACGGACTGAGTGAGCAGAGAGAGTGGACCTGTGTTAAATTCCTCCTCCTCTTGCTTCTGCAGCTCCTGTGGGGTCATCTCGCTCTCGGGCTTGTTAAGGAGGCTCATGTTGGTCACTATGCTCTCAGTTCACTCCTGTTTCCTCCGCGTTGCTCGGTAGGACAATATTTTAAAAGATGGTTGGAATTAATGTCAGGAGACCCAGGTTTAAGTCCTGGCTCTGCCATTTATAAGCCATGGCTCCTGTAGAAGACCCATCATCTATGGCCTGTAATTTGATATTTCTTACTATGCAGCCTCTAGACTTAATACTGGTCAAGAGGCAACCAAGGAGGGGAAGTGATTTGTGCCTCTTTTGAAGTATGCTATAAAAAGCATAAAGATACAGTGCTACAGTAGAAAGAAAGTAAATAAAACACTTCTCAGGTAGCCACTATGTGTAAGGTACTTTACATACTGATTCAAAGTAGTCAGGGATTCAGGGAAGGAATGTGCTCACCAACAACTACCTCTTTCTACTCATTACCTTGGATTCTACAGTCACTGGTATAAAACAGAACCAAGTTAAAGATTTTAAGATGCACCTAACATCAAAGCCAGAGGCAACCTTGGATGTCATCTAACTTGATTGCCTAATGTTACAGTAGGAATACTGAAGTCCAGAGTGCAAGAAGAAATCACCTAAGATCACACAGATAGAACCTTCTTTTTTTTTTTTTTTTTTTTTTTTTGAGACGGAGTTTCACTCATGTTACCCAGGCTGGAGTGCAATGGCGCGATCTCGGCTCACCGCAACCTCCGCCTCCTGGGCTCAGGCAATTCTCCTGCCTCAGCCTCCTGAGTAGCTGGGATTACAGGCACGCGCCACCATGCCCAGCTAATTTTTTGTATTTTTAGTAGAGACGGGGTTTCACCATGTTGACCAGGATGGTCTCGATCTCTTGACCTCGTGATCCACCCGCCTCGGCCTCCCAAAGTGCTGGGATTACAGGCTTGAGCCACCGCGCCCGGCCAGAACCTTCTTTAAACTGGCAGAAATTTTACTTATCCTTCCCAGCAAAACTCAAACCTCATCTTTTCTTAATTTTTAATTTTTGTGGGTACCTAGTAGGTGTATATATTTACGGAATACATGAGATATTTTAGACACAGGCATGCAATGTGAAATAATCACATCATGGAGAATGAGGTATTCATCCCCTCAGACATTTATCCTTTGTGTTACAAACAACCCAATTATACTTTTAGTTATTTTTAAATGTTCAAGTTATTGTTGATTATAGTCACCCTGTTGTGCTATCAAATAGTAGGTCTTATTTATTCTTTCTATTTTTTTGTACCCATCAACCATCCCTTCCTTCCCACTAGCCCTCCACTACCCTTTCCAGCCACTGGTAACCATCCTTCTATTATCTATGTCCATTAGCTCAATTGTTTTAATTTTTAGATCCCACAAATAAGTGAGAACATGTGATGTTTGTCTTTCTGTCCCTGGCTTATTTCACTTAAGATAATGATCTCCAGTTCCATCCATGTTGTTGCAAATGCAAGATCTCATTCTTTCTTGCGACTGAATAGTACTCCACTGTGCATATGTACCACATGTTCTTTATCCTTTCATCTGTAAATGGACACTGTGATTGCTTTCAAATCTTAGCTATTGTGAACAGTGCTGCAACAAACAGGAGTGCATATATCTCTTCAATATCTTTCTTGTGGGTAGATACCCAGCAGTGGGATTGCTCAATCATATGGTATGTCTATTTTTGGTTTTTTTCTTTTTTTTTTTTTTTTAATCAGACCTCATCTTTAAACTCTCTGCCAAAGGATTTTCCAACTATACTGTTCTTGAGGTAATTCTAGCCCCTTTGTGTTCTGCTACTTCTGATTTATGGTTAGTTTAGTCAAATCTGGCAAATGGCATATATAAAAATATGTTAGCACATTTGGGCTGGACTTGACTGACATTTACTAAATGTCTACCATGAGCTAAATACTAGAGAAGATAAATGAATTCTTATTCCTCCAATCAAAAAAATATAAATACAGAATATGTAAGTAAACACATGTGAAAGTTATGTACACCTTTTGCTGCAGTTGCAGGTTCTTCATTCAAGTGCAGTTAAAATCAATAAATTTTTATATGTAAGGTGCTATGTATGCTAGAAGCCAAGAATAGATGAAAGAAGACAGATAGGTAGATAGACAGATAGATAATGAATAAGATACGACTTGACTCTAGAGACTATCATCATCTAGTTAGCAAGGGGCAGGACCTAGAAAACCATAATGCTAGGCCAATTGTGAATAGTGCTATAGAACAACACAAAGAGTAAAATGTCCAAACACAAAGGAAAGAAAGGTTAAATTGAATTTGAATGATCAGTGAAGTTTCAGAAAAGAGGTGGTAGTAAGAGTAGCAGCTTAAAGAACAAAAAGGTCAGACTAGTGGTCTTTAACTCTAGGCTATTAGAATCCCCTGTGAGCTTTCTTCTTAAAGTTCACTGGTGCTGAAGTTTTACACCAGTGCTGAAGTACTCAGGGAGAAGTATATTAATATCTGCAATTTATTTTCAAATGCATTTTAAGAAATAAGATTAATGAACATAGGGATATAATATACATGTCAATATATAATAGATATGATAAAGTTAGTATATGAAAATGTTAATGGTAGGAGAATCCCGGTGGTGAGTACACAAGTACTCACTATGAGGTTCTTTCAATGTTTGAAATTTTTCCTAATAAAATGTTGAGGGGGAAAACATTAATGCTTGAACTCTAATTCCAGAGTCGTTGATTTAATTGGACTGGGATAGATCCAGCCATTGGTATATAGTGCTTGGTCCAAAGAAAAGAAACAATAAATGAGTGAGTGATTTTCACGGAGAAAGGTGATGCATCTAGAGCACAGAATAATATAAATGTGAGAGTACAGTGTGGCAGAATGCAACATAAAGGACTAAAGTGGGAGACTGGAAAAGTGGGACAGTGCAGATCACAGCAGGTTTTTTATGTTCACCATATACAGCACTAGTCAGAAAAATGGTCCATTCTAAGCAGTTCTAGAACTGTGCAATAAATGCCCCATGTTAAAAATAAAAGACGGGGCTTTTAAATAAAAAACAAGGCGGTGGAGAGATAACAATGAGAAAAGAGGTATTGCCTGGAGGAGGAGACCATCTGCTACCCATGTGCACTGAGGACTCAGTGATGCCTTGAGTTCACAAAATGGCATTATGCACTAGAGAAAATAAATGCATTCTGGTGCTTAGTCCAAGTCACACAATGAGACCTGGAGTTTAAGGGAGTCCTCCACACTACCTAATAGAGTTGTTAAAATTCTAAGAAACCATTTCGTCAGAAAATCTCTAGGACTAACCATTTTTACAACTAGGATTTTAGCATAATTTGGGGCTATTTTTAATAATCACTAACATTAGATCACACTTTGTAGTTTACAGAAAACTAGGAAATCTATTTGGTATTATTTTTCTTATACATTTGTGCATATATTTATTCATTACCTAATGTTTGACAAGCTATGCACTTCATGCTGAAGATATAACAGTAAGGAAGTCAGAAGAAGCAAAGTTTCAGAGATGCTGTCAGTCACTCAGAGTCGTACAGCTAGTGGGCAGTAAAGACAGGAACCTGAAATTAGGTCTGTGTGGTGATAGAACCACTACACCACACTACACTGTTGACTCTAGAGGCAAAGGAAAGGACTAGATAAGCTCTAATATTACCTCGAGAAGAAGAAATAAAACCTGTTCTATACACTAATCACACTTCTTAGTCCCAACAGCCCAGAGCAGCTGCAACTGGCATGACCAACACTCCATCCAAAACTGGGGAGTACTGTATGCCCTTGACGCCTGGTTATGATAATCTGATCTTTAATTAAATTGTGCCAGGAGGTTTTCTTTGGCAGGGGACTGGAATGCTGCAATCTTGAATTTGCTGAGGGATGTCCTTCTAACATGTCAAAGACACTCCCACTATACAGCCTGGGCCACTTGCTCTGGTTTAGCAACAACTGCTAGAGCAGCAGGGAGGAAAACCGTTGGCTGTTTCTGGGCTGTTAGGAAAGCTACTTTACTTTCTGATCCTCAGTTTCCTTTTATGTAAAACACAAATAAGACCACCTACTTTACAGAGTTATCATGAGAATTAACAAGCATATATAAAAGCACCTAGCATGCTGCCTGACACAAAATAAATGTTTAATAAATATTTGTTCCCTTCCCCCACCTACCTTTCTAGTTTTGTCTCTACTATTCCCTAAACATGTCATTCCAGCTTAGTATGCTTTCATGTTCCTGCCTTTGCCTATGCTGTTTTCTCTGCCTAAAATGTCCCAACTTGTCCACCAAGCAAACTCCTACTCATTCCTCAAGGCCCAACCTGACTTACTTCCTCTATGAAATCATCACAGAAGCCCCTCACCTCTATCTTTCCCCTAAATTTAACAGGTCCCACTACTGCTATTCCTGAAATGTAATAGCATTTTATATGCACTTCATGCAACAAATTACAAATTTCATCATATCAACCAAAATCCATGCTTCTTGTCCTCACCAAGTCATGAATAACTCAAGGGAAAAAAGCTGAGTTTGTTTAATCTCTATATCCCCAGAGCTGACCCAGTACAGAGCTGGTACACACCTGGTAATTATCCAAGGTTCACTGACTAAGGCAGCCTGGGTTAGCTGAAAAAAAAAAAAAAAAAGAAGGAGCTAAAAGGATCCTGAAGAATCAGCCAGTTTTATTTTTATAAAATAAAAATCTTTATTTTATGGGAACCTAGAACCTATAGGTGTATGCAATTTACCTAAGATCACTAAATGAAAGAGTGGCAAAAATGTGACTAGCTTCTGATTATTCTCTTGAAAACACTCTTTCTACACTAATTACATAATTTCAGATAGAATGAACAAGTGACCATACCTGGAGGCTTCCTACAATTAGAATAGAATGAGAGACAGCAAAGTGAAGTGGAAAGGGCAGAGAAATTTAGAGAGACTGAAGTTCTCTTAGGCTGGCTCTGTATCTCTAACCCTTCCCACCCCTATCCACACCTACACAACTTCCTCACTCCTAACACCCTTACAGTCACTAGAGTTACTTCCAGAAACCAATAATTATATGTCTTACCCTCTGCCTACCCTCTTAGGAAATTCCTGACCTGCAACCCTAGTTGAGTTATTGCCGATAATTAAGGCAAAAATTCAAATTTCACCTTCAAACCTCCAAACCTCCCACTGGATGACCTGCAATGATTTAAGATGAGGTCCTTACAGTCTGAGAGCTGGAAGGAACCACAAAGGGGCCACCTCCTTCAACCTCTCAGGAAACAATGGAATCTATTGTACTGTCTCCTTGTTGGTTGACTTTCCAGCCAATCTCTGCCTGAACATGTCCTGATTTCCCACATTGTCATCCACGACAGAAGTAAATGAAACTCTCATCTCCAACTTTTTCTTTAAACCCTCTAACCTGACCAAATTCCCTCCCCCATCCTGACTCAGAAGCCCTTCTACTATTCCCTCTGGAACTTCTCATTTGCCACTGGCTAACACTCCTTTGCTCCTTTACAATAAAAGAAACCTGGCTATGCCCAGAAGAGGCTTCTCTAGAAGCCCTTTCAATTGGAGGCTTTTTTCCCTGTCACACCCCACTTATCAGTGTTGCCTTTAATTTTCAGTGCCATTTCCAAATCATGTATTTCTCTTCCTCTTGTAAAAACCTCTATTTTTCTTTGAGTAGCTTCCAGTGCCTGCTATCACACGTCTTTGCAGCCTGCAACTCACTTTCTGGTCACTCCCACTGAAAGGCTTTAGTTCCTGGTTCAGTGTTCTTCTGAACCCCTCTAGTCATCATTCTAGGTGACTTCAACAGCCACAATGATGATCGTGTCAACACCCTGGCGGCCACTTCATTTTCTGACCTCCATTCCAAGTTAGCCATTACTCTCATGATTACACCCAGGACCTTATCACCAAAATGTGCAACAATTCCAATATCTAGAATGAACCATATATACTTCAAAAACAACCTCCTATCCATGCAGCTCACTTGCTCAAGAATTTCCACTATAATTCCTTGACTTCAATTTGAGCTCCAATAAACTATCCAGCAGTCCCCTGCCTTTTTTTCCTCTCTTTATCTAATCATAGTCCATCAAAATTACTCAAACATAAAAAACCATCAATCCCTTGCCCTTCCCCCCTTTTCCAAAATTTAACTGGCAAAATCCCAGCTTTGGGATAGTTGAACTCCCAACTGTCATTAGACTGAAGCAGCCAAATGTCTGTGAGAACATTACAAAATCCAGTTAACTGCTTTCACTTGAAAGCTACGATTACCTTCTGCTTTGGTTTGAATGTGACCCCCAAAGTTCAAGTATTGGAAACTTAATCCTCACTGCAAGCGTTGAGAGGTGAGATCATTAAAAGGTGATTGGGTCATGTGGATTCTGGCCTCATGAATGGATTAATGTCATTATCATAGGAGTGGATTAGTTATCAAGAGGGTGGGTTCCTGATCAAAAGGATGAGTTCAGCCCCCTTCCCTTGTTACTCTTGCTCTCTTGCCCTTCCACCTTCCACCATGGAATGATACAGCAAGAAGGCCCTCACCAAATGCAGGTACTTTGGACTTCTCAGCCTCTAGAACTGGAAGAAATATATTTCTTTTCTTTAGAAATTACCTAGTCTGTGGTATTCTATCATAGCAACCCAAAATAGACTAAGACACTTTTCCTACATATGATTATCTTACCCCAAATGGGAATTCAATTGGATTTCCCACTAACCCTTCCCTTTAGCTAATGAGCTTACTTTCAATGAGAAAACAGAAATCTTGGCAGAAGAGCTACATCTTCCTACCCCCAAATCTATGTGTCTCCCTGTATCTTCATCTATGTTCTCCTTCTCCCTTCCAGTTACAATGAAGGAGGTGTTCTTCCTCTCATCCAAAGCCAATTCTCTCTCATCCCTGTATTCCTTCACTCCTCATCTGGAATAATCTCCTCTTTCAGCTATGTCAACCTTTCCCTCTCTGTTAGATATATTCAGTCATTCAACAAACATTTATTGAGTATCTGCAATGTACCAATAATAATCTAGTTAAATAAGAAAGGCCCTGTTCCCACAGAGTTTATGGTCCAGGAAGAGAAGCAGACAGAGAAATAAGCAAATAAATAAACACGATCAAGTCGGGGGAGGGGCATGGGGGATGGTACATAAGAGAAGATAATCAAGACAGGCTTCTCTGAGAAACGGTTATTTAAGACCTCAATTAAATGAGACAGCAAATCACAGTAATATCTGGAAGAGCATTTTAAGCAGAGGGAGCAACAAGTACAAATGTCTTAGATGAGAATATACCGGGCACATAGAACAGCAAGAAGATTGGCAAAACTAAAGTTGAGTAAACAAAGAGAAAGGTGGTAAGAGACTGAGATCAGAGATGGAGCCAGAGGCCAGATTATGCAGAACTTTATAGGCCACAATTTGGCTTTTGCAGCAAGTGTGGGAAGACACTGAAGGGTTTTGAGCACTGACCCATGTTTTTAAATAGACCGCTCTAGCAGCAGAGGAGAATAGGCAGCAAGGAAACAATGCAGAAGTGGAGAGACCATTAGGGAGTTATTACAATAATCCAGGTGAGAACTAATGGTGGCTCAGATGACTGGCAACAGGGGGAGAGAAGTAAGTCAAAGGCAGATACATTTTGAAAGTAGAATCAAATGGTTTAAAGACTAGATATAGCATGTAATAAAAAAGGAAAAATTAAGATGATATTTAAATTTCTGGACTAATCTGAGAAATACTGGGTGAATATAAACAATCTTTGGTGTCTCCTATTCAAAGACAGAGAGACAGACATACACACACACACATACACACACACGCACCCTTGACACCCACATCTTCCTCCAAATACCACTTATTTCTCTGCTCCCTTTTGTAGCAAAACTTCTCAAAAGAACTGTCTACTTAAACTATCTCCACTTCCTCCCCTTCGGTTCCAACTCACAATCTACCATTTCATCAAAAGCAGTCTTGTCAAGATTATCAGTTATCCCCATTTTGCCAAATCAAAAGCTCATTTTTCCGTCCTCACCTTACTCAGTATCTTTGCAGCATTCAATGTAATTGACCTCTCTTCTCTTTCAAATACTCTACTTTCTTGGCTTCTAGGGAAGAACACTCACTTGGTTTTCCTTCTATTTTTCTGTCTACTCCTGTCTCCTTTGCAGAATCCTCCTTCTCCAGCTACCATCCACATATCCAAGGCTTGGAACCTTCCTTGCTCAGAATCTTCCTTACTGATACACTACACTTTTCCCAAGATTATTTCCTCCATTCTCATGGCTTTACATATTATTAATATACTGATGATGTCCAAGTTTTGGTCTCTAGACCAAACAGCTCACTTTCAGCCTAAAAACTATCTATTAGACAACTCCGCCTGTGTTTCTCATCAGTATCTCAAATCTAACAGAACCAAATTGAACTCCTGGTTTTCACAGCATCATCATGAGTTGTACTTATATCTGTCTACTTATACATCTTCCTTAATAAATGATAAGCTTTGTAAAGGAGCAATAATAAGCTTTGTAAAAGTGTTTACTCTTGCCAAGTCCTATTTAGTTGCTAAGTATACACTGGTAAGCACAGCAGACTTACCAATGTATACTTGGCAACTAAATAGGACTTGGCAAGAGTACACACTCAGGGCCAGGTGCACCTGTAATCCCAGCACTCTGGGAGGCTGAGGTGGGTGGATCAATTGAGCTCAGAAGTTTGAGACTAGCCTAGGCAATGCGGTAAAACCCTGTCTCTATAAAAAATACAAAAGCTAGCCAGGTGTCGTGGCACACACCACCGGTAGTCCCAGCTACTCTGGAGGCTGAGGTGGGAAGATTGCTTGAACCAAAAGGACAAGGCTTAAGTAAGTCAGCTGAGATTGTGCCGATACACTCCAGGCTGGGCAACAGATTTAGACCCTATTTCAAAGGAAATAAAAGAGCAGACACCCAGTATCGACACCAATTTACTAGACCCTGTCTCTGCCCTCAAAAGTCTCACAGACTACTGGGAAAGGCAGATATTAACCACAATAACAATACAAAATGATAACTGCCATTATTGGTGGTGATAGGAAAGACATAGGTGCTGCATGAATCCGGAAAAGGGGGCCTTAGGAGTCAGGGGACTTACGGAGTAAGTATAGCTAGTAGGTGCCTACTATATAATTATTTTTCCTTTTTTATGTGATTATTTTTAAGCTTTATAATAACCCTTCAAAGTAGGTATAAATATCTTCCATTTTTATATATGAAGCTTAAAAAGATTAAAAATCAGGTAACCAGTAAGTGGTAGAACCAGAATTTGAACTGAAGTCAATATACTTTTAAGTGCCCCCTCCCATTTTTTTGTTACATCATAAGAAGTCATTAAAATATATTTTATAATTGCCACCTACTGTCTGTTTGACCTTAAATAAGGCACATACTTCATGGTCTCTGACCATGAAGCTCAATCACTAGTCCCTAAAGCCCTATCTACCCCACTCCTTTTCCATTACTCATTGAGGATTGAGGCTCAATCCTCTCCCATCAGTCTGTGAGTTTTTTGAGGGCAGAGAAAGGGTCTAGTAAATCTTGGTGTCTATATTGAGTGCCTACTCTTGCCTGTCAGTGGCAACCCTAGGCTTTCAGGCTATAGCATCTGAGCATTTTTTCACAGCTTGAAAATGCATTCAGGAACAACCACAATAACATCTATATAGCATTTTACAAAGCATTTTCACACATTCATTATTTCATCTGATCCTCACCAACCCTATGAGGCATTAAATCCCTATCCTACAGAGGCCAGTGGAAGTAAAAATGCCTAGCCTAGCTGCATCTGATCTCTGAACTCTACAGCCTGCCAGAAATTGAATTTAAGAAAATGGAGCGAGGAAGAAGGGAAGGAAGAGATCAAATGACTCAGAGGGAGCTCAGCACATAGTCACCCAAGTGGCCTCAAGCCAGAAGTTAACAGGGAAGAAGTCTTTTCCCTTCCAAGGTAATGAGTGTTTGTTTGGCCATGGCACAGAGACCTACCACATGGGATTGTTCTTTTTTTCATGTCAGCAGTACCTACAGTCTAGCCCCAAAAGTAGGCAGAAAAGAAGATATAGGAAAATTCTTTTGTACACCGTATGTATACACAAACTCAGGAGATAACAGAGGATAAGAGAATAGATATCACCTTTAGAGAAGACTTAAGTTTAGGTCCCAGCTCTGTCCTGCTAAATCAAAGGTACCTTCTGCATTATCACAGCCCCTTGTGCTTCCTTCTACAATACTTACCACATGAGCTTCCATATTCCTTGACCTGCATTTGAGGGCAGCAACTGAGTCCAATTTCAATTTTTGTATCCCTAGGAACCTAGTACCATAACTAGCTTAGAATAGATGGTTCAGAGATATTTGATAATGGATGGATGCAGTATTCAAAGCTTTTTGTATATATATACATTCCACATTCTAGTGTAGACAGTGAGTACCAATAAAACTGCAACCTTGTCATTCTCATCTCTGGTTTCCCTCTAATTCCCCCACTTTAAGGACACTGCTCACAAAAATTTTGTTGATTAACAAAGTGAAGAGACAACCCACAAAATGGGAGAAAATATTTGTAGGCTATCCATCTGACAAAGATTAATAACCAGAATATATAAGAAGCTCAAACAACTTAATAGCAAAAAAACAAGTAACCCAATTTTAAAACGGGCAAAGATATGAATGGACATTTTTCAAAACAAGACATACAAATAGCCAATAGGCACATGAAAAAAATGCTCAACATCACTAACCATCAGACAAATACAAATCAAAACCACAACGTGATATCATCTCACTCCAGTAAAAATGGCTTATATCAAAAAGACAGGCAGAGGCTGGGCATGGTGGCTCACGCCTGTAATCCCAACACTTTGGGAGGCCAAGGCAGGCAGATCACTTGAGCCCAGGAATTCATGACCAGCCTGGGCAACATAGGGAGACCACACCTCTAAGAAAAAAAATTATGATGTTTTTAAATTAACTAGGCATGTTGGCATGTGCCTGCTGTCCCAACTACTTGAGAGGCTAAGGTAGGAGAACTGCTTGAGCCTGGGAGGTTAAAGCTTCAGGGGGCTATGACTGTGCCACTGCACTCCAGCCTGGGCAACAGAGCAAGACCCTGTCTGAAGAAAAAGAAAGAAAAAGATAGGCAATAATAGATGATGGCAAGGATGGAAAGAAAGAAAAACCCTCATATGCTGTCGGTGAAAATGTGAATTAGTAGAGCCACTATGGAGAATAGTATGGAAGTTCCTAAAAAACTAAAAACAGAACTACCATATGATTCAGCAATTTCACTATTGGGTATATATCTAAAAGAAAGGAAAACAATATATGAAGGAGATATCGTACTCCCATGAATACTGTGGCACTATTCATAACAGCTAAAATGAAAATGTGTGTGTGTATTATATATATAACACAATGAAATATTAGTCGGCCATAAAAAAGAATGAAATCCTGTCATTTTCAGCAACATAGATGACATTGGAGGCCACTTTGTCAGGTACAGGAAGACAAATATCACATGTTCTCACTCATACATGGGAGGTAAAAAAGTGCATCTCATAATGATAGAGTAGACTGGTGGTTACCAAAGGTCAGGAAAGGGAGTGGTGAAAATGAAGAAGGAAAAAAGGATATAAATGTCCCTATTGAAACGGAACTGTACACTTAAACATGATAAACATGGTAAATTCTTTCAAATTTTTTAACTAAAAAAAAATTTGCTGAGTAGAAATCAGTCCAAAAAGCCAGCCATCAAAGGGGAAGATAACCTATATAGTCCTCTTTCCCAGACTATAATCTTTCTCTTTCTACACACACCCTGACCCCGAATAACCCCTATCTTGTCCAGGCCACCCTCTTTTTCAAAAAGCACTGTCTTCTCCCCCAGGCCTCCTCCTCCTCCTGTCCCTCTAACCCATCTGTGCTATCCTCCCTCTTCTTCCCCGGGCTACCTCCTTTTCTCCAGATCAGCACTACCTCACAGCTGCCAGAGTCTCTGGTCCTCCCAGTCACTCATCTCACTAAAGGGAACTTGAACCTCTGCCCAACATTACTTGACATTTTTGCTCTCCTCCCACTCAAGCCCCCCACTTCCCATCTTGCTTATTACCTACTGCCTACCTGCTGCCCCACCACCACCAGAAAAGAAGATAGGAAAGAAATGCGGGAAGAAGGATTGCTTGTTGGCAGGACAAGGCAAGGCATAGAGGCAGTAAGGAGAGAGAATGGTACTTGGGGAAGATAGAATTTGGAGGTAAAAGCTAGAAGCAAGTGAGTTAGGTAGAAAACAATGTTTGGACCTCACAAACACAGCAGAAGGTCCCTAAAAACCAGTAACCTACTAATAATGAGAAAGCGCAACCAAAAATTTTAAGAAAAGAAGAAAGCCTAATCCAGAGGAGGAGGATCTGAGAGAAGGAAAGAAAGACTGGCTACAGAGAGGGAGAAACAGGAAAGGGGAAGCATGAGGGGAGGAGGAAGGGCGAAGAGAGGGTGGGAGAAAAGGTAGGCAGGGGGCCGGGCTAAGGCAGGAAAAATCATCAGGAGGAGAAAATAGAAAAGTGAGGAGAGGAAGAAGACGTACAGTCATGAAAAAACTGGGGGGGGAGGAAAGAGGTCCAAAATAATCAAAGTAGGTTATCATCAGGCCTGACATGAGCTTCTTGGTGCCAGGTAATAAAGAAGGAAGGAATTATAGTGATTAAGATATTACCACAGCCAGGTCTGTCATTAGCTTAGCAGAATAAGGAAGGAGCTCCAGAGAAGAAAGTCTAGTTTAAAGCAACTTTATACTTAAGGACAGAAAAAAATGGCCAGTTTAGAACCATTAACATACCTTGACCTTCTACTTCCCAACCCTTCCTCCCTACACCTAACACACCTACGCACCACACGAAGCATTAGCATTCTCAGTCTCTGCCTTGCCTCTGAAGAACCAGCAAGATGCCATTCAAAAGGCTGGCTGGAAAACAGGATGGTCTATTTCCCAAGTTCTCCTCTCTTCTACAGTGTTGAGGGGGACATCTCTGCAGCCCATTTTAGTATTTTAAACCAGCTCACCTTTCCAAAAGATGGTCTGAAGGCCTGGAAAGCCAGAGTAACAAACACCGTCAAGTCCTTCACTGCACAGATAAGGCAACTGAAGGGGATGTCCGAATAGGACCAGTCCTCCCAGTTCTCCTGCCTCCCAGTTCACTCCACCTCTTAACAGAGAAAAGCCCCACAATCCCAGCAGGCCAGCAGCTAAGCCAAGACAGAGGAAAACATCACCTTGGCCACCAAGCAGAAGGGGGCTTGCAAAGGAGCAGAGCTCCTGAGGCAGAGCAGTTCCCCAGCGGCGCAGCTTCCCTTTCACACCCTTCCCTGGGCAGAGCTCCGATTCCAGTGCAGGCCTAGCTATGGGTGGGCTCATATAAAGGTCCCACACCCTAAGCCCCTTCTCTCATTTAGGGTCCCTTAAGGTAAGAGGAAAGTAAGATACCCCTCAAAAACAGCTGAACCCCATGTCACCACTCTCCGAAGGCCGGCGGAGATTCCCCCAGAACCCGGCCCAGCTAGGCAAGCCCCACGCAGGGCCAGCATTACCTGGTGGGGAAGGCTGGCCCCGGCATCTCTGGCGATTGTTTCTGTCGCAGAGCCGCACCTCTCCCTGCCTAGCCGGGTTCCCGCAAGGCCCGGTCTCCAACGGCTCCGCTCCGCTCAGTTCAGCTGGGCTGGGCTGAGCTGAGCTGGGCTGGGCTGGGCTGCTCTGGGCTCCTGGCAGCTCAGCCGCCAGCTCCCGAGGTGCAGCACGCTCGCGCCCTCGCAGGGCGGCAGCGAAGGCGCTGCGTCGGGGTTGGTGAAACAGAAGGGGCGGGGGAAGAAAGGAGGGAAGGAGGCGGGAGGAAGCCGCGCGCTTCTCCTTTTCTGCAAAGCAGCGCTAAGGGCGGGGAGAGGGCTAGCTTCCCACACCCAGTCTCCAGCAAGAGGTAATTTCTCTCCAGAGCCAGGTTTTCCAGGGCTTGTCAGAGTCCTGCGTGAGCTCCAGAGCCAAGGAATGCAACCAGTGCTCCTCTGTGCTTTAGTTTCTACAGCTGAGTATAAAGAGTCTCTTCTAGGATTCCTCAGGTCAGACCTAGGATTCAGATTAGGCCTCAGAGAAAGAGATACACTTCCTCCCTCCCCCCAACATGCCAGTTTCTAATTCTAATGCTCCAGGAAGAGCTAGGTGGGCCCTTGTAGCTGCTTTAAAGCAATGAAAGCTCAGCAGCTGCTACATCATCATCATCATTATTATTTTGAGACAGTCTTGCTGTGTACACAGGCTCGAGTGCAGTGGCTGGATCTTGGCTCGCTGCAGCCTCGACCACCCTGGGCTCAGATGATCCTCCTGCCTCAGCCTCTGAAGTAGCTGGGACTACAGGTGCCCACCACCACACCCGGTTATTTTTGTATTTTTTGTACAGATAGGGTCTGCCATGTTGCCCAGGCTGGTCTCAAACTCCTGTTCTCAAGCAATCCCCCTGTCTCAGCCTCCCAAACTATGGACTACAGGCCTGAGCCACTACACCTGGCCACTGCTATCATTTATTAAGAACTATTGTGGGCCGGGCGCGGTGGCTCAAGCCTGTAATCCCAGCACTTTGGGAGGCCGAGCCGAGTGGATCACTAGGTCAAGAGATCGAGACCATCCTGGTCAACATGGTGAAACCCCGTCTCTACTAAAAATACAAAAAAAATTAGCTGGGCATGGTGGCGCATGCCTGTAATCCCAGCTACTCGGGAGGCTGAGGCAGGAGAATTGCTTGAACCCAGGAGACCGAGGTTGCGGTGAGCCGAGATCGCGCCATTGCATTCCAGCCTGGGTAACAAGAGCGAAACTCCGTCTCAAAAAAAAAAAAAAAAAAAAAAAAAAAGAACTATTGTGTACCAGGTACTTTATAAATTCTATGACTCTCTCAAAACAACCTTATGAGGTAGGCACTATACCAATTCATATATGTCAAAACTTGTGGGCTCATACAATAAGTATTTTTTAACCAACTATTGTGTATCAGGCATTGTGAAGGAACCTGAGCTGAACACATTATAGAAACCAACATGGTCCAGACTAGTAGTGCCTCTAGTAGTGCCTCCCAATTACTGAAACAATAAAACACAACTTCACGCATTTGCAAATGCTCCCTAGGAGGTAGTATTACCTCACTTCTCCCCCTCCCAAACCCTGCTCTTAAGAGACATGACAGAAGTCAGATTATGTGGTGTCTCTTTTGGGTCATAATTAGGAGTTAGGCTTTTGTCACAAGTTTTAGCAGTGGGAAGGCTCTGGAAGGTTTGAAAGCAGAATGACAAACTCTAACTTACATTTTTTAAAAGATCACTGGCTGTTTAGTGGAGAAAGGGGGTGGGGTGGAAATAAGAAAACAAGTTAATCTCTCAGAGATTCAGGCAACAGAAAATGGTAATGATTTAGACTAACACATTGTAAGATAACATAAAAGGAAACAAGCATATTTTCTAAAGACGCTTAGAAGAAGCAACAGCAGAACTTGGTGGAAAACAGAATACGATGGGTGAAAGAAGTCAGTGACTTCCCCAAGACCACATATCTGGTAAGTGCTCAGCCCTCCTGTCCCTGGTCTAACTTCTAAGCCAATGTTTACTTATTTATTTATTTCTCTTATTTATTTCTCTCTGCCATACTATGTACAAGAGACCACTCACTGTTAGTCATCTCTGTATCAATTGCTGTATCCCTCTTTCTACTGCCAACAAAGAGCAGGTAACCAGGATTAAGCCTGAAGAATGAATTAAGTGTGCTAGAGAGAAACTTTATGGTATTTATTCATTTTCCCTGACAGATGTCTACACCTCCATTCAATGTGCCTAAATTAGTCTAACTGCAGGAGATGTAAGGAAAGAACTCCATGAAGAAAGAAAGAACCTGCCTCTCCTGTTAAGTATCATTCGCCCTTCCCAGGCCCTAAATCTCATGCTGTTCCAACTAACAGAAGTCCCAAATTTGATAAAAAAGACAGAGAATGAGGATACCCATGTTAAAGAATGAATTTGGTCAGCCAGGCACAGTGACTCAGCCTGTAATCCCACTTTGGGAGGCCAAGGTGGTGGATCACTGTGAGTCAGGAGTTCAAGACCAGCCTGGCCAATGTGGTGAAACCCCATCTCCACTAAAAATACAAAAATTTAGCTGAGTGTGGTGGTGGGCACCTGTAATCCCAGCTACTCAGGAGGCTGAGGCAGGAGAATTGCTTGAACCCAGGAGGTGGAGGTTGCAGTGAGCCGAGATCACACCACTACACTCCAGCCTGGGCGACAAGAGCGAAACTCCATTTAAAAAAAAAAAAAAAGAAGGCTGGGCGCAGTGGCTCACACCTATAATCCCAGCACTTTGGGAGGCTGAGGCGGGTGAATCACGAGGTCAAGAGATCGAGACCATCCAAGTCAACATGGTGATACCCCATCTTTACTAAAAATACAAAAATTAGCTGGGCATGGTGGCGCGCACCTGTAGTCCCAGCTACTCGGGAGGCTAAGGCAGGAGAATTGCTTGAACCCAGGAGGCACAGGTTGCAGTGAGCCAAGATCTCGCCATTGCACTGCAGCCTGGGTAACAAGAGCGAAACTCTGTTTCGAGAGAGGGAGAGAGGGAGGGAGGGAGGGAGGGAGGGAAGGAAGGAGGGAGGGAGGGAAGGAAGGAGGGAGGGAGAGAAGGAAGGAAGGAAGGAAGGAAGAAGAGAGAAAGGGAGAAAGAAGGAAAGGAAGGAGAGAAAGAGAGAAAGAAGGAAGAAGAAGAGAATGAGAGAAAGAGGGAAAGAAAGAAAAGGAAAGGAAAAGAATTGGTCAGTAATAGAGACCGGAAGACTTGCTGCAGTCTGAGAATTCAGCTTCAAAGTCATTTTAAGATTTTTTTTTTAACCCCACACCCTGTCCTTCATCCCAATTTACACAGGGTGAATGAGAGCCAGAAGTAGTCCTCTGTCTTAGACACAGCTTTTCAAACTAATAATCAATAATCATAGCATCTTATCTTACGCAACTTCCCACCCCATGCAGCATCCTCTTACAGATGGTCTTCCAGCCTTGTCTGAAATATATGCAGGAACAAGCAGCTCACTTTCCACTAGCACTATGAGGCAGTGTTTCCTCACATTCAGCCAGGTGCCTCTCTATAAATGTCCAATTCTGCTCCAGGGGCAACATCCTCCAGGGCAAATCACATTAAAGACTTTCAACTATATATGTTGAAATACATACATATATATGAAAGATAAATACTCCCAGTTCTTAAGTCATTTGTTCATTCAACAACTATTTAAGCATCTTGTGCAAGTCACTGGGGATAGACACATCAGTGAACAGAATCACATCTTCAAGGAGTTAATGATTTTATGATTTAGAATGGTGGTTTTCAATTCTCCCTGTCCACCAGAATAACCTGGAAAGCTTTAAATATACGTAAATATACTAGAGTCGCAGCAGAAATTCTGAGTCGATTAGTCTGTGATGTGACCTAGGCAATATATTTTTATAGATATAACTATACTGTTATCTATTGGAAGGCTGACTTACTATAAAGCTACATTGATAATGACAATGTGGCATTGGTGAAAAAACAGATAAATAGATCACTGGAATTCAAGTAAATAGCCCAAAACAGACCCACACAAATGTGGTCAACTCACTGTCAAAGAGAGAAGGAAATTCAATGAAGAAAGGACAGTCTTTTCAATTGTGCTAGAACTAGACATCCACATCCAAAAAAAAAAAAAAAATGAAGCTAGACACAGACTTCATGCTTTTCACAAAAATTAACTCAAAATGGATCACAGACCATTGCATTTGCAAAATGCAAAACTATAAAATGTCTAAAATATAATGTAGGGGAAAATCTAGATGGCCTTGGGTTTGGCAATGACTTTTTTAGGTACAGCCCCAAAAGCAAGATCCATGTGAGAAAAAAGTGACACGTTAGACTTGATTGAAACTGAAAACTTCTGTTCTGCAAAAGACAGTGTTAAGAGAATGAAGAAAGAAGCCACAGACTAGGAGAAAACACATCTAATAAAACGCTTATATCAAAATATACATAGAACTCTTAAAATTTGATAATAGGGCCGCGTGTGGTGGCTCATGCCTGTAATCCCAGCACTTAGGGAGGCTGAGGCAGGTGGATCACAAGGTCAGGAGATTGAGACCATCCTGGCCAACATGGTAAAATCTCTTCTCTACTAAAAATACAAAAATTAGCCAGGCATGGTGATGTGTGCCTGTAATCCCAGCTACTCAGTAGACTGAGGCAGGAGAATCACTTGAACCCAGGAGGTGAAGGTTGCAGTGAGCTGAGACTGCGCCACAGCACTCCAGCCTGGTCAACAGAGGGAGACTCTGTCTCAAGAAACAATGACAACACTAAGAAAAAAAAAGAAAGAAAAAACAGGGCAAAAGATCTGAATAGACACCTCACCAAGGAAGATATACACATGACAAATTATGAAAAGGTGCTCAGCATCTTATATCATTATCTCTAATGATATTGCAAATATCATTAATTGCAAATTAAAACAACAATGAGATATTACTACACATCTATTAGAATGGCTAAAATCCAAAGCACTGATAACATCAAATGGTGATAAGGATATGCAGCAATAGGAACTCTCATTCATTACTGGTAGGAATGCAAAATAGTACAACCACTTTGAAAGACAGTTTAGGAGTTTCTTAGAAAGCTAAATACAGTTATGTGTCACTTAACGACAGGCATGCATTCTGAGAAATGTGTCATTACGTGATTTCATTGTTATGTGAACATCACAGAGTTTACACATACAAACCTAGATGGTACAGCCTATTATAATACTAGGCTATATGGTCTAGTCTACTTTCTGAGACTACAAACCTGTACAGCATGTTACTGTACTGAATACTAGGCAACTGTAACACAATAGTATTTGCGTATCTAAACCTACATAAACACAGAAAAAGTACAGTAAAAATATGCCATAAAAATTTTTTTGTTTTAAGTACCTCTGTAAAGGGCATTTACCATAAATGGAACTTGCAGGACTGGAAGTGTCTCTGGGTGAGTCAGAGAGTGAGTGGTAAGTGAATGGGAAGGCCTAGGACATTATTGTACACTACTGTAGATTTTATAAACAGTATATATTTAGGCTGCACTAAACTTATTTAAAATTTTTTTCTTTCTTCAATAATAAATTAACCTTAGCTTCCTGTAAATTTTTACTTCATAAACTTTTAATTTTTAAAAAACATTTTGACTCTATTGTAGTAGCACTTGGCTTAAGACACAAGCACACTGTACAGCTGTACAAAATATTTTCTTTATAGCTTAATACGGTTTTTTGTATTCTTAAAACATTATTATTATTATTATTTGAGACAGAGTCACACTCCATCACCTAGGCAGTAGTACAGTGGTGTGATCTCGGCTCACTGCAACCTCCAACTTCTAGGTTGAAGTGATTCTCCTGCCTCAGCCTTCCCAGTAGCTGGAATTACAGGTATGCACCACCACGCCCAGCTAATTTTTGTATTTTTAGTAGAGATGGGGTTTCACAATGTTGTCCAGGCTGGTCTCCAATTCCTGAGCTCAAGCTGTTCGCTTGTCTTGGCCTACCAAAATGCTAGCATTACAGGTGTGAGCCACTGCACCCATTATTTTTATTTTTTTTACCTTTTAAACTTTTTGTTAAAAACTAAACACAAACATATATTTTAGCCTCACAGGATCAGACCTGCCAATATTAGTATCTTCCACCTCCATATCTTGTCCCACTGGAAGAGATGCATGGAGCTGTCATCTCTTATGATAACAATGACTTCCTCTGGAAGACCTTCCAAAGGACCTGCCTGAGGCTGTTTTATAGTTAACTTTTTTTTATAAGTAGGAATATACTCTAAAATAACAACAAAAAGCTCAGCAAGGAGAGAGATCCAAGATGGCTGTTTAGCAGCAGCTCAGGATTGTAGCTCCCAGTGAAAGCACAGAGAAGGAGTGGACGCCAGACTTTCAGACGAATTTTTGTTGTCCACGGACCAGGAGATTCCCAGTGGAGGAGCCCCACGGGTCGCCAGCGCAACTCTTTTGGCCTGCACGGCTGTTCTGCCGGTGTCCTGGCACGGCGGTTCTCAGTGCGGAGTATGTGGGACTGGGTGCCCTTCTGGTTGGCGTTTGGAGCTCTGGGAAGGCAGAGTCACCCATTCAGCTGATTGAAAAGGGTACTGAAGCAGGGAGCCAGACCGGGAGATTCCCGGGCAGAAAAACGCCAAGAATCTCAGTGCAGCTGTTTCAGCTGCCGCACTGCATGGGAAATTGCATAGATCCCGGCGCCTTTTCAGCAGGCGACTGGGGCACCTGGGAGAGAATCGACCGTTCAATTAGGAAAAGAAAAAAAGGGGGCTCCAAGGAGGGGAGCCAGGTGATCAGGCTTGGCTGGTCCCAGCCCCACAAAAAAACAGCAATTGGAAATGCTGACAGTTGAGAGTTTCACAGCAAGCGCAGCTGAACCCGGGAAGGTCCAGCTCTGTGGGGGAGGGGCATCTGCCAAAGGAAAACAAAGAAACAGAAATAACATCACCACCAACAAGTTGGACATCGACTCAGAGACCTAATCTGAAAGTCAGCAATTACAAAGAAGACAGGTGGATAAATCCACAAATATGGGAAGAAACCAGCACAAAAAGGCTGAAAACATGCGAAATCAGAATGCCTCTCCTCCTTCAGGGGATTGCAGCTCCTCATCAGCAAGG
Source organism: Sapajus apella (assembly GCF_009761245.1). Classification (NCBI taxonomy): domain Eukaryota; kingdom Metazoa; phylum Chordata; class Mammalia; order Primates; family Cebidae; genus Sapajus; species Sapajus apella. The sequence continues at coordinate 6,183,929 of NW_022437046.1, forward strand.
GAACAAGACCTGATGGAGAATGAGTGTGATGAATCATCAGAATCAGGCTTCAGAAAGTGGATAATAAGACTGTGAGCTAAAAGAACATGTTCTAACCCAATGCAAAGAAACTAAGAACCTTGAAAAAAGGTTAGATGAAATGCTAACAAGAATAGACAATTTAGAGAGGAATATAAGTGAATTAATGGAACTGAAAAACACAATACGAGAACTTCGTGAAGCATGCACAAGTTTTAACAGTCAAATTGACCAAGCAGAAGAAAGGATCTCAGAGGTTGAAGACCAACTCAATGAAATAAAACGAGAAGACAAGACTAGAGAAAAAAGGAATGAGCAAAGTCTCCAAGAAATATGGTACTATGTGAAAAGACCTAATCTATGTTTGATAGGTGTGCCTGAATGTGACGAAGAGAATGAATCCAAGCTGGAAAATATTCTTCAGGATATTATTCAGGAAAACTTTCCCAACCTAGCAAGGCAGGACAGTATTCAACTCTAGGTAATACAGAGAGCACCACAAAGATATTCCTTAAGAAGAGCAACCCCAAGGCACATAATCATCAGATTCACCAGGGTTGAAATGAAAGAGAAAATTCTAAGGGCAGCCAGAGAGAAAGGTCAGGTTACCCACAAAGGGAAGCCTATCAGACTCATGGCAGATCTCTCAGCAGAAACCCTACAGGCCAGAAGAGAGTGGGGACCAATATTCAACATCCTTAAAGAAAAGAACTTTCGGCCCAGAGTTTCATATCCAGCCAAACTAAGCTTCATAAGTGAAGGAAAAATAAAATCTTTTGTGAACAAGCAAGTACTCAGAGATTTCATCACCACCAGGCCTGCTTTACAAGAGCTTCTGAAAGAAGCACTGCACATAGAAAGGAACAACCAGTAACAGCCATTCCAAAAATATACCAAAAGGTAAAGAGCATCAACATAATGAAGAAGCTATATCAACTAATGGGCAAAACAGCCAGCTAGCATTAAATAGCAGTATTAAACTCACATATATTATTAATCCTAAATTTAAACCGACTAAATGCCCCAATCAAAAGACACAGAAAGGCAAATTGGATAAAAAGCCAAAACCCATTGGTATGCTGCATCCAGACCCATCTCACATGCAAGGATACATAAAGACTCAAAGGGATGGAGGAAGATTTAACAACCAAAAGGAGAGCAAAAAAATGAAAATAAAAAGCAGGAGTTGCAATTCTCGCCTCTGATAAAATAGACTTTAAAGCAACAAAGATCAAAAGAGGCAAAGAAGGATATTACATAATGGTAAAAGGATCAATGCAACTAGAACAGCTAACGATCCTAAACATATACGCACCCAGTACAGGAGCACCCAGAGACATAAGACAAGCTCTTAATGACTTATAAAGCAACTTAGACTCCCACACAGTAATAGTGGGAGACTTTAACATCACATTGTCAATATTAGACGGATCAATGAGACAGAAAACTAACCAACATACATTCTTCTCAGTACCACATCACACCTACCCTAAAAGTGACTACATAATTGGAAGTAAATCACCCCTCAATAATTGCATAGCATTTTACAGGTTTAAATGAAATATTGGTTGGCTGCTTGTTATTTTCCTCCCTTATTCCTTCCTGTCTCCATTGTCAAGCACAATTATTGGCATAAAAGAGGTTTGTAATACCCATTTTTAGACTGCATTCTAGCCTGGGCAATAAAGCAAGACTCCCATTCTCTCTCCCTCTTTCTCTTCCTCTTTCTTTCTCTCTTTCATTCTTTTTTTACTTTCTTACTCTTTTTTTCTTTCTTTTACTTATTTTCTTTCTTTCTTAAAAAAAAAAAGCACGGCAAATATATAAACCAGCAACACAGTCATTTATCATCATTATCAAGCATAATATACTATATATAATTATGTGTTCTATACTTTTATATGACTGGGAGTACAGTAGGTTTGTTTACACCAGCATCTCCACAAACATGAGTAATGTGTTGCATTAATATGTGATGATGGCTATATCATATATGTAGTCCATTACTGACTGAAATAGATTGTGTGCTTATTATAGCATTCCTAGGTATTTACCCAAATTAGTTGAAAACTATGTTCACACAAAAACCTGCTCGTGAATGTTTATTGCAGTTTCATTCAGAATTGCTAAAAACTGGAAATGACCGAGATGTCCTTCAAGATTTAATGAATAAACGGTGGTATGTTATACAATGGAGTATTATTCAGTAAAAAAAGAAATGAACTATCAACCCACAAAAAGACATGGAAGAACCTGAAATGTAAATTTCTAAGTAAAAGAAGCCAGTCTGAAAAGGCTGATTCCAACCACATGATATTCGGAAAAAGGCAAAACTATAGATACAGTAAAAAGGTAAGTGGCTGCTAGGGATTTGAAAGGCTGGGGTTAGTGGTTAAGGAATAAATAGGTGAAGCACAGGGCATTTTAGGGTATAAAACTATTCTACATGATACTATAATAGTGGGTACACAATACTATGCATTTGTCAAAACCTGTAGAACTACACAACACAAAAAGTAAGCCCTAATGTAAACTATGTATTTTAGTCAATAATAATGTATCAATATTGGTTCATCAACTGTACATTAATGAGATGGTGATAATAGAGGAAATGGAGAAAGAGAGATTCTGCATTTTCTTTTCTTTTTTTAAAAACAGTTTCGCTGGGCGCGGTGGCTCACGCCTGTAATCCCAGCACTTTGGGAGGCCGAGGCGGGTGGACCACGAGGTCAAGAGATCGAGACCATCCTGGTCGACATGGTGAAACCCCGTCTCTACTAAAAACACAAAAACTCAGCTGGGCATGGTGGCGTGTGCCTGTAATCCCAGCTACTCAGGAGGCTGAGGCAGGAGAATTGCCTAAACCCAGGAGGCGGAGGTTGCGGTGAGCCGAGATCGCGCCATTTCACTCCAGCCTGGGTAACAAGAGCGAAACTCCGTCTCAAAAAAAAAAAAAAAAAAAAAAACAGAGTTTCACTCTTGTTGCCAAGGCAGAAGTGCAATAGCACAATCTCGGCTCACTGCAACTTCCACCTTCCATGTTCACACAATGTTTGTGCCTCAGCCTCCAAGTAGCTGGGATTACAGGCATGTGCCATCACACCTGGCTAATTTTGTGTACTTTTAGTAGAGACAGCGTTTCACCATGTTGGCCAAACTGGTCTCAAACTCCTGACCTCAGGTGATTTACCCACCTCAGCCTCCCAAAGTGCTGGGTTTACAGGCATGAGCCACTGCGCCCAGCCAATTCTGCATTTTCTTTCTTTCTTTTTTTTTGAGATGGAATCTTGCTCTATCACCAGGCTGGAGTGCAGTGGCACAATCTCAGCTCACTGCAACCCCCGCCTCCTGGGTTCAAGCAATTCTTCCGCCTCAGCCTCCTGAGTAGCTGGGACCATAGGCACATGCCACCATGCCCAGCTATTTTTTGTATTTTTAGTAGAGACGGGGTTTCAGCATGTTGGCCACGATGGTCTCGATCTCTTGAACTTGTGATCCGCCCGCCTAGGCCTCCCAAAGTGCTGGGATTACAGGAGTGAGCCACCACGCCCGGCCCAATTCTGCATTTTCTACGTAATTTTTCTATTAACCTAAAACTGCTCTTAAAAATAAAGTCTATTAAAATAAAAAAGAAAAAAAAAGTATCAAGGAAAAAAGAGAAAGACATACAAGATAAAGCTCGTCTTCCTTTTTATTAGATTCATTAGACACAAAATTACTCTGACAAATTGCTATAAAGATTTCTAAGTACTCTCAATTTCTATGCTTACCTCATTGTAGCCTGGGAACAGTTCACACTATACTTTCAGTGGTGATGATCTAGAGCACTCTCTACTAAATAGAGCCCTGTTTGCAATGATTCTCTTATTGCCTGGTACCGAGGGGAACATGGATACTCTGAGTGCAGTCTGCCCCCTGCAAAACATAGTGGAACTATCACCTCCTTTAACTGTACTTAATACTTCCAAGAATTCAGTCCAAAGTTGCATTAGATTTTTATCCACTGCAATACCTTTGGCTGACATTGAGCTTCAGCAGCCAAAATCACCATTTTCATATGAATAACATCATGCTAAGTCTCCTCCAGCCTGCCCATATGTTGCCATTTCTTTGAGAGTTAAAATGCAGAACTTCACTGTCTTCCTCTTAAATTTTATCTTGCTGGCTTGAGCCCATCATTTCAGAGAGTTCACTCTCTACCATCTAAATATTCGTTTTCTCTTTCAGTTTTTGCCACCTACATAGCTAATAGGTATGCCATCTCTTAAAAGATTTTTCAAACATCTATCATGTGCTCTTGCCTGTTACAGGTTTTGAGGATTAAAGATGACCTAGAAATGGCCTATGTCTCCAGGAAATCACCCCTAACAGGGAAGTTGGCAAATATAAAACTAAGAAGTGCTGCACTAGAAAAACGACTGAACAAAATAAATGAGATCAGATAGATGAAGCAACAAAACATCTATGAAGAGTATTAGGCAAAACCACTAATATCTTCAGCAGGAAGGATCAAATTCAGACATTTTTAGATTTTAGATTTCAGTTCTGAAAAACCAAATGCTGGTTTGGTTAACTAGCTGGCTCATACACTGTCTCTCTCTCTTTCAATGGTGGGTGCTGCTATAGGAAACTTGGCTAAGTTTAGTTCCCTCTGATGAAACACAATACTTATGAAATTGAGGCATCTTGGTAAGATGCCAGCAGTTTTATTTATTACTGACAGAATCAAATGAGGTAAAAGCAACTTTAGATATGATGCTGTACATTTAAAGAAATTAAATCTTGGAGATCTCAAATGACTTGCTGAAGTTACATAAGTCAGCAGTTAATATGTTTTAAGTACAATAACTCCTTTCATTTAAATAGTCCTCTGGTTTTCAAATTAAATAATTAACAAATTATTCTTATAACCCATAGACGTTGGCCAGCAATGTTATGTCTCTGTAGTCATCTTAAGCCTAAACAGGCCTTTTTAAGTCATTTATCTCTCCTCTGTAGGCATATGAGTTTGCAACTCCTACTAACTCTATTGTAAAATCTAATGATCAATATTAATTCAAAAATTTGGTTTTGTTTAGAGACTACAGCTTTCAATCTAATGGTTTACAACAGATGCTACTGTGACTGAAGTGCCTAAAGGATTTGAAAATGATTGTTTTTATTGGGTTCTTTTGCAATAACAAATAACTTTTAAAACAATATATGTGCTAAATGAAAATTATAAATATCCCAACACAACCAGTTAAATGTACAAGGAATGATCATCATCAGTCAACAATGATGATGTTGGATTTAAAACAACATCTGAGAGGGATCCAAGATGGCCAAGTAGGAGCAGCTCTGGAATGCAACTCCCAGCAAGAGCATGGAGGGTGAGTGGCAGCCACATTTCCAGATGGATTTTTATTGCCCACAGACCAGGAGATTCCCATGCAGAGGAGCGCCACAGGTCTCCAGCATGGCTGTTTTGGCCAGCACGGCGGGTCTCAACACAAAAACTCACATAGGTCCGGGCACTGTTTCAGCTGGTGACTGGAGCACCTGGGAGACAGAGTCACCCATTCAACAGATAAAAAGGGGACTAAAATAGGGAGCCAGGCCAGGAGATTCCTGGGCAGAAAAGCGCCACAAGTCTCCAGCGTGGCTATTTCAGCTGACGCGGTGGGTCTCCACACAAAATCTCACAGAAATCTGGGCACCTTTTAAACTGGTGACTGGAACGCCTGACAGACAGAGTTGCCCATTCAACTAAAAAACACGGGTATGAAACAGGGAACCAGGGTAGGAGATTCCCAGGCAAAAAAGCACCTCAAGTCTCCAGCACGGTTGTTTCAGCTGGTGCAGTGGGTGTCTGCACAAGAACTCACACAAATCTGGGCACCATTTCAACTGGTCACTGGAATGCCTGAGAGACAGAGTCACCCGTTCAACTGAAAAAAAAGGGGTCTGATGAAGGGAGCCAGGTGATCAGGCTCGGCTGGTCCCAACCCCACAAAGACCAGCAATCTGCAACGCTCTGGATTTAGAGTTTCACAGCAAGAACAGCTGAACTTGAGACGGTCCAGTTCAGTAGGGGAGGGGCATCTGCCATTACCTAGGCAGTCCACCACTACCAAGGTAGTCCACCATTGCTGAAGTGGTCTGCCATTGCCGAAGCAGTCCGCCATTACCAAGGCAGCCCGCCATTGCCAAGGCAGTCCACCATTACAGAGAGAATCTGCCATTACAGAGGCACGCCACCATTGCCAAGGCAGTTCTAACTATACCTCTATAAACAGGACTGCAGGGAAGTTCCGACAGCACCTGGGCAGAGCCCACAGCAGCTCAGCAATGCCTCTGCTGGCAGGCTATGACTAGGCTGCCTCCTCACTAGGCAAAGCATCCCTGAAAAAAGGTAGCAGCATCACAGAAAATTATAAATAAAGCCCTACGTTCCCAAGACAGAGCACCTGAGAAAAAAAAGGTGGTTGTGAGTTCTGCTGCAGAAGACTTAAATGTACCTGCCCAACAGCTCTGAATGGAACAATGGAGCTCACAGCTCAGCACTAGAGCTCCTATAAAGGACAGACTGTGTCATCAAGCAGCTCCCCGACCCCCATATATACTAAGAGTCACCTCATAAAGGAGAGCTCAGACTGACATCGGGCGGGTATCCTTCTGGGACAAAGACAGCAGAAGAAGAAACTGGCAGCAACCCTTACTGTTCTGCAGCTGCTGCAGGTGATCCCCAGGCAAGCAGGGCCTGGAGTGGACCTCAGCAGTCCTACAGCAGAGGGGCCTGACTGTTAGAAGGAAAACTAAGAAACAGAAAGCAATAACTTCATCATCATCAAACAGGATATCCACTCAGAGACCCCATCTGAAAGTCACCAACTACAAAGATCACAGGTAAATAAATCCACAAAGGTGGGAAGAAACTAGCACAAAAATGATGAAAACACCCAAAACCAGAACGCCTCTCCTCCTCCAAGGGATCACAACTCCTCACCAGCAAGGGAGCAAGGCTGGAAGGAGAATGAGTCTGATGAATTCACAGAAGCAGGCTTCAGATGGTGGCTAATAACAAACTTCTCTGAGCTAAAAGAACATGTTCTAACCCAATGCAAAGAAACTAAGAACCTTGAAAAAAGGTTTGACAAAATGATAACGAGAATAAACAACATAGAGAGGAATATAAATGAATTGATGGAGCTGAAAAACAACACACGAGAATTTCACGAAGCATACACAAGATTCAATAGCTGAACTGACCAAGCAGAAGAAAGGATATCAGAGGTCAAAGATCAACTCCATGAAATAAAACAAGAAGGCAAGATTAGAGAAAAAAGAGTAAAAAGAAACAAACAAAGCCTCCAGGAAATAGGGGATTATGTGAAAAGACCTAATCTACATTTGATAGGTGTACCAGAATGTGACACAGAGAATGAATCCAAGCTGGAAAACATTATTCAGGATACTATACTGTCTCAGCCCAAAATCTCCTGAAACTGATAAGCAACTTCAGCAAAGTCTCAGGATACAAAATCAATGTGCAAAAATCACAAGCATTCCTATACACCAATAACAGACTTAAAGAGAGCCAAAACAAGAAGGAACTGCCATTCACAATTGCTACAAAGAGAATAAAATACCTAGGAAAACAACTAACAAAGAATGTAAAGGACCTCTTCAAGGAGAACTACAAACCACTGCTCAATGAAATAAGAGAAGACACAAACAGATGGAGAAACATTCCATTCTCATGGTTAGGAAGAATCAATATCGTGAAAATGAACATACTGCCCAATGTAATTTACAAATTAAACCTTATCCCCCATCAAGCTAACAATGACCTTCTTCACAGAACTGGAAAAAAACATCTTAAACTTCATATGGAACCAAAAGAGAGCCCACATATCCAAGTCAATTCTAAGCAAAAAGAACAAAGCTGGAGGCATCATGCTACCTGACTTCAAACTATATTACAAGGCTACAGTTATCAAAAGAGCATGGTCCTGGTACCAAAACAGAGATATAGACCAGAGGAAGAGAACAGAGGCCTCGGAAGCAACACCACACATCTACAACCATCCAATCTTTGACAAACCTGACAAAAACAAGCAATGAAGAAAGGATTTCCTGTTTAATAAATGGTGTTGGGAAAACTGGCTAGCCGTGTGCAGAAAGCAGAAACTGACCCCCTTCCTGACACCTTACCCTAAAATTAACTCCAGAAAGATTAACGACTTAAACATAAGACCTAACACCATAAAAACCCTAGAAGAAAATCTAGGCAAAACCATTCAGGACATAAGCATAGGCAAGGACTCCATAACTAAAACACCAAAAGCATTGGCAACAAAAGCCAAAATAGACAAATGGGACCTAATTAAACTGCAGAGCTTACGCACAGCAAAAGAAGCAATCATTAGAGTGAACTGGCAACCAACAGAATGGGAAAAATTTTTTGTAATCTACCCATCTGACAAAGGGCTAATATCCAGAATCTACAAAGAACTAAAACAGATTTACAAGAAAAAAACAAGCCCATTCAAAAGTGGGCGAAGGATATGAACAGACACTTTACAAAAGAAGATGTATATGAGGCCAACAAATATATGAGAAAATGCTCGTCATCACTGGTCATTAGAGAAATGCAAATCAAAACTACATTGAGATACCATCTCACACCAGTTAGAATGGCCATCATTAAAAAATCTGGAGACAACAGATGCTGGAGAGGATGTGGAGACATAGGAACACTTTTACAGTGTTGGTGGTAATATAAATTAGTTCAACCATTGTGGAAGACAGTGTGGCGATTCCTCAAGGACCTAGAAATAGAAATTCCATTTGACCCAGCAATTCCATTACTGGGTATATATCCAAAGGATTATAAATCATTCCATTATAAGGACACATGCACACAAATGTTCATTGCAGCACTGTTTACAACAGCAAAGACTTAGAACCAACCCAAATGCCCATCGATGATAGACTGGACAGGGAAAATGTGGCACATATACATCACGGAATACTATGCAGCCATTAAAAATGATGAGTTCGTGTCCTTTGTAGGGACATGGATGAACCTGGAAACCATCATTCTCAGCAAACTGACACAAGAACAGAAAATCACACACTGCATGTTCTCACTCACAGGCAGGTGTTAAATAATGAGAACACATGGACACAGGGAGGGCAGCATCACACACTAGGGCCTGTCGGGGGGAAACAGGGGAGGGACAGCAGGGGTGGGGAGTTGGGGAGGGATAACATGGGGAGAAATGCCAGATATAGGTGACAGGGAGGAAGGCAGCAAACCACATTGCCATGTAGGTACCTATGCAACAATCTTGCATGTTCTTCACATGTACCTGAAAACCTAAAATGCAATAAAATATAAATAAATAAAAAAATAAAACATCTGAGATGCCATATTTTCTTGTAGTAATTAGATAGTAAGTCCAGTTACCTGTTAAGGTCACTTTCTCTGGAGTGTACTTTCAGTAATGATGATCTAGAGTACCTTAGATCTAGATATGAGGTGGAGTATAAAATAAATAGTAATAGTATAGCTTACAAAAATACTGTAAGTAAAGAAACAAGCAAAAGAAAGATGGAAATGAAAAAAGGTATTAATAAATTTATTTCGTGGTAGTCAGTCACAAAGCAACCAGTCATAAGTCAAAGTATACTTGAATTTCAAACAAGGCAAAGAAGTGCAGAGAGGGGAGACATTAATTATATCTGCAGAACTAGGAAAAGTTTCAGGGAAGAGGCAGTATTTTGGTTGGTAGGGAAGAAAGAGTAACATTTTCACAGAGATACTGAAATTTCCCTTAAGTGAATCACAAAAACAAAGGGCCAAAGGAGAAAAAAGTATGAGCTGTTTAAAAAATAATAAATACTTTGGGAGGCCGAGGCGGGTGGATCACAAGGTCAAGAGATCGAGACCATCCTGGTCAACACGGTGAAACCCCGTCTCTACTAAAACTACAAAAAATCAGCTGGGCATGGTGGCGCGTGCCTGTAGTCCTGGCTACTCAGGAGGCTGAGGCAGGAGAATTGCCTGAACCCAGGAGGCGGAGGTTGCGGTGAGCCGAGATCGCGCCATTGCACTCCAGCCTGGGTAACAAGAGCGAAACTCTGTCTCAAAAAAAAAAAAAAAAAAATAATAATAATAATAATAAATAACTTGGTCCTTCTTGGAAACAGTAAATAATCTCATCATTCATTCACCATTTATTGAACATATTCTACATGTCAGACAGAATGCTAATCACTATGCATGCAAAGATGACAAGATCTAGTTCTTCCCCTCAAAAGAAAAGCATTTTTAAAGACAATAGGAGACAAAGCTATGCCACTGATTGTCAGACTTAACAGGTCCAAAATTTGTTCCTCCTTTAGGTATTTCCTCCCCCAACCCCTCAATAAATGGCAATCCTATTCTTTCAGTTGTCAAGCCAACTTTTTGCCTATCAGCCCCACAAGCATCCATCAGCAAATTTTATCAACTCTACCTTCAAAACAGTTCTACAGTTCAACCATTTCTCATCACATTTACTGTTATCACCTTAGTCCAAACCATCAGCAACTTTGGTGTACAACAGTGGATCTCAATAGGGGGAAGAAGAATTGGGGAGGGGAGTGTAGATTTGCTCTGCTCCCCAGGGGATATTTGGCAATGTCTAGAGAAATTTTGTATTAAAACAACTGGGTAAGTGCTACTGGCATTTAGTAAGTGGGAGCCAGCAATACTATTAAACATACTAGAATGCGTAGTATAGCCCCTCACAGCAAGGAATTATCCTGCCCAAAATGTCAACACCACCACTATTGGCAAACTCTGACCTAGACTATTTCAACATCCTTCTTAACTGATCCATTCTTGCCTCCCAGAGTGATCCCTTTAAAATATGTCTCAGATCACATCACTCGCTTCTGATTAAAATCTTCCAGCGGCTTCCCCAATCTCAACATAAAAGGCAAAGTCCTTACAAAGACCTACAAGGCCTTATATGATCTTACCTTCCTCTACCTCTTCCCTTTATCTTTCCCTGCTACTTCATAGACCTTATCTCTGACTTCTCCCCACTTCACTCACTCTGCTCCAGGAACCAAAGCTTTCTCCAACAGGCTACATATACTCTTACCTCCAGGCCTTTGTACCTTATGGTGGCTATGCCTGAAAACACATTTCCCCTCATATATCCATATGGCTTATTCCCTGCCTTCCTTCAAGTCTCTGCTGAAAGATCACTTTATCAGAGAATTCTTCTCTAACCATTCTTTATAAAATGATTTTAAAATCCCCCTCTACTCTCTGTCAGCACTCTTTATTCCATCCTGTCCTGCTTTATTTGTATCCTGGCACTTATCATCAACTGACATTTATTTGCTTATTTGCTGGCTCCCTCCAATGGAACAAATGCTCCACAATGGCAAAGACTTCATCTTTATCTCCAGACCTCAGAACTATTCCTTGCACACAGTAGGTGATAGATAAGTAATGGCTGAATGAAGGAATGAACGAATAAATGGAGCTGGAAAGACCAGTCGGAAAAAAACTACAGAGAATCCCAAAGGAATGCGGATGCAGTCTTAGAGTGGCCTAAAGTAATTGTCCAAGAATTCTCTTCTCATCATGTCATACAAATCACCTTTTGCCTTCCCAACCAAAAAGAGACAAAGGGGGAGGGAGGAAGAAATAGACAATTCTATAAAAACATTATAATAATCAGAGGCATCTAATAATAAAACGGACAATCTCTGAGGTATTAACATTGCCAGTCAACCCTTCAGCAGGGAAGATACAGCAATAAGTTACTGCATAATCCCCTAAGTTTTCCCTTTGCCTTATCCTTTAGGACCCAGCTTAACTGTCACCACTTCTACGAAGGCTTCCTATAATCACTCAAACAGATTTAATGACTCCTAAACATGGCCCTTAGAGAAGTCTTCCCACGCACTTAACCAATTTACTGAAAATATTTGGTAGTATTTCTTTTTACCTCTAGACTGGAAAAGTAATGTATCTCCTCATTTACTACTGTATCTCCAGCCCAAAATAAGGCAGCTCCAACAAAACACAGGCACCAGCACACATTTTTATAAAATCATAGAGTACAAATACACTTTTTAAATCCATATTAAAAAGTAACTAAAGGCAGGGCACAGTGGCTCATGCCTGTACTCCCAGCACTTTGGGGAGGCCGAGGTGGGTCGATCACCTGAGGTCAGGAGTTTGAGTCCACCCAGCAAACATAATGAAACCCTGTCTCTACTAAAAATACAAAAATTAGCCAGGCATGGTGGCGGGCACCTGTAATCTCAGGAGGCTGAGGCAGGGAGAATCACTTGAACCTGGGAGGCGGAGGTTGCAGTGAGGCGAGATCACACCATTGGCTCTAGCCTGGGCTACAGAGCAAGGCTCTGTCTTTAAAAAAAAGAAAAAGTCACTAAAGTCAAATGACTTTCAAATGCCTAACCAACATCCATTCATCCCTTCATCCATGCCAATTTTGCCAACCCTAACTTTATCCAGGAAACTAAGTTTCTAAGAATTCTGGGAAAATGGTTGCTTTAATTATAAAATAGGATACAGGTGGAGTGCTAATTCTGCACCCCCCCCCACCCCGACTCTTCCTTTCACGAAAACTCTTTCTGGAGCTGCAGTAGCCTCATAACCTTGAGGTCGTAAGTACAAGAGTGGAAGGCACACACTCGAAGGTTGGCAGAGTGACAAAGCGGAAAAGGCTCGCAGAGCAGAAAAACAGAAAGAGCCTGGGTTCTAAATGGTATTTTATCCCATCCTGTACAAGCAACAACTTCCCTCCCTCCTTGTTAAGTGAGGAAAATTAAATCTTATATTTAAATCACTGTTAGGTTTTCTACTGCTTACAGCTGAAAATATTTCTGATACAAACAAGAAGCATACTAGAGAATCAAGAAAAAGATGCTTCTTACTAGTCTGAAACATTAATTCCTTATTAGCCACTGGTCTCCAACCATAAATTCCTCTTATTAGCATGAGAATGAAAAAGATCTGAGCAAATTAAGACAATACTAAGTAGATATGAAAGGAAGACTGAGAATGTTCTTCACAATTTGATATATTCCCAATAAAGTAGGCAATCACTCTAAGTTCTAAAGAAAAAAAAAAAAAACACAGTATAACCTGTCTACTACAAAAATGGCTTTCAAGGTGCTTACAAATATAAATATAAATGTATATACACACACACAAACATATATCCCTTAGGACAATGGTAATCATCAATGGAGTACAGGTAATAAAGTAGGAGACAATTACAACATAGTATCAACACTCCATGCTTTGCAATTCATGACCAAATTTTGCTCTGAGCATCCTGGAAGCCAAAGTAAAAAATTAAAAAAAAAAAAAAAGGATAAAACTTAAACTAATTAACACTCATTGTCTCATGAAGGAAACATTTCAGTGTTGTTAAGGGACAGCCGTTATTAAAGTAAGGGTTGGAAAACTCTGCAAAAGGCCAAATGGTAAGGGTTGTAAAATTCTGCAAAAGGCCAAATAGTTGATAGAATTTGCTGATGGATGCTTGTGAGGCTGACAGGCAAAAAGTAGAGTCAAAGGCCTTGCTCAGAAGCAAGGCCCAGCCCCACAGATATCTCTATCTTAGCTTTGAAGGCCTTATCATCTCTGTCTCAAAAACTCAACTCTGCCTTTGCAGCACAAAAGCAGCCACAGACAATATGTAAATGAATGTGTGTAGCTGTGTTTCAACAAAACTTTATTTACAAAAACAGGCAATGGGGCCAGATTTGCCCCACAGGCTGTAGTCTGATGACCTCTGACTCAAAGGATTCTTGGATGTAAGCACCAGACTCTGAGTCCGGAGAAAATCAATTTAAAATCTGAATCTGGTGAAAATCATTTACTGAAAGGATATTGCATGGCTCACAAAATTTGGTGAAGGCTGTTAAAATAGGCTTAAGGCTAAACTTCCAAAATAAAGCACAAAGGACACCGCAGAGCTAGTCCAATGAGGAAACCACTGCCGCTACTTCTGACGATTAGATGCTAGAATGGGTACCACTGTCACGTCTGGATCAAGAATTTAACCTCAGTGCAGCAACCACAAGCACCAATGCCACTTCAATGCCAGGAACCCAACCTTGCAGGGGATGCTACTGCCTCTGACATCAAAAAAAAAGTTTCCCATTACTTTCTCTTTCATGTCTTTAAGTGCTAAATCCAAGTGTGGTCTGGGCCTACCAGATTGGTGAAACCTAGGTCACTGCCTATGCCCCAGAAGCAAGGAAGCTTGAGAAGCAAGTATCTAAATTAGCTCCTTTAGGGGATTGCATCTTTGCTCCTAAAGAAACTTATAAAATGGGGAACACAAAATACTGTACAGTAAAAACAAATGTTCCACTCTAAAATCTTACAACACTAACAAACTAAAAATGTTCTCACCATCTCTTCAAAAAGGGGACAACACAAAGTGTTATCAGTTACTACACCCCAGCTTTAAATTCTGAGGAATTTTTCTCTTATATGTTGGTGCTTTAAGTACCACGTGCTATTTAAATCTGTTGTTCAAGCTATTACCACTGCATTGAAGATACTTATCTCCCGTTATCCCCTTCTATTTACTCCAAAACTCTTCATCTTCAGGTGTCATCTCTTCTAACTTGCCATCTCTGATGCAGTCCTCACACAATGGAGTAGGTCCTCCACTTTTAAGGTATCTTGTATCTCCAGCCAGACTATATGTTCCTTTGTTTATGAAAAGCTTCATTCATCTCTGTTCTCTCAGTAGTTCATACAAAGCCTAACATATAGAAAGCTCTCAATAATTACACCTACTGAACCCAAACAAATCTAAAAAATAAAAACATTACATATCTTTTGACTCAGCTGCCCAATTTCTCTTTGTCTTGTCCTGATTCATTTTATCCTCCTGGATAGGATACGTACATGTTTGCATGGCTGTTTTAAATATCTAAAATGCTGCAGCTGCATAAGTGGGTTTTTCTTTAAGTGATAATAAATAAGTCCTTTATAAACTCAAAAGTAGCTGAGGTCCACTGTGTCATCAAAGTAGAAGACAATTTTAATAGGCACACATACCCCATTTTAAGGACTCCTGGACTCCAAAAACTTTAGACACAGGTTTTTGCTTTTCTTTTTTAATGAAATCCCAATCTTTCTTGCTACTAAAATCTTCTCACTTTAATTAAGTTTAGACTTCAACAATGGTGTTCTACTAAGTCAGCCAAGGTTTCTTGAAAAGAGGCACCTTCTATAAGAATTGACAGTTGTAAAGAGCTGCATTTATGTGGCAACTAATAAAGCACATTCATACCCATTATCCAACTTAATTCTTACATATCCTCCTTTGAGATTTCTCCTCAGAAGCAAGGCCCAGCCACATAGCTATCTCTGTGGCACCCTCCTGGACCACTCCCACCACAGCCACCATTATCTTCTGCCACACATACATTTGTTATACTCTTCACTTAAACTAATTGTCTGTTATCCTTAGTGAAGTATAAGCAGCTTGAGGGAAGGAACAGGCCTAGCACAGTGTAAGGAATCGTAAATGCTCGATAATTGTTTGTCAAAGTGTGTTAAGAATAGTTCATATTTCTGTTTGAAGAAAGTAGAAACTGAGGTGAGTTTCCCAAATTATCCTAGCTAAAACCATAAAATCAAGATATTCTTAGTGCAGTGGCTTTTGCCTATAATCCTACTTGAGAGTCTAAGGCAAGGGGATTGCTTGAGCCCAGGAGTTTGAGACTACAATGAGCTATGATTACACCACTGTACTCCAGCCTCAGTGACAGAGCAAGACACTGTTTCTGAAAAAGAAAAAATACTCCTGGGTTCAAGGGATTTTCCCACTTCAGTCTCCAAAATGCTGGGACTATAGGCTTGTGCCACTGCACCATGCCCATTCTTGACTTTCAGTTGAAGGCCTTTTTTACCACACTGCCCACTCCTAAGACTGGTTAAGAACAAAAGGAGTCTCACTAGGAGTCAGAGATCTCTGTCTTCAGTCAAGCCACTTCTCTGAGTATCAATTTCCTTATTTGTTGAATGGGAACACCACCACCATCTTTTTTTCTCTGATCACACTATAAAGGTTACATAAGATAATGGGAGTAAAAGTAGCTTTAGTGTGAAATTTTGGCATATACTAAGCCAGGGACAATGCTTAGGTTGATGACTCCCGCCTCTCACTGTTGGTGACGAAGTCAAAACCAGAGTCAACCCTAAAAGAAGCTTATCATTTACCTAACAACAGCCCTTAAAAAATTGGCTTTATTACCCTCATTTTGCAGATAAGAAAACTGGGACACAGAGAGCTTAACACTTTCCAAAGTTTATAAATGTAGTAAATATCAGAGCTGGAATTAGAAAATTCAGGTTCATCACATTCTAAGGAATTTTCCATGCTGCTCTCCAAACAATTATAGAATAAAAGCTTTCCTTCCTCTTCAGTTTCAATTAGCACTAGGCAGATGAAATAATGCTAATCTTAAGTTGGGAACATTCTACTGTATCTCAGGCCAAATCAAAATACGAGTTAGGCTTGCAGGTAAGTACACCTTGATTCAACCCCTGTGGAGGCACAAATTGAATCTGTCTACTAGAAAATGTTCTGATCTCAATTTTGAAATTATTTTAATGAGACTGAAAACTTGGCAGGGAAAGCAAAATGAGGAATCTTTTTTTTTTTTTAACCATTCAGTGCAATGATTATGAAACACAAAAACTAGGCTTTGAAATCAGACACTTCAATCTCAGCATAGAAAAAGAAACCTGGACAAAGGCCTGGAAGAACAAATGAGCAGAAAAAGAGAGGTTCAAGATGCTGCTATGGCTGGAGCAAGTGAGATTGGAACCTCCTATCTTTCTCTTCCTCTCTAGAAACCCCACATACTTCAAGGAACCTAGCCTGTGATGCTTCCCACACAGCCCCAAAAAGTGCAGACTGGTAAGTCACTGACAAAGTCTAAAACCCTTCTTTACTGACACTTCAGCTTAAGTGTCTCTGCAGAGACAGACTGAGTATCTTTGCAGAGACAAGCTTTCAGCTGACACATGTCACAATGCTGACCTTCAGACAATTTGGGGCAGGCTTTCTTGGTAGGATGATGTCACTGCTATTATTTGCAGCTTTAAATACCCATATTCCTGTAGCTAGGAATTATTTTATTTAGGATGAGAGTGTAGAGAATTTTTTTAAGGACATATTTGGAATTTACTAAAGAGAGAATAGTGTGAATGTATCATTTTCTCAGAAAGAGCCCTGGCACAGGGCAGATATCTAGACCCAAGGATGCCAGAGTCCAAACCCTTTCTCGTAGTCAGAGCCTCTCAGACCTCAGTGGGACCTGTGAATGGACTTCAAATGTACGCAGCAGATTCACTGCCGTGGTAACTTTACCATCCAAAATTTATTCCCTTGACAAGCTCCATCAGCACTCTCTGAGTGTCTACTAGATACACTGCCCTGCGTTCGGTGCATTTAAGGAGCAGCCAATGAATCACAAGCAACAGACATATAAACAGCTTATTGTGAAAAGAGGGAGAATAAAGTAAATATTCCATCAGAAGCAGAAAAAAAGAAGACTGTTTACGACTATAGAGGTCAGAGAGGTTTCACAAGGCAATTCTTTCCTCTTATGGATATCTTCCTCACTGTATTCAGGCTTTGACATCCATAGCAGACATCTGAACTAGGACTCTGAGGGATTTTATCAAATAGTGAAAAGAGTTGGCTAGGCCAGACAGAGGAAAGGATAAAGGCAAAAAGCCAGAGCAGTAAATGTACTGGGGTATGTCTAAGGAGTAGCCAGTGGACACAGTTGGAGTGCACAGTATACCAAGGAATTAATAAGAAATGAGGAAGAAAGGTACCATTGGGCCAGTACTAGACGTTCTTGAATGCCAGCCCAAGGAGCTTGAAATTTATTCTCTAAGCAAAAGGGAACTATTACAAAGTTTTAAGCATAGCAGTGACATGATTTGACTTATATTTTAGAATGATCACTCTAGCAGAAATGTAAAAGATACAAGAAGATTGAAAACAGGGACATCAATTAGGAGGATTTTGTGTTATAATAGTCTAGTTAAGAGATGATGAGAGCACCCCAACATTGTGGTCAGATTTAAGCACAGTGAGTCCATCAGGAGGGGGAGGAAAAAGAGACAAGTAGTCTAGTGAAGAGAATTAGAGCCCAAGCAGGGTCAAAAGAGCTTCCACATTTGGGGCAAGGAGGTGGACTCGTGTGGAATATCATAGTCTTAGTATAGCAAGGAGGGCATCCATATCAGGAGAGAAGGATGCCCTGGTGTAGTGTGTCAGAAGCCAAGCATAGTAAAGAAAGAATTGTCATGGAAGAGCACCCTGGTATAGGGTACTAAAGCCCAAGCAGGATAAAGAGGGCATCCACACAGTGGGGAGAGGCTGTGATGGGGGTGTCAGAACCTCATTTCCTCATTATGTCTATGAGAGGGCCTGAGAACAGCAACGGGCCAATAACAATAAGCATTATCTAGGAACCAGATTTTGGAGTCTAAGTGCCGTTTAACACTGAAAAAATACACCAGGATTCCTTGGTGAAATGGCTTAATCCAAAGCTGGTATAGAGAAAGTACAAGATGAACCTAAAATGTCTTATTGAGCCAGAAAGCAAGGAAGTGGTCAAAGGATGATAGGGACATATCAAAAGTTGACAGAGGCTAACTCGAATGGGGCTCCTATGCTCAAATCAGAGAGAATTTGAGCACCAAAACAAATAATGTTAGCAATAGATTATTACCCATTAAATAAAATGAATCCATACAGATATAAATAACTAAATACACTGAAAGTTTGGCAAGGAAAGGGATATTTACATAGTACTGCCTACAAAATACTTATTAATTATAAAAGAGAAAAGAGTAACTTCACAGTGGAGAAGGCTGGTAGACACCATCTTAAGCAAGACGCTGAAATGAACATCAATAGTCATGGGACAAACTGAAACCATCACCATCTAAAAAGATGCAATAAAAAGAACACAGCATCAGTTCTGTAATATTTACTACCAAAGATGCATAACGTAAGACTGGTGATGACATTCTACAAAACACCTGCTATATGTGATATTCTACAAAATAATAGGCCTATAATCTCCAAAAGTGTCAAGATTATCAAAGTTAAAGAAAGACCAAGGACACTTAAAAGATACAGTTTCTAAATGTAACATGTGATTCTGAACTATATTCTTTTGCTATAAAAGACAGTTGGACAATTGGCAAAGATTGAATGGGTGTGAGGATTAGATAATAGTAATTTAACAGTGTTTATTTCCTGATTTTGATGGTTGCATTGTGCTTACACAACCATCTTATTATATAGGAAATAACGTGGGGTTGATGGAGGGTCATGTCAGCAACTCATTTTCAAATGGCCCAGAAAAACTAAGTTTTATATCTTTTTTAAAAAAATATTTTAACGAAAAACCAAACAGATGATGAAGATCTAGAATACAGCAGCAGCAGTGGGAATAGAGAAGAAAGATATTTTTCCAGGGTCACACAGTGAAGTTAAAGGTAAGACTGAGACTAGACTCTTTCTGAGCCTCCTATTTCTTTCCTGCTATATAGAGCTTGTGTGGTGCCAAGAAAAATACTCTTCTAAGAATTAGAAGCTTACGTGTCTGGTAGTGATTAAATATTGGAGGTTACAGAAAAAAAAAGATAACAAGCCTTCAAGTAAGTCAGGCTGAGGTTTAAAGGACATCAGGTTTTTGGTGAGGAAAAACATATTCCAAACTCCCCCATTTGATGAGAACAAAGTTTAATGACCTCAGATGTTCCTTCAATACTGAGATAATGACCTTGTTATTCTAAGAGTCCTTGTTCTCATTTTGGCCTAGTCCTATGAGTGTCCAAATAACCAGTGACTAAATTAGTCTCAGACCTACTGTCTCCTCCAAAGTCCAGTACTGTTTAGACAGTGGGGACAAGCTGTGGCTGTCAACAGAAGCAAATTTTATCCTTTCTTAAAATGAACCAATGTGACCAATACTATCAAGACCTTTCCAAAACAAGTGGAATAGAGAAAAACATCTCTTTACCAAAAGGCAGCAAAATATAATACAAAGAATATGGACTCTAGAGTTAGATTTAGTTTTGATTCCTGACTGTTTCCCTTGGGCTGATTATTTAATCTCTCTGAACTGGAATTTCCTTCTCTCTTAAATGGGGACAAATAATTGTTGTGAAATGTTAGAAAAAGAATCTTTAAAGTACATATCAAAAGTGCCAAAAACACAGTAGGAGCCTAAAATATAGTAATTTATTTCAGGGGTCCCCAGCTGCCAGGACCAGTACCATGGCCTGTTAGGAACTGGCCCTCACAGCAGGGGGATAGCAAGCAAAGCTGAGCTCCACCTCCTGTCAGATCAGTGGCAGCATTAGATTCTCATAGGAGTGCAAACCCTGTGAACTGTGCATGAGAGGGATCTAGGTTGTGTGTTACTTATGAGAATCCCATGATAAATGTAATATACTTGAATCATCCTGAAACCATTACCATCCCCCCAAGCTCAGTCCATGGAAAAATTGTCTTCCACGAAACCAGTCTCTGATGCCAAAAAGGTTGAGGACCACTGCTTTATTTAGAACATTTTTGCTAAATTATTTGGAACATTTTGCTAGTGTTTCCTACATTATCTGCATTATTTTACAACATTTACAATGATAATTTGCATTTCTGCTACATTAAGCAACTCAACCTTTTGAAAATAACCCATGCATACAGCTTTGTATGCATCTAGGATATAATTTATGTTTCATATCAACCCTGAGAGATTATGTAATAGAAGTGTTATTCTCTTTTCAATTTGATAGATAAGACAACCAAAGTATGAACAGAATGAATTGAACTGCCCAATGTTTAACAATGAGTTAAATATACAGCTGAGTCCTGAAAAACATGTCCTAATACCCTCTTCAGTGGTCTTTTCCTCTCACAGGAGTTATGTGATGCTGAGGGAAATGTCTTTCCAAAGAGTTACCCCTTTCACCAGAATGTAGACTGAGAAGGCAATCATTTCTCTGAGATGAAAGTGCAGTTAAGTCCAACTAAGAAAGAAGTAAAGCATCTTTTCCCCACTCTGAACCAGAACAGGAACAGTCATCTTTCTACCTAATTGAACTATCAAAATGGCACTCTTCATAAGGACCTAAGTGAAGGAAGCCCCCACAAGAGCCAAATAATTTCACATAACTAGAAAGGTGAAGTCTAACTTACACACATACAGAAGGTGAAGCTGATACCTGGAGAAGAGAAAGGATATACCTTTCTCACAAAGAGTATCAATATGCCAATCCTATAACTGCTGAATGGCCTTAAAATAAGGTCACTCTAAAGTTCATTTGGTAACTGTTTGTCACACATTAACACAAGGTACGGTCTTTATCCCACTCTTGTGCTCTAAAGTTTAAGCCTGTGTGGTTTTCCTTTTTGCTCCTCAGTTAAAGTGAATAGCCCCATCTTACTTATCTGTGTACTCCCACAAGCTTAAACAGTTGGTTCTCAACAAATACCTGTAGTAAGACATAATTCCAGATATGCAAGGTTGTTTTAATATCCCCAAAAAATCAGTTCATTAATACCCCATAATAACACAATAAAGGGAAAAAGCCATATGATTATCTCTGTTGACACAGAAAAAGCATTTGACAAAATATAATATCCTCTTACAATAAAAATACTCGAGAAATGAGGAATAGAAGGCAACTTCCTTAATCTGATAAAAGGTATCTATGAAAAACCCACAGTTAAACATCATACTTACCTGGTAAACAACTGAAGAAGACAAAGCTGTCCATTCTTGCCATTTCTATTTAGCACTGCACTGAAGGTTCTAGCCAGAGCAGTTGGGCAGGAAAAAAGAAGAAATAAAGAAGAGAAAATAAAAGAGAAAAGAAAGAAAAAGAAATAAAAGCGCCCACACTGGAAAAAAAGCAGTTTAGCTGGTTGTGGTGGCACACACCTGTAGTCCCAGCTACTCAGGAGGCTGAGGCTAGAGGAAAGCTTAAACCCAAGAAATCAAGGCTGCAGCAAACTATGCTTACACCACTGCACTCCTACCTAGGTGGCAGAATGAGACCCTATCTCAAAAAAAGAAAGAAAGAAAGAAAGAAAAGTAAAACTATTTATATTCACAGATAACATAATCTTGTATATAGAAAATCCTAAGAAATCCACATAAAAAAAATCTGTTGGAATTATTTAAAAAGTTCAGCAAGGTTGCAGGATACAAAACCAACTGTATTTCTATACACAGCAATAACAATCCAAGAACTGAAATTTTTAAAAAATCATTTATAAAAGCATAAAAAAAAAACCCCGAAGTTTAAAACCTGTACAACCTTGAAAAAGAAGAACAAAGAATACGAATACTTCCCAATTTCAAAACTTGATTAAAAACCTAGAGTAATCGCTGGGCGCGGTGGCTCAAGCCTGTAATCCCAGCACTTTGGGAGGCCGAGGCGGGTGGATCACGAGGTCAAGAGATCGAGACCATCCTGGTCAACATGGTGAAACCCCGTCTCTACTAAAAATACAAAAAATTAGCTGGGCATGGTGGTGCGTGCCTGTAATCCCAGCTACTCAGGAGGCTGAGGCAGGAGAATTGCCTGAACCCAGGAGGCGGAGGTTGCGGTGAGCCGAGATAGCGCCATTGCACTCCAGCCTGGGTAACATGAGTGAAACTCCGTCTCAAAAAAAAAAAAAAAAAAAAAAAAAACCTAGAGTAATCAAGACAGTATGGTACTGGCATAAGAATGGTGATATGGATTAATTAAATGGAACTGAGAGTCAAGATATTAATGTTTATGTTTGTGGTCAACTATTTTTCAACAAGAGTGCCAAGACAATACAATGAAAAAAGAATAGTCTTTTCAACAAATGGTGCTAAAACAACTGGACATACACATGCAAAAGAAAGAAAATGGACCACTGCCTCAGACCACATGGAAAAACTAACTCAAAATGGATCATAGCTTTAATTGTAAGAGCTAAAAGTATAAAACTTGCAGAGGAAAACATAGGTGTAAATATTCATGACCTTGAATGGTTTCTTAGACATAATATCAAAAGCACAAACAACAAAAGAAGAACTAGATAAACGGGACTACATCAAAAATAAAAACTTTTGTGCTATAAATAACGGCATCAAGAAAGTAAAATGACAATCCAAAATAGGAGAAAATATTTGCAAAACATATATTTAATAGGAGACTTGTATCCAGGATATATAAAGAACTCTTATAATAATAGTAAAAAGACAAATAAACCAATTTAAAAATGGACAAAGGATCTAAATAGACATTTGTCCCAGGAAGATATACAAGTAGCCAATAAACACATGAAAAGATACTCAAAATCTTTAGTCTTAAGGAAATTTAAATCAAAACCATATGAGATAGATACCATTTCACACCCACCAAAATACCTAAAATAAAAAGATAGTAACAAGTATTTACAAGGATGTGGAGAAATTAGAACTCTCACAAACTACTGGTGGAAATGTAAAACAGCACAGCTCCTTTAGAAAACAGTCTGGTAGTTCCTCAAAAAGCTAAACATAAGAATTAGCACATGACCCTGCAATTCCACTCCTAAATATATACCTAAAGGTAAATGAAAATATATATCTACACAAAAATTATACATAATTGTTCATAGTAGCATTAGTCATAGCCAAAAGGTAGAAACAATCCAAATATCCATGAACTGATAAATGGATAAACAAAATGTAGTATATCCATACAATAGAATTCAGCAGTAAATACAATTACATAGATAAAAATAAACAGAATTCCATACAATAGAATATTTTTCAGCAAAAAATACTGCCAAATATTATTGAGCAATAAAATGAAATAACACACATTACAACATCCATGTTTCTTTTAAGAGGACAAAATATTCTTTTTTTTTTTTTTTTTTTTGGATGGAGGATGGGGTCTTGCTCTGTTACTCCCAGGCTGGAATGCAGTGGAACTATTATGGCTCACTATAGCCTCAACCTCCTGGGCTCAAGTGATCCTCCCACCCTCAGCCTCCCAAGTAGTTGGGATCACAGGGACTGACACTCTGCCCAGTTAATTTTTTTTTTTTTTTTTTTGAGACAGGTTCTCATTCTATTACCAGGCTGGAGTGCAGTGGCATGATCTCCGCTCACTGCAACCTCCGTCTCGCAGGCTCCACTGATCCTCACACCTCAGCCTCCCAGGTAGCTGGGACTACAAGTATGCAACACCACATCTGGCTAAGTTTTGTATTTTTTGTAGAGACAGGGTTTCGACATGGTGCCCATGCTGGTCTCCAACTCCTGAGCTCAAGTGATCTGCCTAACTCAGCCTCCCAAAGTGGTGGGATTACAGACATGAGCCACCAGGCCTGGCCCAGCTAATTTTTAAATTTTTTTTTTTGAGGAGACAGAGTTTCCCTATGTTGTCCAGTCTGGTTCTCAAACCCCTAGGCTCAAAGGATCCTCCTGATTTGGCCTCCCAAAGTGCTGGTATTATAGGCATGAGCCACCGTGCCCAGCCAAGACAAAATATTCTAAAACTAGACTGTGGCACTTGTGCAGCCTGTGAATATACTGGAAAAAAAAATGGAAATTACAACCCCACTGGGAACAAGAAAAAAAAAAAAAAACCAAAACACTGAACTGTATATACTCTAAGTAGGTGAATTTTATGGTATGTGAATTATCTCAGTAAAGCTGCTAAACATACATACACAATTATGGTAGAATAACAAGAGCACCCACTGGACTTAAAGGATCAAGCCAAGGTCAAATCCTGGTTCTATCACTCACTACATATATGATAGTGACTTCACATTGAACCTTAGTTTATCTGTAAAATTAGGATACAAATAGTAATCCCTACCTTTGCAAGGTGGCTGGAAGATTAGGTAAGAAAACAGACATGGAAGTGCTTTGCATATAGCTAATTTCCAGAAACATATTTTCTCTTAACAGACATCCCTTATCACTAGTATTATTGAACAAAATAATTGAAAATAGGAGAGGACATTTTCCTCAACTAATTTAAGTAGCTTTGTGTTTTTTTCCAACAAACTAAAGGGAAAATGAGCAGACCCCAATGTTTACAATGATAAGAAGGTACTAGAGTATGTGTACATAAGCACTCAGAGTGCAGTTCTCAATAAAGAAGGGTTAAAGTAGATACTCCCCCTATAATCCAAACCCTCCTTCTGTTTCAATGCGTAGACTGTGACTACCACATCACCACTGAAATAGGAAGTTGTTCAGGAGAAATAACAGGATTCCCACTTCCAGGTTGGCAGGGAGAGTAAGGTTTCCCCATTTCTCAGTAGACATTCTGTGGTTGGAGGTCACACCAGGATATCACTTGTGGGCAAACAAAGATGGGAAGAAGAAAAGAACAGCTGTTTAATAATTTTGTTTACAGAAAAGAAAGCCAATAGATTTGCCTGAGACCACACAGCAAAATCATATAGCTCTAATCACGACAGGCATATGGCAAGCAGCACTATGTTGTACAAAGAATTCTGGGCTTAAGTATAGAAAAAATCAGATCTAGTCCCAGATTATACAGTAGTTTGCTACCAAACTTCTGTATAATCTTGACTAAGTCAATTTAGCTCTCTCTCTGAATTATCTCTCATGTGCCTACTGATTCAGAATTTTTATAAAGTAACTACTGCATGCAAGACACTGTGCTAGAATATTGTGAACAAAATAGAGTCCTATATTTTTGTAGCTTATAGGATACAACACTGCAGAAGTCAGATATTAAATAAATAAATCTAATGATAACATAATTACAATTTGTGATACACAGCCAGTGCCAATCAGAAAGTAAGATGTGCATAGGAAAACACATATGCAGAAGAAAACCTCACCAAACAAACTCCAAATTACAAATCAGAAGAAGCTTCTCTCAGCTCTCCCTCCATCACAAACAGGAATTCAGTATTTCTTTGCTGTACATTATGTCACCTGACTGCCTGCTTCTTGCTACAGCTGGATGCATCATGGTCAATCACAAATAAACTAAAATGTGCAACAGATGCCAGTCAGTTGCATCAGTTACTGTGAGATCTTACACAAGCCACGTTCTCTCTCTGAGCCTGTTTCTTTAACTATAAAATGGAGATAATACTACCTATTTCTCAGTTTTGTTCTAGGGATAAAATAGAAAAAAAGTAGTCTGGAAACAATGAACCGGGATAACAACACTAAATCATTAAGATAAAGAGGTACATCACTTCTAGTGTGTCCTCAACATTCAGTAGCAGGTTAGGCACAGAGCAGATCTGTGCCTGTCTGTCCCCATCTGTAAAACAATGATAATATCAGAACTCACTTTACAAAGTGATTATAAGGATTAAATGAGATAACATATAGGTCAGGTACTTAGCACAGTCCCTGACACATACTTAGAAAAACGTTAAATGCTTTAATTCATTTAACCTTACTTTCCTTCAATTTCCTCATCTGTAAAACAGTAATAAGAGTACCCAACTCATAAGATTATTCTGGGGATTAAATAAAGGCTTAGAAGGTGTCTGGCACACAGTGAGTGCTAAATAAGATTATAATAATATTATTAATTTTATATTTTAGCTGTACCCACAATTTACACGAATACAGACCATTGGTTCTCAAAAGTTGATTTTGCCTTCCAGGCAACATTTCACAATGTCTAGAGACGTTTTTTATTGTCATGACTTGGGGAAGAGGTAGATACTATTAGCACCCAGCAGGCAGAGGACAGGGATGCAACTAAAGATCCTATGATGCGCAGGATAGCCCCACACTCCCCAAAGAATTATGTGGTCCAAAATATACACAGTCCTGAGATTGAGAAATTCAAATATAAACTAAACAAATCAAACAAAAGTTCTCTCTTGTGAACTCCTCTGAACTCTTTAAGAGTATATGGATCTTTCTTCTAAACTTTATTAGATAGGTATAAATGTTTTAGATATCTCCAAGACATAGAATGAGCAAGTAATGTACAAAAAGTAGATATTCAATAGGAAAGCCAGGACTGGAACTCAGGTCTTCTAATTCCCAGACTCGTGCTCCTTCCATGAGCTAGCCCAACAATATGTCTCAGGTACCTCACAAGCATTTCCTGTCCTTCTCACTCTTCTCCTTGGACTACCCGGGTTTGAAAACAACATTTATTTCTTTTCCAGCATCATCAGAGGTCAAACACAGCACTGGCCTTTCTCCCCAACCTCCCCAGTTAAAACACGTTCCCAAGGACCTGCCCTCTCAGCTCCAGTCTGGGCTTTGGACCAGAGGACAGCAGCCCTTCCTATTTACCTTGCCTGGGGGTCCTTTTCTTTCAGGGGCTACAGCTGAACTGCTTCTATGGCCACTCTTTCTGGAAGTTAGGCAGGCATTCTGTCTGAAAAGTATACCTTGGGTTGGACAATGTCAACTAATTTCCTTTTCTCAGCCTATGGGAATGAGCTCAGCCCAGGGAGGGGCCAAAGGCAAGCTGTAACAGTTTATGTTGGACTTTCTCCCCAAGAAGTGGCTTTGAAGAAAAAAAAAAAGACTGGTAGGAGAAAAACACCAAGAGAAGGGATACAGAAGAGAAAAAGACACCTGAGTACTTTACGGGGTACCCAGCCACAAAGAGGACATCTCACACATTTCCCACATCTAATTTTTACTAGCATTTCAAAGACAAATGTCTGTCTCCTCACAAAAGCTTCAGCTCATGAAAATATTAAGCAAGTACTCATTATGTTGAAGAAAGTGAGGAGTAGAGAAGTTAGGCAACTTGCTATCAGTCTCACAGCCAACAGGAAGCAGAGATGAAATTTATTCCCAGATCTTTCAGACACCAGAAAACTAAACTCTTGAGATAGTTAATTTTATGAGTCAACTTGACTGGCCATAGGGTGCCCAAATGAAACATTATTTCTGGATGTGTCTGTGAGGATGTTTCACGATGAGATTAGCATTTGAATTGGTGGATTCGGCAAAATAGATTACCCTCCCCAGTGTGGGTGGGCATCATCCAATTCCTGCCTGCCTGCATGAACTGGGACATCTCAGCTCTTCTTCTCCAGCCCTCAGACTGGGATTTACCCCTTCAGCCACCCTGGTTCATAGGTCTTCATACTCAGACTGAAATGCGCCACTGTCTTTCCTTGCTCTCCTTCTTGCAAACAGCAAATTGTGGAACTTCTCGACCTCCAGAATCACATGAGCCAATTATTTGATCTATCAATCGATAGATAGACAGACAGACAGACAGACAGACAGATAGACAGACAGATAGATAAAGAGATGGATAAGTATCTATTACTGGTTCTGTTTCTCTGGAGAACACTGACTAATATGGCTCTCAACTGCTTTACTGAACTGTTTCTTAAGACAACTTCTCCCTTCTTTGAAGATATATTATACTTGCTGTCTGTATTATATATTAAGCAATTAATTTCAGGCTGCCTTGTCTTAGTTACATGTGTATCAGAAGATTTGCTCCAGACCCTGTGCTAGGTCTCTTCTCTAAAACAGTGTATTAACCTGCTTTGACTACAATTTACAGTAAGGATAATTTTTTTGTTTGTTTTGTTTTGTTTTTGAGACAAGAGTCTCGCTCTATCGCCCAGGCTGGAATGTGGTGGCACAATCTTGGCTCACTGCAACCTCCACCTCTCGGGTTCAAGCAAAAGAATACATTTTACATTGAGACCTAATCCATACATGTGCATGCACATACACACACAAATCTATAAATATAAAACTGTAGCTTTAAGTTTCACAAAACAATCCTTTTTCTTTCTATATATAATGTATTATGATATTTTCTCCAGTGTATTCTCTTTGACTTTTTAAAATGTTGGTCCAACTTATTATTTTAGATCTCCAATTCATGGGTCATAATTTAGAGTTTGAAAACAAGCAAACAAACACTGCCCTTGAGAAGCTCCCAAATTAAAAGGGAAGATAAGACATGAGTAACAATAAAAATAGTTATAATAATTATAATAACAGTAGCTAACAGTTCAGGAACTGTGTCTAGAACTCTGATAAGCCCTTTATAGGAATTATTTAGAACCAAGATCCAACCTACATCTGCTGTCTGAATCAAATTCTTTTTATCACACCACGCGCCAGTGTAGCATATTTCTATAACATGGAACATTTCCATGAGGGGTGATGGATAACGATCAGGAAGAGTCACAAAACTGAAGTATTCTGAGTTGTGTATTGAAGTAGAATACTCTTATTTTCGCAGGGGGGTTAGGAATGGAGCATTTCACACAAATGATTTATTAGGCCATTCTTGCACTGATATAAAAATACCATGGCCAGACACAGTGGCTCACACCTATAATCCCAGCACTTTGGGAGGCCAAAGCAGGCGGATCACCTGAGCTCAGAAGTTTGAGACCAGTCTGGCCAACATGGTGAAATCCCATATCTACTAAAAATACAAACCACAACTACAAAAAAAGAAATACCTGAGACTGGGTAACTTATAAGGAAAGAGATTTAATTGGCTCATGGTTCTGCAGCCTGTACAGGAAGCATGATGTTGGCATCTGCTTGGTTTCTGGGGAGGCCCTAGGATACTTACAATCATGGCAGAAGGTAAAGGGAGAAACAGGCACATCACATAGCCAGAGCAGGAACAAGATAGAGGGGTGCAAGAGGTGCCACACACTTTTAAACAACCAGATCTCATGAGAATTCACTCACTATCATGAGATCAGCACCAAGGGGATGGTGCTAAACCATTCATGAGAAATTCATTCCCATGATCCAACCACCTCCCACCAGGCCCCACCTCCAACATTAGGGATTACAGTTAAACATGAGATTTGGGCCTAGGACACATATCCAAATTGTATCAAAGGCTTACCTCCAAAGCAGACAATGACCACCTTTAGGTAATATAGTTTGTAGATGGAGCGCTTGACCTTCTCTTGTTAGGCTGAAGAACAGTTTGATATTTTTAGACTTAAATCTGTAATTTTAACTAACGCTGTTGCTCCCAATAGATATCTCAAGGTACACAGGTCACAAGGCATTTTAAAAATATATAGTTTTAGAGCTTGGCAACACCTTCTTTAAAAGTGCTACTTATGGAAAGACATCTAGGCCTTGCTACCAGGAAACCACAGTCCTGACTTCAGTTCTGTCACAGAACCTCTATGTATGATGTTGGACAGATGGCTTTACCTCTGGAACTCAGTTACTAATCTATAAAATGGTGATGAAAATAGACTATATGATCAGTAAGTTTCTTTCTAGTTTAGTACATTCTGCAAGTCCATGAAAACATAAATTATTTTAATAAAAACCACCCACCCGCAAAGATATGAGCATGAATTTGAGGCACTAGAACTGAGCTCCTGGGTCTCTGTTTTGCCTGATCCTCTTAGCTGGAGGCAGAGTGGAAGATTCACACCCTATGGTCTGATATACATCATTTCATTTGTCTGAGCTCAGTTTCATGTGAGAGGCTAGTGATTCAAAGCCATACAAGAGCATGCTATCTCCTCTATCTTTTAAATGTTAGGACTTTGGCTTTTAAGCCAAACTAAACAAAAATGCCAAAATGTCTAACCAAGAAAATGAGTGCTTCTACTTCTAGTTTTAAAACTAGAAGCCCTATAGAGGAGCATGCTATCTCTTCTATCTTTTAAAAGTTAGGGCTTTGGCTTTTAAAACCAAAAAGCCAAAATATCTAACCAAGAAAATGACTGCTTCTACTTCTAGTTTTAAAAGCCAAAATCATGTATATATAAAATAAAAAATGAAAGCCAAAATATCTAACCAAGAAAATGGCTGCTTCTAGAAGCACAGGGCTCGCCAACATGGAAGTACACATGCAGATACTAGAAAACTACCTGGCAGGAACTTTGCAGAGAAAATTCAAACATGGGGTAAAGGCTGTGTTAGATGCCCCTAAAGGGAAATCTCAGTCCCTAATATTCTACAATTCTCTTTTCACACAATTACAGAAAGAATAACCCTTAGCAGACTTCTAGAGAAAAAAAAAATACCCCAGGAGTTTTCTGGTCCTATTCTTTCTCCTGCCCTCCTTCTATGTCTCTACCTCAGTACAATGGGTCATTCACTTCCAGAGACATCATGACTATACTGTACTTGCCTTCTCTTTTCTTGGTTTGTTTTAATGTATGGAGAGTGAAGGAGGACTAAATTGTCAAGGAAACTTAAATTGTCAAGAACCATCCATCAGGTCTCTGGGTCTATATCAGGGAAAATTTCTCAGGAGAGTGGAAAGGTGTAAGATTGGCTCTACTAAACAGTACCTAAGCTCAAGGTAGCCACTGGCTTCTCAGGCCACACAAATTAATGGCCCTCAAAGCATAAAGTTAGAAACCTAGTATGGATATTTAATCCAGCCCCAGTCACCCAGACTAGTCTAAGACACCCCTGTCATCGGAGAATCAGGTATTATAAAACTTAATCACTAGTGCTTATAATAGGTAACTTTGTACCATTCACTGCTTCACTCTGAGCTTGAGCTTGAACAGTTCCAAGTGTAAAATGTACCAATTGCAAGTATAAAATGAATATATTACACAAGATCATCTGAAAAATTTCTTCAGTACTGATTTTGTTACTCTGCTATAAAATGGTATTTTTTAGAATTTAATTAGCATCTATCCTAAATTTTTGAATACATGACAACAAAAATAGCCAGGTTCAGAGGCTTGAATCTACACTACTAGCTACTGAGGAAGCAGAGGCAGGAGGATAGTGTGAGGCCAGGAGTTTGAGACCAGCCTGGGCAAAATAGTGGGACTCTCATCTCTAAAAATAAAAAATAAAGAAGAAAAATAATAATAAATACTTAGCATCTAGTGAGCACTTACTTTAAGGGCAAGTACCATACTTGACATGCTTATCTCCTTTCATCTTCACAGCAATCCTCTTTTATAAATGAGGAAACAAACTGAGAAAGCTTTAAAAACTTGCCCATAGTCACACAGGTAAATAGAAGACCTGGAACTTGACTCAGCTCTGTTGATTATAAGTAGAACTCTTAGCATCATTCTACTAAATCATTAATTTCCAGGCTTCTATTCCAAAATAGAATATTTACTTGGAAAGGAAGAAAATAGAGAGTAGGGAAAAGATAGTTAGAGATAAGCTTCAATCAGCTAGTAAAGACCTGCTGTCTACAGCAAGGGAAGTAACAATATGCACTGAAGCCACCAAAAAATGAGAGACCTTCTATGCTGCTGGAAGCAAGATTCATCTGAATTCCTCCCACCTCTACCTCCTCCATTAGTTTGTTCTCCAAAAGATAGTCGGGCTTGGGGATCCATATAGGACAGGGCTAGTATGTTTACATCTAAATAATCCAAAGGAGGCAGCACCCAACTTAGAAGACCAGCACTTCTCACCTGCTGCTAACTCACTTGACCCCCTCCTCACCCAAGAGGCCTGTTCCATACTCTGCCTTTCAAAGGAAGGCCCTTTATGCCTCCAGGCTGTGATCCTGTTCCTGAAGAAGCTTCAATTGGAGTAGAAACAGGAAATTTAACGCCCATCTCTCCCAACACTGTCTTTAAAAAAAAAAAAAAAAAACAGCGGAAAAGGCCTAAATTTCTTAGGAGACATCTAGGTCCATTTCTATCTATAAAAAGGAGGGTACTTCTATACCCCTTGGGCTATCCCTTGCTCAACAGCATCAAAAAAGCCAACTCCTTTCTTTTCACTGAGAAGTCCTTTGAGAATTCAATCACTTAATACATTGGTTTCCAAGCTTTTTAAAAAGTCTCTCCACCTCTTTTCCCAATCAAATCTTACAGTAATGCCAATATTTCAACAGATGAATAGTAGAGCTTCTCTCGCCGAAATGGAGGTAAATTCTACTTTTCAGCCTCTTCCCACTTCCCAACCCTTACCCAGGTAGCCTGTGAGGCTCTGCTTCAAAGCCCTGACACTCTAACATAACACTTCCTTGTTATACTTAAGGAAACTGCAGTCCACAGAGACAACATGACTTAGGATCACACCATCAGTTAGTGGCAAAGCAAGAACTCCAACCCAGATGTACTGACTTCAAGGTTAGCCGATTTCCCATCTCATCACTACTCTTTTGAGATGATCATATAAAATTGAATGTGAGTTTTTAAAAGCATCAAGTATTGGAAATGTTCAATTTCATCAGCCAATTTTCTCCACAAGCAAGAGTCAAAATGCTCAGACTAGCAAGGACAATTTCATCAGGTAGCACCCAATAGCAAAGAAATCCTCTTGTGTTCCCAACCCTCACTAAAGTGTCTGGTTGCTGGTAAAACAGGCATGGTTGTGTTATCAACTTAGAAAAATTAAAAAAAAAAAAGTAGAAAAATGAGACCAAGAAGGCTTCAGAAGGATTCCCTGCTCCCTGTACCCTCAGAAACTATCCCTTAAAGACATGGAAATTCTCCTCATATCCACCATGCCTGAAACATGGAATAGAATCTTAACCTGTTTATTAACGTTAACTCCTTAATACATGATATGTATGGCCTGGTCTCAAAGTTTTTCTACCACTGTGAAAACCACTACTTGGAGGTAGCCAGCCTCTAAGATAGTACCTTATGTTCCCTGCCTCCTGGTATTTACATGCTTATAGAGTCTTCTACATGGCTGGTCTATGTGACTGAAAGAATACAGCAGAAGTGATGATATGTCACTTCTGAAGTTTGATTACATTAGACACAGCAGCTTGTTTTGATTCCTCTCCTCTCTCTTGGATCTCTTCTTTGAGGAAGCCAGCTGCTATGCTGTGAACTGCCCTGCCCTATGGACAGGCCAACATGGCAAAGAACTGAAGTTTCTAGCCAACAGCCAGGAAGAAACTGAGGCTAGCCAACAATGAAAGACATGAGTGAACTTAGAAGGAGTTCATTCTAGGCCTGCCTGAGCCTTCAGATGACTGTAGTCCTGGGCAACAGTTTGGCTGTAACCCCATTACAGACAGTGAAGCAGAACAACCCAGCCTGGCCACTCCAAGATTCCTGACTCTCAGAAACTGTGTGAAATAATAAATGTTTATTTTTTAAAACTGCCAGTTTTGCAGGTAATTTGTCTACACAACAATAGATAACTAATACAACCACCAAACTAAAGTTTCCTGGGCTAACATCAGAAAGCCCCATTGTGAAACAAAAAGTCCAGCTGAAATGAAACCCAAAGCCTCAAAGCTTAGGGCTTTTTCCTTAAACAACAACAATCTCTGCTGTTTATTTACAAGGTGACCTTGTACAGTTCATTTCATCTTTCTCTTACCCATGGTTTCCTTATTGAAGATACAGAGGTTATCACCTTCCTTGCAGATTATTGTGAGGACAAAATGAGAATAGTTTCTAAAAGTATCTAAAACAGTATAGAATTGTTATAAAGACTAGAAGTAAGATTGTTATAATAGACTGTGGAAGGCTACCCAACAAGCCCATTCCCGACAGCCACCAAAAGTCAATGGCTCTGCTCAGTGAAGTCAAATGGAAAGGTCTCTACTACAATACTTATCTAACTGTAATGTAAGTAAGTATCCCCCTCTATTACTGCCCCTCATAATAGCAAGAAGCAACAATTACCGGTGCTTATTATGTATCAAGCAAAATGCTAAGTACATTTACAATATTTCCCATTTAATACTCCATTTAACATATAGGAAAACTGAAACTTAAGAGGTTAAAATGATTTGGTTACTAATGGAGCCAGGATTGAACCTCAAATCCATGCAACTCTAAAGACCATGTTTTTTTCCATTAATTCAGTAAGCTTTTCATGACACCAAGGGACCCGGAAGTATCCAAAACAGATGGCATTCTGACACAGCTTAATAAAAGAAAAAGAAACAAAATAACATTTTGAATGAATGAGAAAATTAAAAGATTCAGAAGATGTGAATTCTAAACCTGTCTAGGGCACCAAGCAGCTGTAATACCTTCAGCAAGTTGTCTGTCAATGAAAATAAAACATCCCTAACATTTACTGTATATAGTATTCTGGAGTCTACCACGCATCTTAAAATATCTGTAAATACTTTATCTGACAGCAACCCTGGAAAGCAGTTTTAATTATCTCTACTCTATAAATGAGGAAACTGAGTCTCAAAAAGAATTCCAGTGACTTGCCCATGGTTATTAAACAGCTGGAACATACCAGACACAATATACCTAGATTTCTTTATTCTCAGACATAATATACCTAGATTTCTTTATTCTCAGAAAAGATGTACTTGAAACTGGTAAGTTTTAGGGAATCGCCAAAAGGTCACAGCAAGGACATGAATCCAGTTTCCTTCTTATTCTCCTAACCCAGTGAACTGCAACCTGGTATGTAAACCTGGAGCACTTTAAAAACCTGACGCCTGGGTCCCATACCAATCACCGTCCCCCAAATTTAACTTATTTGGTCCAGGGTGGGACCTGGCTATCAGGAAGCTTATATTTTTAAGCTTCCGGGGTGTGGTCATGCTGAAAAACTATTGCCCTAACCCCCACAGCTACAGATTAAGAAATGTCCTGATTCGCCCTCATTTTCTAATGTGAAATTCTCTGAGTGAAGCCATCTAACTCTTTGTAAACTCATCACATTTATGAAGCAAAACATATTCTATTATTGTGAATGGCCATGTAAGTTAAAATAATTTAATTTCTGTTACCTAAGAATAAATTTTTCTATACCATGCAATCAACATCTTAATGATCATGACTAGAAATGTGGCATATAGCAACAAAATTGCTTCCAGAAAAAGAAAAGCTGACCACAATAGTATACTATGTTCAAAAACAACTAAGTAAAAAATGGAAGTTGTCTTTTTCCTCCAAATGTCCCTGTTTGGGGATCTCAAAACTTCTTGGTTCCACCAAGATGAATTTACTTCAAGTGTCCTCTGATGGAAGTCTGAATACTACAAGGATTTATCCTACAATATCTCTACTTTTCTCTGCTAATCCAAATCCTACCTAACCACGTTCTTTTCTTGACCACGCAGCCTACTGTTCTGGGTTAAACTGAGTCTTAAAAAAAAAAAAAAAGATATGTTGAAATCCTATTCCCCAGTACCTTAGGACTGACCTTATTTGGAATTAGGCAGTTACAGATACAATCAAGCTAAAATGAGGTCATTAGGGTGGACCCTAATCCAATATAATTGGTAGCCTTATAAGAAGGGGAAATTTGGACACAAGAGACAATCACACACAGGGGGAAGATTATGTGAAGGGACAAAGGGAAAAGAAGCCATCTACAAACAAAGGAAGGCCAGAGGGTAATAGAAACTAGGACAGATGCCAGGAACAGATTCCTACCCTAGCTCCTCCAGAAGTGGTATCTGCAAAAACCTTGATTTCAGACTTCTGATTTCTAGAACTGAGAGACTACAAATTTCTGTTTTTCTAAGTCACGCAGTCTGTGGTACAGCAGCACTAGGAAACTAATACAGCCACCTTTCTCTAAACTACTGAAGTTTGTACCCAGTTTATTTGGTAGAACTGTTCAATTTATTTTTAGTGTACATATGCTACACTCTTAATGAAATCAAAGTTTCTTAAGGGCAAGAACACTATTTTATATTTATTTTGTATCATCTACCATTCTCAGGGAAAGACTGACCTCAGGCAAGGTATTCAGGTGATCAACATTCTCTTGATCACTTTCTGGAAAATGTTCAACAACCACTATTGTTTTAGAACATGATAACCAGAGAATCACTATTTCTACTTCTATAATTCTGTTATACACTGCAGTGAGCTATTTAAAATTCTACATTTTTCTTCATGGCCTTTTTAGATACATACTATATATCACATACAGAATCATGGACTGTTTAGGGTCAAGAGAGAGCTTAAAGATCATGTAGTACAATCCTGAAGTGGTATCTTCAACTTACAGATACAACTCCTCTCTCTTTTATGGTAAATGCCCTATTCTCCCTTGTCTGTTGTATTAGTTATTGATTTACAGGGCTCCTTCTCACCACCCCACCCCTTACTACACAATAAGCACATCAAGGGTTGAAACTGTCTCATTCATCTTTATATCTCCAGTATTTCACAGTTCATAGTACACGTTCAATCAACAGTTGCTAAAGTATTATTTTCTCTTTCTTTGCCACTAGTCTGTGAGCTTCTCCAAGAAAGGAAGTGAATCTTAGTCATCTTTGTATCTCTAGGGTCCAGCACTAGCATATAGCAGATACGAACTACAATATTTGTTATTCATGGTATTAAAATGTTTGACTCACTGTCTCTGTGCTAGGCTGTGCTGGCCTGTCCTTTATTAAGAAGTTCAGACCCAGGCTGGGCACGGTGGCTCACACCTGTAATCCCAGCATATTGGGAGGCCTAGGTAGGCAGGTCACCCAAGGCCCGGAGTTCAAGACCAGCCTGGCCAACATGGCGAAACCCTGAATCTACTAAAAATACAGAAATTAGCAAGGCATGGTGGTGCAGGCCTATAATCCCAGCTATTCAGGAGGCTGAGCCATGAGAACCGTTTGAACCTAGGAGGTGGAGGTTACAGTGAGCCAGGATCATGCCACTGCACTCCAGTCTGGGTGACACAGTGAGACTCTATCTCAATTAAAAAAAAAAGTTCAGACCCAAGATCATATAGTTAATAGATGATGGAGCCAAGATTTGAATCTAGAACATTCTCATTGGAAAGTCTATCCTCTCATTTACTTTCATGGGAAAGTTTTTATAACTCTAGATATAAAAAATGAAACATTAGTTTTCTATTCCTTTAACTTCCTCTGAAGTTTGTTTCTAGTTAAAGTTGGTGGATTAAAAACACATTTACTTATGTTTCCTCCCAAAATCACTCTAAAATGACAGTAAAGCTATAAAAGAGATATAAACCTCAACAATAAAGAAAATAGATGAGGGGACATCAGATGGTAAGAGATTTCAAAAACTTTTTAGAATAATAGTGAATAGGAGAGCTGTGACTTTAAAAAAAAAAAAAAGAAAAAAAAAAAGAAGAAGAAGGTCAAAGGAAGCTGTAATCTAGAGCCTTGCATTACATAGTCCCTGAGCAGCAAAGATATGTGGTCCCTATGCAGGATCCCTTCACCTGGAAATAATCACTAGATTAAAACACATAAAGACATAGGAAGTATAAACTACTTACCCAAAACCACATAGAGATAAGAAGAGCTAGAATCCAGGTCGTCCTATTTTTGTTAACTTTCTATAACACATCCGCTATTAATTGACTTAAAAGAATATAGGATGAATCAGCAGCCCATGCCACAAAACAAGGAGGCAGAGGTGTTTCCCAAGGTCTGCATTTTGGCCTTCTTTACCAACTCCAAAAAGGTCCTTTGTGTTTGGGCTCTCCCTGGTGAGAGCCAGTTCAAACAGCTGGGATAAGAATCCCATTATTCCCATTGTCTGATTCTATAGCTCTGAAAAGATGGGTTACCAGCACCTAACAAAAACATGACAAAACTTGGAGGAGAAAAAAATTTCAAAAGCACTAACTGTTTCAAGTCAAAGCTGAGCTCATCTACCTTGCCCATGGTAGTGTCAGAGAAGCAGCTTTTCATCCCTTTTTAGAATAGAATATGCCCAAAGGTAGGTGTTGTTACATCTGCTAACCAGCTGAAACAGATTCTTTTTTTTTTTTTGAGAGGGAGTCTCAAGTCTCGCTCTGTTGCCCAAGGTGGAGCACAGTGGCACAATCTCAGCTCACTGCAACCTCCACCTCCCAGGTTCAAGCGATTCTCCTGCCTCAGTCTCCCAAGTAGCTGGGATTACAGGCACCTGCCACCATGCCCGGCTAATTTTTGTATTTTTAGTAGAGATGGGGTTTCACCATGTTGGCCAGACTGGTTTCGAACTCCTGTTCTCAGCTTCCCAAAGTGCTGGGATTACAGACATGAGCCACAACGCCTGGCCAAAACAGATTCATTTTTAAATGCCAAATTACAGAATTGCCTGCAGTCGCAATTAAGGCATTAATAACTCCAGGGCTATTTCTTAATAACAATTATGAGACTGCCACAGCTATTTGCTTCCCATTCCACCATACTCCCACTTGAACTCATGTCCATTGCTGCATTAAACATACTTACATACTCAATTTATGTGTTTTTGATATGCATAGAAAGAATAGCAAATTAAGAGTCAGTGTTCCAAACACAAACCAAGCTATGGAGTCAGCAAACTTGGGTTTAAATACCAATTCTCTGAGATACCAGCTGTGAGATCAGAAATTAATCATTTAATCTCTCTGGGCTTCAATTACCTTATATGTAAAATGGGAGACTCATACAGGAAAAAATGGGAAAATATGTCAGAGACCGGTGGTAAGGATTGAGAATATTTATTAGGCAACTTGCACAGCAGTAAGGCACTCAATGCATGTTACTTTCCTCTTTTATTGACCACCTGGTATTTGCTAGGTATTTCTAACCGTGGAAGGGTTGTTTTGAAGAGGTGTTTAACACATCACAAACAAGTATAATATAATAAATAATGTCACTTATTAGAAACATTAGAACAGAGTAACACATAAACATTGAAGGAAGAAATATTAATTCTGCCTGAGACAGGAGGATAATGTCAGAGAAGGCATCAGAGACAGAAGTATTTGAACTGGGTCTTGAAGGTTGTTGAGTATAAGTATAGCAAGCAAAGGAAAACATGTTAAACAAACAAAAAACTATGACAGAAGCTAAGGGAACACGAGAAAGAATGTTTAGCTTATTCCAGCAATAGCATGAAAATTTACAAAGAAGTGATAGGTAATACAGAACCAGAAGTAAGACCAGCATGAGGAAGAGCCTACCCATGGGAAGTTTTTGTGGAGAAAAAAGTGGAATAGGCAAAAAGAGGTAGTCATCTGAGAAACTCTTGAAAATATTTAGCTGGAGGAGAACAGTAATAAAATCACCATTGTGATTATAAAGAACTGTCATGTGAAGGAGAGCTTGAATTCATGTTGTCTGACCCAAGGGACAGATTTATGAAGGTGGATAGAAATTAAAGAATGATATTATACAAAAATGGCCAAAGAATATTAATGATATACAGAGTGAAGTGTTTGGAACTTAAAAGAAAATGTTCCTCCTGTAAGTTTTTAAATTAACCCAGAAAGCTCAAAAGAGAAACTCCTTCAATTTTAGCCTGGGCTAAGAACCCCAGGCTTTCTCTTCCCCTTTGGGGACAAGACTTGACTTGATGGGCCTTTGGTGCAACCAGGTTTGAGGAAGGTGCTTCCACCACTTCCTGAAGCCTTACACAATTCAATTCAACCTCAAAAGGGAACACTAGCCCACACAGAAACAGCTTTAAAAAAAAAAACTAAAGCAGGCAACAGACTTTAAAGGAAATTAGGCAGTGGGCTTAAAGAGAAAGGGGCAATGGGCTAAGAATATCAGAGGCATCAATTATCTGTTCTCATGTTAATGAAGGAAGTAAGAGCAGGAAGATCATTCAGTTCAACATCTCACTGTACCCAAAGAGAAACTAAAGCCCAAAAAGGGGATAGGGAAGGAAAAGCCAGGTATGAAAACAACTTAACAAGTTCCAGTTCAAGTAGACTCTTTTACTTATATTATCTCACTTTTCCTCAAAATAACACAGTGCAGGAGGTGTTATTTTCCCAATGAGACACGAAGATCTTTAAAGCATTATAATATCTGTGTTAGTTATCCATATGGGTTGCTGGAATGAATAATGCTTTCCTTTTCAATCCCATGGATCCAAAAAAAAAAAAAAAAAAAATCACCTTAAGGATTAGAGCTTCTCCAGGAAAATAATGTGGACTAGGAAACAGTTTCTCAATACCCTCACCCCAATTGCCCTATTCTATCTATTCTTTCCAATGTATTACATATTCAATTTTTTAAAAATTCTGTTTCAGCCCCTGGGCTGAGAACAGGGAGCAAAAAAGATTCAATCAGACACACATCTTCAAGGAGATCCCACTCTGATAGTGCAGACAAGCATGACAATCAATGATTATCTTTTAGTCATGAAGACTTGGTTTCAAATCCTGAGTCCACCCTTTACTAGCAAAGGCAAGTCATTTCCTTTCATCTAAACTTCAGACTCCTTTCTGTGAAATTGAAGGCAACACCCTCAATCTAACTCAAAGTTTTAACTTGCGTATTTGGAAAGATAATTATCTAAGGCACCCAGCAGAATGTCTGATCCACAGTATATTTGTTGAGAATGTATTTATTGAATTAATGGCTTACAAAAGAATATCAATTCTAGGGGTAAAGGGGAAGAAAGAACATCTCAGCATTACGTTTTCTCGTAGCCCTGGACTCACTGAGGGAATGATGTTTGCCTGATCATGTGGATTTCATGTTCCCCAACTCTCGTGCATTAAAACCACAAACTCCATCCCAGCATTAAAATCCTGAAAGAAGAACCTGGCAGGTCCCACACAATGACTAGGGATGAAGGAAACAGCTATCTGGCCTGATCATATTTGCAAAGGGAAGTAGGCAGCAGAGCAAAGCCTAAAAAACCTAAGACCTGAAATCCTGCAAATCCTTATGATTAAAGACTAGAAAAGCCTTGTTAAATACAAATATCTCTGCAAGGTGAAGCTGGAGTGAAGAATTAGGAGCCATTAGGGATTTATGGAACTTTATGGGCCACAGAAGTTCTCCACTTTAGATAGACAGTCTTTCAAAAAAATATATTGGCATACCTACTGTGGGTCAGGTGTTGAAGCAGCAGAGGACTTAGACATAGATCCAGCTTTTGAGACACTTAGAATATCAGAGACTGAGATCACAATGAAAAATGGTTTCACCACTAAGGTCCTGACGTACTGCTATTCAGTGGGCTGCAGCTGCCTGCAGAAATAACCCAAGTTTCCCAGTTACCAAGCTTTCTCCTCCTCTTTTTCAATCCACAAAACCTGCCATCTCCAGAGGCCCTTCTCTGGGCAGAAGAGCTTGCCTATGTGCCACAGGAGTTTAGAATGGAAATCTGACTAACAGCAAAGCTCATAGCTTATACCACTTATGGCCTCTGAAATCAAACTCAACAAAGCACTTTAAAATCACAGAACAAGAAGTTCTAACATATTTAAGACTTTAGGGGAACAGTTCTGAGAAGATAGAACTAAGTCTTCTGAAAATATCTCAAACATTTATTGACCACCTATTATGTTCCAACCACCATTCTGAATGCTTTATAATGGGGTTTAAGACATGCTACCCCCAAAATATGACATCTTAGCATTTGAGAAAACAGCAGAAATAGGAAAGTATTCTCACTCTCAGCTTCTCCTTAACCTTCTTCCTGAAACAGGTCATTAGATTCTCATTCAAGGAGTACCCTTCTTATTCCCAGAGAAAACGCTCATCCTTATGCCTGAAGACACAGGGATGTAAAGAAAAATCTGAACAAACCGGCCTTGCTAAATACCCTCCAACCCTGACTTCTATTTATTACCATTTTATCATAACCAATCACATTTCTCCATGACTACCCACTTCTTCCATCAAACCTAAACATAAAAATACACAAGTCTGCCTGTTTCTTTGGGTCTCCATTTCCTTATGAAGGCTCCCATGTCATGTGAAACTTATATTAAATACATTTGTATGCTTTTCTCTCGTTAATATATTTTGTTATAGGAACCTCAGCCATGAACATAGCAATGAGAAAAATATTTCTTTTCCCTTATATTTATATATATTAATGTCCTAAAAACAACCCTGTAAGGGAGTTACAGTTTACAAAGAAAAAACTATGTTCACAGAAATTAAGTGACTTGCCCAAGATCACACAGTTAATAAGTGATGGAGCTAAAATTCATAAGTAAATTGGCCATGTCCACTTTAAAGTCTTCATTTCATTTATCCCCTGCATCTCACATTTTATTCTAATGATAATACTGTGAGGGAGAGTATCAACATAATCTCATTTTACAAATAGGAAACTGGTGCTTAAGAAAGTGATATTACTTTCTGAGAAAGAGGTCAATAAGTAGCAGAGCCAGAGTTTGTACCTAGATCTCATGCCCTCAAATCAGCACTCTTTACACTACCCCACAATTCCTCTTACACTTGCCTTGCAGAGAGGCATAATGAAAATATAGTTAATAGGGAATCAGAAGTGCTAAGACGTGGTCCAGACTCTGTAACTAACTTATTATATAATATTGAACGAGTTATTTTTCTTCTCTTGGCTTCAGTTTCTTATCCATAAAGTAGGCATATTGAATTAGACATCTCCTAGGGTCCCTTCAGCCAGCAGCCCAACTAGTCTATGAGAAGC
Organism: Sapajus apella; assembly: GCF_009761245.1. Taxonomy (NCBI): domain Eukaryota; kingdom Metazoa; phylum Chordata; class Mammalia; order Primates; family Cebidae; genus Sapajus; species Sapajus apella. The sequence continues at coordinate 6,227,242 of NW_022437046.1, forward strand.
AGTTTCTCTAGTTTCCTTGTCACCCAAGCAGTAACTTTCTAAAAGAAAGAAAAAAAAAAAAAAAGACTGGTTATTTACAGTATAGACAGATAAAAAATGCTCAGCACCAAAGAGTAGAAATTACCCATTCAATTTCATATTCGCCTTCCTCAAACACCCTAGATATAAACAAAGAAAAAGCCATAAGCCACCTAGTAACACTGTTGGCACATCTAATAACATGCCACGTAGGAGTAAAGACTGTGTTCATGGTAGGGCCCTTTTTCCCTCCACTGGATTCCCAACACTTCTATTCACTAGCTTTCTTTCTTCCTAGGTTGGCACATCAGCCCTGCTTCAGTTACAGCAAACCAGGCTTATGACTTTAATTAAATCCGATCAGATCTAAACAATTTACAAATAACTTTTGAATAATATTATAGAACAAAAAAATGAAAGCCCCAGATGTAAATTCTTCCACAGGAAGAGGGAAGAAGTGAGATATATAAGATTACCCGGAGGCTGGGTGCAGTGGCTTACACCTGTAATCCCAGCACTTTGGGAGGCCGAGGCAAGCAGGTCACCTGAGACAGGAATTTGAGACCAGAGCTTGGGCAGCATCGCCAAACCCCATCTCTACTAAAAATACAAAAATTAGCCGGGTGAGTGGCACACGCCTGTAGTCCCAGCTACTAGGGAGGCTGAGGCAGGAGAATCACGTGAACCCAGGAGGCAGAGGTTTCAGTGAGCCGAGATCACGCCATTGCACTCCAGGCTAGGCAACAAGAGCAAAATTCAGTCTCAAAAAAATAAATATTTGAAAAAATTATTTCTTTGTCCTAGTTCATATATCAAGCAAGGCAGCAAGTCCAAACCAATTCTAAACACCTTTCCCACTAAAACTTAACACTAAAACTGAACTTATAAGTATTCTATATCTAGAAAATGTGAGATATTTTTTTAAAACAAACCAAAAAAGAAGCAAAAGGGCATAGTGTTACAAATTTTAACTACCTCACAGAAGAAAATAAAAAGGAATGAATTATAGTGCCAGAGCAGAACATAAAATATGTATGGTCAAAGCAAGCTGAATACATATTAGTTATAAGAGCAAAAGGAACTGTACTATCCCTGTAACAGCTGAAGTAAATAATTCATATAATGCCCCAGGGTAAGACTGCAGGGGCAGAACCCATGTTCATGCAGTTAAACCAGAGCTGATCTGAATATGATCAAAGATTTCCAATATCAGGCTGGTGCAGTGGCTCACGCTTATAATCTTAGTACTTTGGGAGGCTGAGGCAGGCAGACTGCTTGAACTCAGGAATTCAAGACCAGCCTGGGCAACATGGCAAAACTCTGTCTCTACAAAAAAATACAAAACAATTAACTGGTTATGGTGGTATGCACCTGTAGTCCCAGCTACTTGGCAGGCTGAGGTAGGAGGTTGAGGCTACAGTGAGCCATGATCAGGCCACTGTACTTCAGCCTAGGTGACAGAATGAGACCTTGTCTTGAAAAATAAATAAATAAAATTCATACTACTTTAGCCAAGTATCATCATTCAGATTCTGTAGATCTTTATCTATAAATATGCTAAATGATGAACTAGGCACTTCCACATATATTTGTTTCAACACCCCAGTGGTTATCTTCCCTATTTTACAGAAGGGGAGTCCGAAGTTCAATGAGGTAAAAAGACCAGGGTGAGAACCCAAACTCTGGCTCCAAGTTCAATATACTCTATCCTTATTATAACCTGTCTCCTTCACTGTACAGGTCTCTCAGACACACATTGTCCGGTTTTATATATCACAACAACCTTGTGGGCTAGACATTCAAGATTCTTTATGAACTGGTCCCTATCCATCTTTCCAGTTTTGAAATGGATGCTACTGGCTGCCTACCCAGCATCCGTTCCCTTCTTCTCCCTTCCTAACAGAGCCCAGACTTTTTAAAATCAGGTTTTCATCCCTCATCAACCAGTTTCTAAAGCAGTTCTCAAATTTTAGCATGAAATCAAAATCATCTGGAGGGCCTGTTAAAAACCACATTCCTGGGTCCCACACCTAGAGTTTTTGATTCATAAGTCTGAGATGTGGCTCAAGAATGTGCATTTTTAACAAGTTCCTAGAACACAACACTTTAAGAACCACTGTCCTCAGAGAAACTTGACCCCATTCCAAGCTCCAAGGGTAGGTCCTGATTGCACATCCAAACCAAAATGGTAATTCCATTCTCCTTGCCAGTAATTAGTTTTGAATCAGATTTAGGTTTACTCAGTCAGCACCTGGCATGTCCCTAGAAACTCTTGTAGTTTGGGGATGGGCACGTGATCTATATTGGTTCAATATAACTGAAGAGAAATTTTTGTCCATTTTGTGAAATAAAAGTCTCTCTTTCTCTCTCTCTCTCTCATCCACTGATAAATAAAAAAGCTTATTGTAGTTCAGGGATGGACAAGTGATCTATATTGGTCCAATTTAACTGAAGAGAAGAAATTTCTGTCCGTTTTGTGAAATAAAAGTCAGTCTCTCTCTCTTTCTCTGTCTCTTTCTCTCATCCACTGGTAAATAAAGAAGCTTATCTCCCCAGCTGGTCTTTTCAGCCAATTTACTACTATGATGGAAGCCAGCTTGTGGATAAAGGTAACACAAGTATGATAAAAATTCCAACATGATTTAAGCCAAATTTGAGTCAGAATTTCTGTTTACAGAATTCCAATGATACACAATTTGATACTAGAAGAGGGTACAGCCACCTGAACATCCTCTAGGACACAATGTATACATTGCTTTGCTCAACACCTATTCCAACCCCTTTCTAGCTTAGCAGGTACTACAGAGGTTGAAAAGAAAAAAACCACTACTGCTCAGATTTCCTTATAAATGTGACTTAGGTGCTGCCAATCAGATGCTCTCAGGCTAGATACTGATCGGAACTAAATTGGATGAGGGCAGAGATTGGCACAGGACATCCCTTTTGCTGGAATAAACTGCAGCAGAGGCGGCTGCATAGTTCTCTATCGAGCAACTGTAGCAACAGGTTCATGATTCTGGCAAAGAGCAGCATCCTTGGGGACTCAGTTATTTAATGCAGTTTTGGTAGTTTGTTCCTGGAAGCCCAGCCTGGGTCCATTTTTTCAATTCTCCCAAAGATTCCTTAATCTCACTGGTATCCTTTAATAAATCCTTTTTGCTTAAACTTCCTAGAATACTCTTTTGTTTGTCCCTATTAATAAGAGCCATGACAAATATAATATAGTGTGTACTATCATTCCCATAACACCTGGCCCTTTCCTACCATGTCTTTGCATCAGCTCTTCTATCAGTGTGGAAAGTTCTCCCTCAGAATCAGCCCATTTGCAAAAGTTATTCAAAATCATCCCATTTGCAAAAGTTATCCACTTCCTCCATGAAGAGATTTACATAAAGAGGAATCAAAAAGTAAAGAAAGACTTGACAGGAGACTGACCCCTGAAGAATGAGCAGTATGTGATCTGGCACAAAGGGACAGGGAGGAAGGAGAGGACTATTTCAAGTGCAAAGATCAACATTCCCGATAGTAATAACGTGTCTCTTGCCACCAGGGACTGAACCTGCACCTACAAATTCACAACTTCTTCTAGTTGAAAATGATGCCATTGCACATATTAGTTTTTGCTCAAAAAATCAATGTTGAATAAAAGAGATTTTTACAGTTAGTTGTCAGTAATTACTAAGCACTAATAAAGCTGTATACATTTAAAAAAAAAAAGAAATACTATACTAGAAGCTATAGAAAGATTCCCATAGTAAAGATCACAGTCTTCCACTCTTGAAGACTTACAACGTAGAAAGAAACAAGGATACCTAAAAAGATCAAAGATACAACATAAAAATTATTTTTAAGTGCAAATTAATATAAACAACTGTAAAGAAAAAAGTTTCAAGTAACTGAAGTATCTAAACCTAAATGTTATTCAGAGAAAATGTCCCTAGAATTCATTAATTCATCAAATACTTATTAGGCATCTACTATGTGCTAAAATTTGGTCTAGGTGCTGAGGACAGCAGAGAAGCTCTTTGCTTTCACAAGGCTTACATTCTAATTGAAAATTAGGAACAAAGGTTTTGAAGGCAGGCCTATAAACTAAAACACAAGTCATTTAAAATCATTTTAGTTTCTCTACCCTGTGATGATAATGATAGCCGACATTTGTTGAGGACTTCTTATGTGCCAAAATTTGCTAAGTGCTTTACACCTACTACCTCATGTAATCCTAATAACAAACATGAGAAGCAGGTACTATTATCAGTACCATTTTAAGTATTAGGAAACCAAAACTACAGAGGTTAAAACTACTCCCACCAGATCACACAGTCAGGAAATGGCAGGGCCACAAGATTCAAAGTTAGGTCAGTAGCAGAGGTTTTTAACAGCTACACAATATAGAGAGAGGAGAAAATTATATTTAGATGTTAGCTTTGTTGAAATGTGAGGTTTGGAATTATTTGGCGTGAACGTCATCCTCTCTGTGGTTTTTTGTTTTTCCTTATTCTATAAAATGAGCTGTTAGGCTTCCAAGGCTAAAGTCATGTTCAACTTCTGTTTCCATGGTTTCAAAAACAATGTGAAAAGGTATTCAGGTGCCTGGTCCAACTGTTAGTAAAAAGGTGCTTTGAAGGCTGCGGCTCTACAGTTCTTATCCACCGGCTGGGACCATGTGCTTCCAAGGCTTCATTAAGGGGCACATTAACATTACATTAATTAGTATAAACAGCTGTAGCACAAACCTCCAGCAGACAGGAGGCTAGAGGCACAGAGAACAAAGCGAGAGGCAGGAAAGCAATGATTGGCTGACCTAAAGCTGTCTAGGTCAGGCAAGGCTTTTGGTCCCTCTGCATTTCTAAGTTCTCATGAATGTGGACCCCCAGGCAGCAGCCCAAAGCCTTTCTCATTTCCATCTCAATCTCCAGGAAGAATTACAATGAGAATAAGAGCTACTGAAGCAGAGAACAGATTCTGAATATTAAAGTACACACTAGGCAGAAGTTGGCAAAAGGAAGAATAAGAGAGGTTTTCCTTTTGGTCTTAACAAAGTGTGACAATCAAATGCTACCATACACATGCTGTATAAGCTCTGTACCAAAACAGGACCTTTTAAGGACCTTTACCAAGTCCCTTCAATTATTATTCACTTCTTCTTATCCCTATGCATTTATTAGGCATCTCTGATGTACCAGACTCTGAGGTAGCCATCATAGGAATATAATTTAAAAAAACACAATCCTCAGGGAATCAAATCTAATGGAGGAATGAGCATATACAGAGGGGATGCTTGTTATGTGAGGATAACTACTGACCAAAAATACCACTTAAAGTTAACTGACAAGGGACCAAAATTTCTTAGTAAATGTCTTTAAAATGTTGATGGGGCCTTTAATTTATCAAGACAAACATTTTAAAATTTTTATAATTCTTAATTTAATAAAACTTGTTATATTTCCCACAAAGCTAATTCTTAGAACAAAGAACATCTGTCACTTCACATTTGGCTTTCAAAACATATTGACAAGACAATCAATTTTATAAAAATATTCAAGAGCTTCATCAATTTTCCCCAAGGGTCTCTTTGAATCCTTTGTTACTCAAATCACTGTCCTCTGAAATGTCCTGTTATGTATGTCTTTACCCACATTAATATTCCCTTCAATTTTAAACTGGTCTAACTTTACCTAATCCTCATTTGTCAGTGATTTTTGTGTGTAAGATTCAGGCCATTATCCAATATTGCTTTATTTCAACTTCCTAAAATTCTTCAATATTCATTTTAGAATCTATTTGCATTATATTGTTCAGTGTTAATAATCCTACCATTATACCTATGCAACAATCTTGCATGTTCTTCACATGTACCCCAAAACCTAAAATGCAATAAAATAAATTTAAAAATAATAATAATAATCCTACCATTAGAAAAGCACTTACTGGCAAAGAGGGGTGACTATACAGACCTTACTGGTGAGCAGGGAGGGATGTTTTGAGTGGGGCTAATTTTATAAGTCTCTATAGTTAACAAAGGAACTTCAATACTAATTATAGTGCAAAGGATGGGGAGAGTACTATGAAAATTCAAGAAAATTTGATGAATATATGTTGAGGGAGTACAAAAGTACAGGTATTGATCGACTTACGACCTATGCAACTTACGACCATTCAACTTTACGACCACAATCGCTAGCCACGACTGCTCCACTGTAGATTTTTGGAAACACTACAACATTTTGATGTGTATCAAGAATATCGCTACCGCCTGGGAGGCTGTGACGACAAAGTGCATGAATGGCATCTGGAAAAATTGTGTGAAGCTCTATGTTAATGATTTTGACGGATTTGACAGTGAACATGAACTTGAAACGATTCGGGGGGAAAAAACAGTAAAACTCGCTAAAGACCTTTCTTTGGAGTGTGAAATGGAAGATGTCAAAGAGTTGCTAGACAAAGAATCCGGAGAACTTACAAATGAAGAGCTAATCGAACTGGAAGAAGAAAGAGTGGCGGAAGAAGAAAGAAGAGAAGCAGAGAAAGAAGAGGAGGAGCCAGAAAGAAAGTTCACCACTAAGGGATCATCAGACGGTTTGTCTTTACTGAATAAACTTCTTATACATTTCGAAGCAATGGACCCAAACATCAAACGATTTGCAAGGACTGAACAGATGGCGCACGATGTGTTTCGTCCTTATCGCGAAATTTATGAAGAAAAAAAGAAACATACAATTCAGACAAAGCTCCCCATGTTTATGAAAAAACCAACTCCGGTAACCACAACTGCTGCCTCAGATGACGACATCAACGATCCGCAGCCAAGCACCAGCGACCAATAAAATGTTTCATACGTGTTTATATATTTTGATATGTTTTGCAATTGGGAAAATGTTTCCTATGGTATTTTTTACACCTGTATTTTGTATTTTTGTATGCACCTGTATTTTGTAATTTTGTATGTTTTGCAAATATTAAACCAGTTGTACTGGTAATGCAGTGTTTTACTTAAACCTGACGAATGTAAAAATAAGAAACAAAATGGTGTAGAGATGATACAAATGGCATAAAATGAACAAAGAAAATTGTTATATAACAATAATGAAAGAAAATTATGATAAAATATGACTTAAATATTTTTATAACATCATTTCACAGTACTGTACATATAGCCTACTCAACTTATGACCAAATCGTGTTACGACCGGTCTGTCGGAACCAATCGTGGTCGTAGGTCGAGCACTAGCTGTAAATTATTTTATTCAATCATTCAACAAATATTTATTATGAGCCTACTACATGCTAGGCACTGATCAAGATACTGAGGACATAGCAAAGAACAAAACAAAGTACTACCTTCTAGAAACTTAAAATCATGAATGGGAGGATGAGAACTGGGGAAGCCTTCATGGAATAACTGGCATCCAAGTTGCATCCTGAAGAATAAAGAGCTTTAAAAGCATAGAGGAAAACAGAATTCCAGGCTGAGAGAACAGGGTAATATGACACAAAATGGAATGAAACTGAAACCATCTATTTAGAGAGATAGAGTAGGGTTAAAAGAAATGATGCTAAAGACGTAGGTAAGGTCAAATTGTTAAGTTCCCTGAATAACTAATTTACATGTTATCCTATAAGCAATGGAGACACATTGATGGCTTTTGGCAGAACAGTGACAAGATCAGAAAAATTACTCCAGGCAGAATAATGAATAAATAAGAGGGCAGAAAGGCTGGTTGCCAGGACATTAGTTGAGAGGTTACTAAAAGTCAAGGGAAGAGAGATTATAGTCTAAATCAGAGCACATAGGATAGAGAAATAAAAATAAATTGGAAAAAAACTTGAGTTAAAACTAACAAGGCTTGATAATCTATTGGACTGATAGCATAAGCTTATTCATTCTACAAATATTTACAAGCCTTTTTGTGTTCCAAGCACTGTACTAGTCATGAGGTACAACAGTGACCAAAAGAAATGACCTTTGACTCCATGGAGCTGAAAGCCAAGACATAACCAACAGTCAAATAAATATAGAATCACGAATCATTATAAATGCCAATACAGAAAATACCAAAGGGCTGTAAGAGGAAAACAGAGGGGCTCTTGTTCAAATTAGAAAGGTACTGGTTTACAGTAGATAATGAATATTTGTTTACTAAAAGAGAAGGAGAAGCCAGAATTGTGAACAAAAAACCAGGGGAAAAGAACCAATGTGAAGGCCCTGAGTCAAGACAGACTTTCTCAAATTCCGTAGAATAGGAAAAAAAAAAGATTGAAAGGAAAAAAAGAAAGAGAAAAAGAGAGAAGAAAAAGAAGAAAGAAGGGAGGAACGGGCCGGGCGCAGTGGCTCACACCTGTAATCCCAGCACTTTGGGAGGCTGAGGTGGGTGGATCATGAGGTCAAGAGATCGAGACCATCCTGGTCAACATGGTGAAACCCCGTCTCTACTAAAAATACAACAAATTAGCTGGGCATGGTGGTGCGTGCCTGTAATCCCAGCTACTCAGGAGGCTGAAGCAGGAGAATTGCCTGAACCCAGGAGGCGGAGGTTGCGGTGAGCCGAGATTGCGCCATTGCACTCCAGCCTGGGTAACAAGAGCGAAACTCCGTCTGAAAAAAAAAAAAAAAAAAAAAGAAGGGAGGAAGGGAGGGAGGAAGTAAAGGAGGGACGGAAGGAAGGAGGGAGTCAGCCAGCCAGCCAGGCATGGAGGTACAGGTTTATTGGGTATGTCTGTGGCTATGAGGGTTTTTTTTTTTTTTTGGCTGTTTTTTGTTTGTTTGTTTGTTTTTAGAGTAAGTTTGGCACCATGAGCATCATTAATGGCCTTAGCAAGAACAGTTATGATGGAGTTGTGTAGACAGGAGAGGAGTAGGCTACAGAATAAATAGGAGGTAAGGTACTGGAAGCAGAAGTTGTAAACAGCTATTTAAAGACTAGCTTTGAAGGAAAGCAGAAATAGGGTTTATCTAGAAGCTGACATGGAATCTCAAGAACACTTTTTTTTGGTGAAGAAAAGGAAAATTATTTGCCTTTAAGTAGAATGTTTGAATGCTGCTTATGATAATTCAGTAGAAGGCACCATTTAAAGATGCAATAAGGCCAGGCATGGTGACTCACACCTGTAATCCCAGCACTGTGGGAGGCCAAGGTGGGCGGATCATGAGGTCAAGAGCTCGAGACCAGCCTGGCCTACATGGTGAAACCCTGTCTCTACTAAAAATACAAAAATTAGCCTGGCATGGTGGCTCGCATGTATATTCCCAGTTACTTGGGAGGCTGAAGCAGGAGAATTGCCTGAACCCGGGAGGCGGAGGTTGCAGTGAGCCAAGATCATGCCACTGCCCCCCAGACTGGGTGACAAGAGCAAGACTCCATCTCAAAAAAGAAAAAAAAAATGCCATAAAGTGAGATTTCTAAGATGGGACCATGGGAAACAATCTAAAAACATGTGGAGGAGAAAGCAAAGAAGGGATGAGGCAAGAGGTCAGAATCATTTCTTTCATTGTAAAAGAAGGGGCAAAAGAAGGAATGGGTGCAAATCCAAGTAAATTTCAAATAGGAATATGAAGCTTCTATTTTATCTGTGATATATGAGGCAAAGTCTGGAGGGTGGGGGGCAGAGAGAGGTAAAGAGCAGAAGAAAAGTGGCAGAAGGAAAATAAGGAAAAAACTGAAGGCAACCCTAAAGAAAAGTATGCAATTATCTCCAGAGATGGAAAACACAGGGAGAAAACTAGGTTTGTGGAAAAGGTAAATGAGTCTGTTGAATAGGCCAATTCCTGAAGAAATCATCAAAAGAAAGGCTGTATTTTCTTTTTTTTTTTTTTTTTTTTTTTTTTTGCTGTATTTTCAATTTGCAAATGTCAAATCAAGAGCCCATTAGGTCTTCGACCCCTTAATCCAGTAATGCCACCTACAGAAATTTATTTTAAAGAAATAATCTTTGAAAGGGGAAAGCTACATGCAGTGTTATGGGTAAAATTACAGTATAATTTATAATAGGAAAAGAAAAACCTAAACCTGATAGTTGTATGTGTCAACTTAGCTAGGCTATAGTCCCCAGTTAATCAAGTAAACATTAATCTAGGTGTTGCTGTGAAGGTATTCTGTAGATGTGGTTAACATCTATAATCAGTTGACATTAAGTAAAGAATATTATCCTCCATAATCTGGGTGGGCTTCATCTAATCAGCTGAAAGGCTTTAAGAGCAAAACTGAAGTTTCCCTCAGAATTATTCTGCTGGTTCTGTTTCTCTAGCGGAACATTGACTGATACAGTAGTTTTAGGTAAATTATGGGATATCATCTTAAATTTTACAATGAAGGCTAAAGAGTAGCATGGGGAAACATTTATAAGTCAAGAAAAAAGGGCAAACAACAAACTTAGGTCTACATTACAATTACAACTACACATATGTTTATGTATGTTTACATATACCAAAAAAGGAAACAAAAAAGAGTTGTCAGGATGGCATCATAACTAAATTTTAAATTGATCAATAATGTTCCACAAGTTTGTGAAAAAGAGCTCTGTTATTTTTAATGGAAGAAAGTAACGTTATGCATGTTAAGCCTTATCAGAATTGAGTGGCACTTTAAAGAAACCCATACTAATCCAAAAGAAAACTGCCAATTTTAAAACATTGCCTTGGATAATACTAAAAAGAGATGACATGCTAGATGGCAAACAGGCCTTCAAGGGTGTCAGTCCAATGCCATTTTTCAGTAACATGTAATTCCTCAGCTTACAGGAAATGAAAAAGATCCAGAGTAGCAAAGCAGCTGCTGATCGGCTTTAAGAATTTTCTACCTCCTTAGATAGCATCAGGACATACTTTCAACTTTTACTCAGGTCAGAGGCATCTGCACTGAGCAGCATTTAACACAGTAAGGTTTCTTCTCTCGTCACCCAAAACCAGACATTGAAAGGACATTTGTTTAATGTTCTTTGAACTTGAGAAAATCAAACAACAGTTCTTAGTAAAAAAGTCATATGGTCCAGGCACAGTGGCTCACGCATGTAGTCCCAGCACTTTGGGAGGCCGAGATGGGCAGATCACTTGAGGTCAGGAGTTCAAGACCAGCCTGGCCAATATGGTGAAACCTCGGCTCTACTAAAAACAACACAAAAATTAGCCGGGCGTGGTGCCTCACACCTGTAATCCCAGCTACTCTGGAGGCTGAGGCAGGAGAATTGCTTGAACCCGGAAGGCAGAGTTTGCAGTGAGCCAAGATTGCACCACTACATTCCAGCCTAGGCAACAGAGCAACACTCCATTTCCAAAAAAAAAGAACTCATATGGGCCACAGTTTGAATGCTGGCTCCACTTTCACTCACTCAATCAAAAAATATTTATTGAGTGCCTATATGTTAGGCACTGGGGAAATAACAGTGAGAAAAAAAAAAAAAGTGAGTGGGTGCTTTTTCTTTCAAGTAAAAGGGTACTATGTTAAAACTCATTCTCTTGAAGGTGCCATGCCTGAAAAAGAAATGATTTTCTAGAGCTTAGGGTCTAGTAGGGCAGACAATATTCATCAAATAATGCCACAGAATATCAGGCAAGAGTATAGTTCCATGTAAGCAAATAATTATATGAATGTTAGTGTTTAAGGGTGTACTGATACCTGGAACTTATTTTGAAATGCTTCAAAATTAGATAGGTTAATGAATGGATCAAATGATATACAGACATGCAATAAAGCAAATACAGCAAAATATCACAGAATCTAAATAATGGGTATATGGGTATATTCCCCCACCAATACTTTATTTTAAAAATGTTTTAACATACATAAAATTAAAGAAATATAGTATAAAATGCAACAGTTTCAGGGAAGAGTCAGCCTACAGGAAAATTTTTATGAAAAATTCAGTCATTGACTGAGAGGTCCACTTACCACAGATACCCAGACGCAGTCTCAAGACCACTTGGAAACTCATATTAATCAATTTATTCTTCATCAATATTTATTTACTTGTTTGTTTTAGCTGACAATGAAATAGATTGAGCATTCTACTCCCAAGGTATTATGCTAAAAGTGCTTGTTCATCTCCTCATTCTAGCACTCTAGAGAGGAAAAGAGAGGCTTTGGCAATTACTAATTGTCTCCATCTATAAAATCAGACTTCATAATCCCCTCTCAGTCCCTCAGGATTAACTAGGATATTACACAGGGTAGCATTTTGAAAGGTCTCTTCCTACCACTCCAACATCATTTCAAACCCTTTACTCTTACTTCCTATACAACAGCCATAATGGCCTTTTTTTAGTTCCTCTATATTGAGTTAAACTAGCATTATCCAATTAAAAGACAATTTTAGACTTAAACACATATGTAATCTTAAATTTTCTAGTAGCCATATTTTAAAGTTTTTTAAAAGGTGAAATTAATTTTAAAATACATTTTAACCCAGTATATTCAAAATATTAACAATTCAACATATAACCAATATAAAAAGTTAATGTTATTTTACATTATTTTTTCAATATTGTCTTCAAACTCTCATATGTATTTTACACTTACAGTGCATCTCTATCCAAATGAGCCAGTGTGCTCAACAGCCACACTGGCTAAGTAGCTACCATGTTGAGCAGCACATCTCTAAACTTTTACCTACTCTCACGGCCTTTCTGCATTTAAAATGTTCCCTTTGCCTGACAAGATTTTTTCCCCCATGTTCTGCATGACTAAAATTTTTTATCATGCATATCTCAGTTTAAAAGCCATCATTTCCTCAATGAGGTCTTTGCGTTATCACTCCAAAATTCTCTACATTAGTCCTTTATCTCTTTTATAGTACTTATCAAAACCAGCAACTGTGTACTTGTATATCTACTAACTTTTCTCTGTATTACCTTCTGCAATGTAAAACTTTGTAAGAGCAAGGACAAGGACCATTCCTGTATTATTTATCACTGTATCCTTAATACTAAGTACAATGCTTGGCACACAGGAAGAAATCAATAAATAATGTGTAGTCTAATTAAGAAATAGATAAATAGAAGTACTATAGAGTTGTACAGATGCTCCTTGACTTACAATTAGGTTACGACCTGTTAAATTCATCTTAGGCTGAAATATTTTAAGTCAAAAATGCATTTAGTACACCTAGCCTACCAAACATCATAGCTTAGCCTACCTGACCTTAAACACACTCAGAACACTTACATTAGCCTACAGTTATGCAAAATCATCTAACACGGAGCCTATTTTATAATAAAGTGCTGAATATCTCAAGTAATTTGCTAAATACTACACTGAAAGTGATTGTATGGGTATTCCAAGTATGGTTTCAACTGAATGCACATGGCTTTGACACCACCAGAAAGTTGAAAAATCATTAAGTAGAACCACTGTAAGTCAGGGACCAGCTGTATTGGATTGGTACATATGTGAAAGTGTGTGTGTGTTTGTGTGTGTGTGTGTGTGTGTGTGCTGTCTTGAAACTGTGTGTGAGTGATGCTTCTACTGGAGCTCACAAAGAATAATATACTCAGCAGACACTCCTAACTGCCCCGGAACCTTTACCACCTAGTCAACTAAGTCAATTATCCAGCAAGTATCAATGAATAGAAAAAAAATGATTTTTTTTCAAAGAGTTAGAGGGAACTGTAAATATCTTCTACCATTCTCCTAGGAACCTGAAATCTTTTAAAAAGTGCCACTGGTCAGGGCAGCACCCAAATGATCAGGAGCAGGTGAAAAGATTTGGAGACAGAAAATATGAATTAAAGATTACAGTTTGTAACTTCCCAGCTATATACTCATGCCACTTAACTTCTGCTCATGTATAAAAATATGATGCCTTAAGAATAAAGTTAAATGAGATTCTATATAAAAGCGTTTTGAAAACAGTAAAGCACAAAAATTACGTATAGAATCCTACATAGAAAGGAAACTCGGACTTTCAAAAGTCTATCACTATGGGTTTTCTCATTTTGCTCACCTGGTTCTTTTTTCTTTTTAAGTTACTTTACAAATTACATATATAATTTCTTGAATTAAGCAAAATCTACCCTGGATACCAAAAACAAATCTCAAACTCTGGACTGGTCAGATAATTCGAGATGAGAAAGCAAGTGGGAGGGAGTATTATAAAATAATAATTCTTAGGAGGGGCAAAGTGGCTCACAACTGTAATCCCAGCACATCAGGAGGCTGAGGTGGGCAGTTCACTTGAGCCCAGCCTGGGCAACAAGGCAAAACCTTGTCTCTACAAAAAAATACAGAAAGTAACTGGGCATGGTAGCCCGCCCCTGTAGTCCCAGCTACTCAGAGACTAAAGTGAGAGGACTGCTTGAGCCCAGGAGGTCAAGACTGCAGTGAGCTGTGATGGCACTACCGTACTCCAAAATAGAGCAAGACACTATCTCAAAAAAATAAATAAATAAAATGTTAATAGTAACTCTCCAACAGGTAATTGGAGAACCAAGAGCTCCTCCAACTATACTAAGTCCCTCTTCACCCATTCCCCCAAATTGGAAATTAAAATTTTGTTCCTCTAGCCCATTGGGAACTATTTCCATAGTGAAATGCTGTTACTGATAGACTACGTCCTAGTGTATTACAGGGAAAGGGTGAGGGCAGGGAGAAGGTGAGAAGGTTAAGAATCACTGTCAAAATATTTGAGCTGAGAAGTTGACATCAAACTCAACATATCAATATAACAGCTAAGGAAAACTGAGTCTCAGGATGGTTAAATGACTTGCTGTGGTTACACAGTAATAATTTTGAAAAATGTCTTCAAATGACAGCTTGATATCTCTGCTCCTAAATTTCCTCATCTGTAAAATGAGTTCACCAACATCAGTCTAGCACTTTACAGCTTACAAATTGTTGTGCATGTATCCACAGAGCTTACCTGAGCCCTACAACACTGCAAAGGTCTAAGATGGCTATGGTGTAATAGAAAAGCATGATGAACTGAAGAATCAAAAGAATCTGGCTTCAGATCTTAGTGCTGTATAGTGCAAGTCAATTAGCCTCTTTGTGTTTCCTTCTATCAAATGAATATAAAACAACACCTGTCCTAGCTAACTCAGGGGATTGTCCAAAGAATAAAGTCAGAAGTATTTTGTACATTATACAAAAGGCCCTTCATCATCTGGGCCCTGCCTCCTCTCTGCTCTCACCCTTCCCACATTATACCCTATATTCTAATCATACTAAACTGCACAAGCCTCCCCAGATGGGCTCTCAAATCTTCTGCTCACATATTGCTCTCTCTTTCAAGAGGGTCCATCATCTCCCCTTTCTTCTCACCTCTCCCTGACTGTTCTTGGTTAACTCCTACTCATTTTTCAGAACCCATCTTAGATGTCACCTCCTTTAAGAATGCTTACCAGGCCACCCCTACCTCAAGTGGAGCAGATGCCCTTCCTCTGTGTTCACATAGCACCTGTACTTATCTCCATATTTTTGTCATTTCTGTCTCAATGTAGTATAATTGTCTGTGTACATATCTGTATCTCCAAGAAACTATAAACTTAAGGGTAGAGGCTGTGATTTATCTGTTTATTCAGAACCTATGACAATGCCTGATGCATAATATGTATTTAGCAAATGAATGAACTTTAAATGGTAATAAAAATATTACTTTTCATATAATAGATACTTACATAAGACATTTATGCAAAACATTGTAATATAGGGCAGTGTTTCTCAACTTTGTGTATCAGAATCACCTATAAGCCTTTCAAAATACAGATGCCAAGGCAACTATTTTACATCTTCACAAGTAATTCAAGTGCATAGGCAAAATTAAAACCACTGCTATATACAATCATAGTCAAAAAATTACAACTATTCTATTGCTTGGACCCAGGAGGCAGAGATTGCAGTGAGCCGAGATCACGCCATTGCACTCCAGCCTGGGTAACAAAAGTGAAACTCTGTCTCAAAAAAAAAAAAAAAAAATTACAACTATTCTACCTAACAACTATACAGCTCAGTATCTTCCAATTTACTTTACATATATTATTAATTTACTCTTCACAAGAACTCTGTGAGTTAGGTATCATTTCTTCCAAATGAACAAATAGAGATTTAAATAAGTGCCCAAGCTCTTTGTCTAACTTCAAATTTTGTGCTCTTCCTCATACCCTCCCTTGCAAAGTGCAGTAATACACTAAGTACTGTGAAAACAAGGGTTCCAATGAGGAAGACATCAATCCTGGCTTTGTGGGAATCAAGGAGAAAATCAGGAAAGCTGGGCCTTAAAGATATAAGCAAGCAGATATGGGTGGAAGCCATGTATATACTGTCAATGTCATTTCCCATCTCAAAAGATTCAAAAGGCAGATTCTATAAAGGAGAAAATGCTCTTGCCAGCCTCAGTTAGTACTTACAGTCTGAAAAGGAAAGGGATATTGGAGGGGGCTGAAAGTAGAAAAGTTAATAAAAGAAAG
Organism: Sapajus apella; assembly: GCF_009761245.1. NCBI lineage: Eukaryota > Metazoa > Chordata > Mammalia > Primates > Cebidae > Sapajus > Sapajus apella. The sequence goes on from NW_022437046.1 coordinate 6,243,656, forward strand.
CAGCCCATAAACAAGAATGGATTTCCCAATCCTGCATGCAAATTACCTAACCCTGACTCTAGGAATAAAAGCCAAGACATAATGGACTTTTTATAACTAAGAATTAGATGAATTCTACAGTCAATCAATACCACACAAACTCATGAGGGATCAATGAACCTCTGGATTTTCCAGACTTACTACTACACTATTGCTTAAGAAGGGATAATCCGGAGAAGCCTAGCATATGAATGACTTTCCCCATCTCAAAAACTAAAAGAATGGGAGAGAAGAGGAAGATGTTCATGAAAGAAAAGGCTTATAACAAGGGTAGAAAAATGCACATTAAGTTAATAAATTTATGATGACATAGGGAATATTCAGGCACAAGTGATTCTAAATACTGGATAAAGCCTGATCTTGCAGCTTCAGTAAAAATGTATTATCTTCTAAGCCTGCAATATCTTGACCAACTGACACAGGGTTTTATCAGCAATTTTCCTTTCTAGTTCAAACTGTGGACTTCAGTCAGGGTTTTCTTAGGGAGAAGAAGCCAAAGAGATTAGGAAGCAATTTAAAAGGATGTGTCTAGTGCCCCAAAATTTAGTTTGATAGAGTTTAAAAGGCAATATGTTATAGGGGCAAAGTAAAGTACTATACTTAGAATTTTAAAATGTGGTTTAAAATCAATATTCAGACATTTGTTAATGATGTGCCTCTGAGCAAGCCAAGACTTCTATTAATATGATCCTCACCCTCCTAACGTGTAAAATATGAATGCCTATCTCATAGGGCTGTTATGAAAATTGAACAAAATTACATCCAGGAAAGATGTTATTCTTTCTCCTGAATGACAGAAGTAAATGAATGTAAACCTGTCTTCACCAAGCTTTCTAATACACAAAAAGAACATATCAAATGGAAACTGTAATGCTCACCACAATATATTTATTTGCAAAACATTCTTATATCCTCTGTGCAAAAAAAAAAATAAAAGCAGCCTGTATACTGAAAATAGTACATAGCTGCTGGAGTCAGGTGGACGTGGACTAGAATTGTCGGTCTGCCACATATTTGCAGCAAAACCTTAAATAAAGTCCCTTTACTAGTATAACTCTCAGGGTTCCTTACCTATGATACAGAGATACTAGCAATCATCTCATAAAGTTATTCTGAGGGTTAAAAAAACATGTTAAACATCTCATGTATGGCCTGGTACAGGTGTTCAATAATGTAAGCCATTTTTGTAAGTTTATCACTACCTAACAACTAATAAATTATACTTTTCAAAGATTCCTTTATAGTCATTACTTTAATTGCTTCATGAACCTGTAAACTAGTTGTAGCCACTATTACTATCCCCATTTTACAGTTGGGACAAAACACAAAGATAAAAATTACTTCCACAAGGTCATTCAGTAACATAGACACTAATGAAGGTCTCCTAACTTTTCCAGGTTTCATTTTCCCCAACCACACATTACAACATTACCCCTTAGAAATTAAAACAACATCTGTGAAGAGATGTATTTTTTTTTTTTTTTCTTGAGACAGAGTTTCGCTCTTGTTACCCAGGCTGGAGTACAATGGTGCGATCTCGGCTCACCACAACCTCCGCCTCCTGGGTTCAGGCAATTCTCCTGCCTCAGCCTCCTGAGCAGCTGGGATTACAGGCACGTGCCACCATGCCCAGCTAATTTTTTGTATTTTTAGTAGAGACGGGGTTTCACCATGTTGACCAGGATGGTCTCGATCTCTTGACCTCATGATCCACCCGCCTCGGCCTCCCAAAGTGCTGGGATTACAGGCTTGAGCCACCGCGCCCGGCCCAAGATGTATTTTTTTTTTAATGGACATAGAAAAAGACACAGAAGGAGCAAATACTGATGTGGGAGAATGTGTTTAAATTTTTTATTTTCAAGTTTGAATATACTATCAGTTTTGAATCATTGCATTTTTCCTTTTATTTTTTGTTCACATGTAATAATTGTACGTATTTATAGGATAGAGTGATATTTTGATATGTGTAATGATCAAATCAAGATAATTAGCATATTCATCACTTCAAACATTTATCATTTCTTTATCATAAACAGTCAAAATCCTCTTGCTTTTTTAGATGCATGTGTTTATAGCTTTTCAAAAATATACAATAAACTACAGCAAGATATATTATTTTGATAACCTTAAACTTCTCTCTTTACTATACCAAAAGGAAATATTTTTATCCAACTTTCTGATTACTATTTAGAAAAATAACATGGAGAGGGATCACAAAATTCATTAAAACCAGCAACAACAGAATTAAGAGATGTCTCTCAAATTGGTAACTGCTGATTCTACCTTGATTTTTGTTTTAGTTTTCCCCAACAAAGTCCATGACCTCTTAAAAATTGTTAAAAGTCTGCCTGTCAAAATGATGCCTGACAAATTATTCCTAAATTGAGAGAAACAAATAGGCAGCTTTCTCCCACCTTTATGATAATATACCACCATTTTTCATCCCTCTTTGTCATCTCTTCATTTCCACACTTATCATATCATGTCATGTTATCTCTAGTTCCTAAAGACTTGGGCTGCACCCCTGTATGTAGCTGAATATTCTGCCCCAGCATAAGGCTGACACATGGTGGAAAGGACTCATAATTTTATAAGTAAATGGATGAATAAGTGAAGCCACTCTCCCAGAAGGAAGCTAGGAAAGGAGAAAACTGAGCATGGTATCTTAGGGCTAATAAGAAAGTGAAAGAAACAAAGCATTTTAGGAGCTTCACAAGGAAGAGAAACCTTTGTGTGGAGTCAAACAGACCCTTGTATAGCTTTAAGCATCTCTAGAGAAAGACAAAAACCACAGGAGACCAGGAAGAGCCAGTTTAAGTTAAAAGACTCAAAAGTTAAGAGTGCTTATTTAGACTCACAAAACCAAGTTGCAAACTCCCAGGAAACAATCCTGGCTTGGGATATAGCAACAGCAGTTTTCAGGTCGTGGTTAAAACAAACAAACAAACAAACAGACTAAGCTAAAAATTCTTGCAGGCTTTGGCTGGAAACACATAGATGTAAAAGAGAAAAGCTCAACCTAAAATAAATCCCCCAAAAATGTTAGGATCCCCTTGGATTTGCATATTGGAGTGTGGTTCCTATTCATTCTGAGAACTGTTCTTGAGTAAAACCTCAATGTAGTAGCTGGCAATATATAAGGTTAAATCATCTTACTCATTCAACAAATACTTGAGTGCCTGCTATATGCAGTCACTATTCTAGGCACTGAGATTAAAGCAATGGGCAAACTGACAGAACTTCCCACTCTCAGGAAGCTTGTATTCTATTGGCAAGAGAGGGATGGATTAGGAGGGGATGGGATGGGATGTCATGCAGTAAGTGCTATGGAAGTAAAATAAGGGACGGCAGGACTGGCAGGGGTTTTATCAAAAGCAGATCTTTTAACCCAGTGGTTTTCAAACTTTAAAGTATCAGAATCATTAAAGTGTTTATTAAAGAAAAGGTTTATTTGGGGGCCCCAATCCCAGAGTTTTTCATTTGTAGGTCTCAGATGGGACCCATTGATTTGTTAACAAGTTTCCAGATTATGGTGATGCTGCTGGTCCAGGAACCAAACTTTGTGAACTAATTGTTCTAACTCCAAAGGATTAGGTAATCCCTATTTCACGGGCTTTGACTTCCTCCTTCATTCATACGTTCATTCATTCAATCACTCAGTGTCAGGAGCTTCACTAGGCAGTATAATTAAACACACCCTGTCCTCAAGAAATTCACAGGCTACTGAAAAAAGACAGGCACAAACTCAAGTAATTACAATAGGATGCTATAGAGGGCCATAAGAGTGGTATGTACATGAGCCAGAGGACGGAAGAGCAACTCATTCTATGCAGGAAAAGGAGAGACTAAGGGACTGCATCCCAGAGGCCCAATAAGGACATCTCCACAGGCAGGTAAGGCGTGGGAGAGAATAATTCCAGGAAGAAAGCAGAACGTGCAAAAGCGAAGTTGAGAGTGGTAGGGGAGTCACAGAAAGTGAGGCTGCAAAGGCAGGCAGTGGTCTGATCCCTTTCTCATTCCATGTTGAGTATGAAATTTATCTTCAGAATATTAAGAGTCAGGAGTAAGGGGTGCTGATAAGGTTTTGTTTTACAGAAATCTTTCTGGATTCACAGTATCTTCCTCTGAGGCACTGTTTCCTTCAAATCTAGCATCCGGGGCCTCAAAACATGTACTTAATAAATGTATACTGAATTGAACTGAACAAGCTTTTTTTTTTTTAATTATTGTATTTGGGCTCTGGGGTACATGTGCACATCCTGCATCCTGGAGGATTGTTGCACAGATACATACATGCCATGGTGGTTTGCTGAACTGAACAAGCTTTTTATCAAATGCCCTCTTATGGATGAGGCGGGTCACCTTCCCTGCAGGACTCACTTTGGCCAAGAGAAGACTTGTAAAACAGGTCCAGCAGCCTCAATTATTGCACACTACCTGTACAACCAGAGTCCCCCAGAGATTAGGGCAGACCTTCATTGTTTACTTGTCTACCTCACCCATTAGACTTTGAGCTCTTTGAAGTCAGGGAATATCTTCATAGACTCTGAATCCCCACAGCCTTAGCAAGAGGCCGGAAACATAGTAGCACTCCAAACTCCAGTAACGTTGGATAATGAACTGACTGAATAAGCAAATTTACCAAGGTAGATCCAAGAGCTCATGCAGGTGAGATTATGGATAAGCTTTAGGGAAAGTATGGAAAGTTTTCAGCGTCCATGATCCCAAAACTCTTTTTGAGAGGCTGAGTTTCTAGTCGAGGTGGGGTGGATTTCATATGCACTTGATTTAGAATTTTCCAAATAAGAACCAAAATGTTACAAGTGTTGTGGTAGAAATCCCACTGGGCCAATAGGAAGAAGTCAGTTCTGCTTGAGAGGAGGGACAGGATGAAGGCCAGCAAAGACTTCACAATGGGGGAATTCTTCAGTGGACTCTTGAAAGCTGAATAGATGCTTGCTAGCTGCCCATTTGGGGGCGTAAACGCAAACTTTTGGAGCTTTTAAAGCTGGAAGTGACCTGCTCAAGGTCACACAGGAAGTAGATGAAGCCACAAGGTAAAAGGGATGAAGTGTCTCTGTACTGTTAATTCCTGCTTTCTTCTGACAGAGTTGAAAGAGAACCCAAAAATGTAGGAGACAAAATTAAAGATTTTTCTCAAGACAATTCTTAAAGTCAAGACTAATGAATCTCGATTTTTATTAGTAACCACAGAGCTAACCCTTCCTTCACTGTTCAGTTTCTGAAAGAGTAGAACAATTATCCAACGACCACTATTTCTCAAGTATTCTTTCAAAACACTCCCAGTAATGGGTACTGCTGAAACAGGATAGCGATGGCTACAACAATCATGTCTTTTCAATGGAATAATGAACATAAAATAACTATAATTCTCCTTTCCCGGTTTTCACTTCCAAGTTACAGAATATTCCGGGGTGGGGGAGGGGCTGCGTAAGTCAAGTCCTACCAGCACTTATTTTTCAGGGAGTAGAGCCCTAAAGGTGACTTCAAACCTGGAAGGGGTCATTTTTCCATGCAGAAGGAACTGGGCGCCGCTTTGCTGTGCCGCCTCGTAGCGGAGCAGAGTGAGCGCTGCAGGACTGCGAAGTTGGCGGCGTACTCCGTCCCGGACTGGGACCCGTGTGGCCTCGCGGCCCCAGCCTGGCCTGGCTGCGCCCCGCCCCTTCCCTCTCCCGGGTCTCTAGAGTCGCCCGGCGTCTGAGCCCCGCGACCCCGCGGCAGCGCGCACTGGGGGCCTTTGTTGGCCAGACGGTAGCGGCCGGCCTCGCGGGGCGGCTCCCGCCCCACCTTACCTGGAGCCTCCGCCAGCCCAGGCGCCCGGCCCCGCAACGCGGGATGCATGGGCCCAGACCCCGACTCTGCCCTGCCCGCCAGCACCACCGCCACAGCCGCGACCCAGCCAGGCAGCCTGGGAAGCGAGGGGTACCAGGCAGGAGGCCGGCTCTCACCTTCCGCTCTCGCTCAGCTCCACTCGGCTCCTTCTCCTACTCCTCCCGGTGGTGGGTGCCGCTGAGCCGGGAGTGAGCGCGCGAGTGTGCGCGAGCGGCCACTTCACTTTCTCCCTCCTGCCGCCGCAGCGCCGCCCGTGCCGCGGAGCCCCTCAGGACAGGGGAACTGCGAGGGAAGGGGTGATGGGGGTCGGGAGGGAGCCAAGCAACACACGGGGGAGACCGGGGGGCTGAGGGGCGGGGTGCGAGGGACTCGGATGGCCTTTGAGGCAGGAGGTGGGAACTCGATGCGGAGACCAAGTTCTTCGAGGGGGATCCCGAGGGCGCGGAGCTTAGAGAAAAAGGGAATAAGAGTCTGGGGGGAAAGCGTCTGTGGAGGACGACTGCAGCGCCGGTGAGGGAGGCGTGACCGGCGAGAAAAGGGGCGGGAGCGTGTGGGGAAAGCCGTGAGGGGGCGTCTACTGTGCAGCCGCCACCTTCGGCTCGGTCTGCAGCCGCGGCAGGGCTGCCTCCCCCGCCCACAGCCGCGCTATTGTACTCCGCCCAGCCGACAAGACCGCCTCCCCCACTGGCTCCTCTCCCCCTCCCCCTCCCCGTCCCCCTTCCCCTCCTCCTCTTCCTCCCCCTCCGGCGGAGCCTCGGCCGCCCCGCCTCCCGCAGGTGGGAGGGGGCGGGGAGGGCCGGACCCACCCGAGGGAGCGAGGCCAACCCTGGCCGGCTGGAGGGTGAGCGCCTGGGATGACGTCATCGGCGCGTAACGCCAGGGCTGGGGAATCACCCGGCTGCTGCGTGACATCATCGCCTTGTGTCACTCTTCTCGGTCTGCTGTCGGTGGAGGGCTGTTTCCCTGAAGAGTTTCTACCACACGATTTTGGGACGATTTGTGGGAGGGCTAGTGGTGTAGGCAGGATGGAAAAAGACAGCTAACTTTCAGGGCTGAGGGTCTTCTTCAGGATAACAAAGCATCACTTCATCTATGAGCTTGTCAAGACCTGAATTTGAAAACTATCCGATGCTGTGTCGTCTCAGAGCCAGACATGTATTGTGTTTTCTTTGTGTAGGAGGTGGGAAAGGGGGCGGAGGAGGGAGAAAGACAAAGAAATGATAACGGAGAAGTTTGAACTATTGTAAACTGACATAGGGAAAAAATGGGCTTCCTTTCACGCTTTTTCCCCTACTTTGCAGGGTACTTTCGACCCAAAGATTTCTTTGCCTGAGCTCAGATTGTGTTTTTCCCAATACCTCCTGAGCAGCATTACTAGCATACTTACAGATTCAATATGTGCGAAACTGAGACAGCATTAGAAAGGCTAAGAATCCGGAATCAGATTGCCTTGCTTCAGGTCCTTGCTGTTCAAATGTTAGTGATGGGACCGTAACATTTCTAAGCTGTAATTTCTCTGTAATAATAAATAGTACCTTAACTAGGTCTTCCTAAGCCTGAGTTTTACCATAGTAATAATAGTAACAATCAAGCCCTTTAGAATGTTGGCTATTACTATTATTGCCCCCCAAAAATTGTTTCTTATGTTCCTTTCCGGTATCAATGAATGAGCCACCATTCATCAGTCCCCTAAGCCAGGAACTTACATGCTAATAGATCCCATTCTTCCCCTCTCAACATCCATATCAAGTTGGTCACCAAGTCTTGGAGATTCTCCTAAATATTTTTTAAATCCTTGCCTGTGTTTTCTGCTAACGCCACATGAACAACTGAAGCAACCTTTAGTCTCTTCAAATTCAATCTCTTTTTCTCACTGGTTACCTGAGTAGCCTTATAAATGCACAAATCTGATGATGTCCCTGTTTAAACACCAAAAGGATTTTATTGCTTTCAGGATAAAGTCCAAATTCCTGAACTTGGCACTTTACTACCTGACTGCTTACATTAGCCTTTCTAGCTTGTCTCACACCATTTATTTTTTGCTCCAGATGCACTGAAATACTAATGTTCTTTGAATACACATTTCTTCATGTCTACGAGCTCTTCCCTACTTATCTGGCTGACCAACACCTACTCATTGTACAAAGCTGAGTTCAAATGTCATTCATATTCATATTCATTCGATTCATACTTCTAAAGTTTCCCTAAGCCTTAACAACACTATAACCCTGTAGTATTTCTATGTCCTTTATGGTAATAACTGCATTTGTGTATCTAATTTCTTGAGATCCTTGACAACAAGTCATATTCCTATCCATATCCTCAGCACCTAAAACAGTGTTTGACATATACCAGGAATCAATATGTTGTCACAATGTATTTAATAAGGCCAGGTGTGGTGGCTCAAGTCTGTAATTCTAGCACTTTGGGAGGCCAAGGTGGGCGGATCAACTGAGGTCAGGAGTTTGAGACTGGCCTGGCCAACATGGTGAAAGCCCATCTCTACTAAAAATACAAAAATTAGCTGGGTGTGATGGTGGGCACCTGTAATCCCAGCTTCCTGGGAGGCTGAGGCAGGAGAATTGCTTGAACCCAGGAGACAGAAATTGTAGTGAACTGAGATCGCACCACCACACTCTAGCCTGGGAGACAAGAGTGAACTTCATCTCAAAAAAAAAATTATTTAATAAATGTTCATATTGTGTTTACTATGTGCCAGATACTGCTCTGAGTACTTACAAACACTGACTTTAAAACTCTATTCCCTAAGGTAGATTCTGTTGTTATCCTCACCCATCTTATTGATGAGGGAACTGAGGCACAGAGGGATTAAGTAACTTAACCCAGGATCACAACCCAGTAAAATGACTCTAACCTAGACTGTCTTTTCATGATCTCTGCAGTAGGCAAAATAATGGTTCATCCAAAATGTTCACATGCCAATCCCTGGGAACTATAAATAGGTTACCTTCCATGACAAAGGACTCTGCAGATGTGACTAAATTAAGGATTTGGGGAAAGGGACTCGCCAGCCTTTGGGAGCAGACTCCAGAAAATGGAAAAGTTAAGAAAATGGACCCTCTCTTGGAGCCTCTGAAAAGGAGGAGACGGTATCCTGATGATACCTTAATTTTAGCCCACTGACATCTGTTAGGACTTCTAAACTACAGACCTGTGAGATAATAAATGTGTACTGTTGGCCAGGCGCAGTGGCTCACGTCTGTAATCCCAGCACCTTGGAAGGCCAAGGCGGATGGATCACCTGAGGTCAGGGGTTGAAGAGCAACCTGGCCAACATGGTGAAACCCCGTCTCTACTAAAAATACAAAATTAGCTCCCAGCTACTAGAATCGGTTGTACCCAGGAGGTGGAGGTTGCAGTGAGCCGAGATTGCACTTAAGCCTGGAGACAAGAGTGAAACTCTGTCTCAAAAAATTAAACAAAAAAAATGTTTATTGTTTTAAGCCACTATGTGTTTGATAATTTGTTACAGCATCCATGAGAAACTAACACAATCTCCAATCAAAGGTGACTCCTCTATACTAGGAAATGCTAGCAGGATGAAGGGAAGTGGAACTGTCCACCAAAGCTTCAGCTGAAATCAGAGATGGGCTAGAAGTGGAATAAATGAGTAGGGTAAGTGTATACAGTAAGTATACACTCCAGCCCAGGAAACAGTGTGAGACTGTGTCTCAAAAATAAATGAGAAAGATCATTATTTACCCAGTTTTTCCAGTTCAGGGTCGACAGTGGCCAAAGCCTATCCAAGCAGCTCAAGGTGCAAGGCAGGAACCAACCATGGATAGGATGCTACGCTATTGCAGGGTGCACTCACATGCACACCACCACTTACTCAGACCAGGACAACTGAAACATGCCAGTTAATCTAATGTACATGTCTTTGGGATGTGGGAGGAAACCAGAGTACACAGAGAAAACAGACAGAGAGAGTCCAAACTACACTGGTGACCCAGGCTAAGTAAGTGATTTGCCTTTTTTCTCATCAACATTGGAATAAAATAATGTTATTCAAGGACCTGTATTTTACTTTAAAAGAAATTGCCAAACTGTTTCCCAAAATGGTCGTACCATTCAGGGTCCTTTTGATGTGTCCTCATCATTCTTTGAGCTATTCCTTGCTTTTTGGTCTAAGATATTCTAAGCTCTTCTCACACTTTCTTTCACCCAGCCCTCAAATGAGGCATTACTCTAAAGAGCTCTGATTCTTTTCAATGAAGAATGGTATTTCAGTGTTAAGATCTAAGCACTGGCACTCATTATAATAGATGCCACTGTCCTCAAACTCAGACCTAGTTTTGCTCTCTTTCTGCCTTTAAGAAACATACTGTCACAAGTTCTACAGCTTCGAGGAAATGAATTCTGCCAGCAACCTGAAGGAGATTGGAAACCTCTGATGAGAATGCAGCCCACCAATGTCATGATTGCAGCCTGTGAGACTCTGAGCAAAGGACCCATCTAAGCCATCTCCAGACTCCTGACCCACAGAAACTGTCAGATAATAAATATGTGTTGTTGTAAGCCACTAAGTTTGTGGTAATTTGTTGCTGAGACATGGGAAAGTTATATGGGGCGGGGAGAAGGGCGCACAGATGGAGGGGAGGAAAGAAGGGGAAGAAGAAGAGGAAAGGAAGAGCTCTGGAGATGTTTTATATTTCCTAGTTCTTTCTCCTGCCTTGAGTGTATACATGAAGGCTGGAGCTGGAGCAGCTATTCAGAAACTGAAGAAAAGGACAAGAAAAATCACAAAGTGTTTTTGGTTTTTTTTTTTTTGGCAACACAGTTTCACTCTTTTGCCCAGGCTGGAGTGCAGTGGCATAATCTCCACTCACTGCAAACTCTGTCTTCTGGGCTCAAGCGATTCTCATGCCTCAGCTTCCCAAGTAGCTGGGATTACAGGCGCACGCCACCATGCCCAGCTAATTTTTGTATTTTTAGTAGGGACTGGTTTCACCATGTTGGTCAGGCTCAAACACCTGCCCTCAGGTGATCCACCCATCTCAGCCTCCCAAAGCGCTGGAATTACAGGTGGGAGCCACCACACCCAGCCCCAAATCACAAAGATTTTGAACTAAATACTTTGAGTCATCAACCTAATGCCAGGAACTACCTGCCTCCAGAATTTCTGTTAGGAGAAAGAGAAGTAGGTTTTTTAAAGCTGTTGCTTCAGCCAGGAGCGGTGGCTCATGTTTGTAATCCCAGCACTTTGGGAGGCTGAGGCAAGCAGATCATGAGGCCAGGAGTTCAAGACCAGCCTGACCAATATGGCGAAACCCCGTCTCTACTAAAATACAAAAATTAGCCAGGCGTGACACGCACCTGTAGTACCAGCTACTCAGGAGGCTGAGGCAGGAAAATCACTTGAACCTGGGAGGTAGAGGTTGCAGTGAGCCGAGGTCACACCACTGCACTCCAGCCTGGGAGACAGAGCGAGACTCCGTCTCTAAATAAATAAAGCTGTTGCTTCGCAGGACTCTTTCACTTACAGCCAAAAGCTATTCCTTAATGGTACAGTTGGTGTTTTGTAAGTTTCCAAACGTATGCTTTGTTTTTGTTTTGTTTTAACTATCTTTTCACTGTTGTTTCTTGAACACAGCAAGCATCCTACCAACTCAGGGCTTTTGATCTTGCTATATTCGCTCTGCATTTAGAGGAATTTTCCTCCTCTAAATAGCTACATGTCTTGTTCCCTCACCCCTTTCAGGTTTCTGCTCAAATGTTACCTCATCAGAGAGGCTTTTCTTTTTTAATAATAATAATAATAATAATAATAATAATAATGGGGCCAGGTGCGGTGGCTCACGCCTGTAATCCCAGCACTTTGGGAAGCCGAGGCGGGCAGGTCACAAGCTCAAGAGATCGAGACCATCCTGGCCAACTTGGTGAAATCCTGTCTCTACTAAATATACAAAAATTAGCTGGGCATAGTGGTGTGCACCTGTAGCCCCAGCTACTCGGGAGGCTGAGGCAGAAGAATCACTTGAATCAGAAAAGCAGAGGTTGCAGTGAGCCAGATTGCTCCACTGCACTCCAGCCTGGGTGACAGAGCAAGACCCCATCTCAAAAAAAAAAAAAAAAAAAAAATGCATACCCTGTGACCCAGCAAAACCACTTATAGGAGTCTATCTCACAAAGAAAAAAATATATAGCACAAGTATGTGAAGTTCAAAAATGTTTATTACAGCACTGTAACCTCATAAATCTGGAAACAACCTAAATATCCACTGACAGCTAAATAAGTCAATAAATAAATGATACACCCATGCAACTGAATACTATGCAGGTGTTAAAGGGAAATGTGTGAATCTCTATGTACTATACTGAAAAGATGTCCTTGATATTCTGCTAAGTGTAAAATAAAAACAAGCTGCAAGTAATTTGTACAACATGATCCCATTTAAAAATTTTTTTTAGATATGAAGTCTTGTTGCCCAGACTGGAATCGAACTCCGGGGCTCAAGCAATCCTCCCACCTCAGTCTCCTAAGTAGCTGGGACTACAGGTACGTGCCACTGCACCTGGCCCATTTTTTGTTTCTAAAAGGAACATAAAAGGATACATCAGCATACCCACTAGGATAGCTACTATTACAAAAAAAAAAAAAAGTGGAAAAGAACAAGCATTAATGAGGATGTGAAGAAACTGGAATCCTTGTCTGCTGTTGGTGGGGATGGAAAATAATACAGCCACTGTGGAAAACTATAGAAATTCTTTTTTCTTTACAAATTTAAAAATAGGGCCAGGCATGATGGCTCACATTTGTAATTCTAGCACTTTGGGAGGCTGACACAGGAGGATCTCTTGAGCCCAGGAGTTTGAGACCAGCGTAATCAAAGTAGTGAAACCCCATCTATACCAAAAAATTTTTTTTAAATTAAAAATTAGGCTGAGCACGGTGGCTCACGCCTATAATCCCAGCACTTTGGGAGGCCAAGGTGGGCGGATCACAAGGTGAGGAGTCAGCCTAGCCAACATAGTGAAACCCAGTCTCTACTAAAAATAAAAAATTAACCGGGTGTGGTAGCACGCACCTGTAGTCCCAGCTACTCAGGAGGCCGAGGTGGAGAATTTCTTGAACCCAGGAGGCAGAGGTTGCAGTGAGCCATGACCACGCCATTGCACTCCAGCCTGGGTGACAGAGTGAAACTCCGTCTGAAAAAAAAGAATTAGAGGCCAGGCACAGGGGCTCATGCCTGTAATCCCAGCACTTTGGGAGACCGAAACAGACAAATCATTTGAAGTCAAGAGTTCGAGACCAGCCTGGCCAATAATGGTGAAACCCCATCTCTACTAAAAATGCAAAAATTAGCCAGGCGTGGTGGTGCACGCCTGTAATCCCAGCTACTTGATAGACTAAGGCAAAAGAATCATTTGAACCTGGGAAACAGAGATTGAAGTGAGCCAAGATCACACCACTGCACTCCAGCCTGGGCAATAGAGCAAGATCTTGTCTCAAAAAAGTAAAGTAAAATAAAATACAATAGAATTACCATATTATCCAGCAATTCCACTTCTGGATATATACGCAAAAGAATTGAAACCAGGGTCTCCAAGAGGTATTTGTATACCTATGTTTATAGTGGCATTATTCACAATAGCCAAAAGGTGGAACCAACTCAAGTATCCATGAAAGGATGGATGAATAAACAAAATGTGGTATATACATACAATGGAATATTATTCAGCCCTGAAAAGGAAAGAAATTCTTGCATGTGCTACAACATGAATGAACCTTGACAATATTATGTTAAGTGAAATAAGACAGTCAAGAAATACAAATACTGTATGATTCTACTTGTATGAGATACCTAGAGCAGTCAAATTTGTAGAGACAGAAAGCACAGTGGTGGTTGCCAGGGGATAGAATGTAGGGAAGAGAAAGAAGGTTATTGTTTAATGAGCATAGACTTGTTTTGCAAGGTGGAAAGTATTCTGAAAATGGATGGTAGCGGTAGTTGCACAACAATGTGAATGTACTTCATACCACTGAACTGTACACTTAAAAAGGGTTAAGGTAAGCTGGATGCAACAGTGCACACCCGTAGTTCCAGCTACTAGGGAAACTGAGGTAGAAGACTCATTTGAGCCCAGGAGTTTGAGACCAGCCTCAGCAACATCGCAAGACCCTGTCTCTAAAAATAAATAAAATTTAAAAATTGTTAAGATGGTAAATTTTTTATGTATTTGACTATACTTTTTTTTTTTTACAAAAATGATATATCAGTATAAGTAAAGGAAAAATTATTGATAATGCTTAACCTTTGGGATTGGAAGGGTGAGGTTAAGGAAACTATTATATATAATCCTTTATATATTTTTTAAAGTCACGGATTATAGGTAAGATTTACTTTCTTGGTTGTGATTTTCAGCATTTTTATGTGTATGTGTTGTGTGCCTCCTTTAAACCTTTTTATTTTAAATAATCGTCTAATATATATTTTTTAACTAGAAATAAAAATAGGCTGGGCAATGTGGCTCAAACCCGTAATCCCAGCACTTTGGAGGCTAGGTAAGCGGATCGTTTCAGCCCAGGAGTTCAAGACCAGCCTGGTCAACATAGTGAAACCCTGTCTCTACAAAAAATACCAGAAAAAATTGTCAGCATGGTGGCACGTGTCTGTAGTCCCAGCTACCCAAGAGGCTGAGGTGAGAGGATCGCCTGAGGCTGGGAGGCAGAGGTTGCAGTGAGTCACTGCTCTCCAGCCTGGATAACAGAACCAGACCCTGTCTCGAAAGAAAGAAAGGAAGAAGGAAAGGAGAAAAGAAAACAAAACAAAACAAGAAAGAAGAGGGAGCGAGGGAAGAAAAGAAGGAAGGAAGGAAAGAAGGAAGGAAGGAAGGGAGGGAGGGAGGGAGGGAGGGAGGGAGAGAAAAGAAAAAGAAGTAAAAATAAAAACAAACTGAAGTACAGTGGCTCACACCTATAATCCCAGTAATTTGGAAGGTCAAGGCAGGTGGATCACTTGAGACCAGGAGTTTGAGACTAGCCTGGCCAACATGGCAAAACCCTGTCTCTACTAAAAATATAAAAATTAGCCTGGCATAGTGGTGGGCGCCTGTAATCACAGCTACTCAGGAGGCTGAGACAGGAGAACTGCTTGAACCCAGGAGGCAGAGGTTGCAGTGAGCCGAAATAGCACCACTGCACTCTAGCCTGGGCAGCAGCCTATGTCTCCAAAAAATAAAGATCACAATAAGATGAAAAAAAACTGAAATGGGTGATTTCAACCTTTAACCAGTCTGAGTAGCCTCCTTTGAACTGAGGAGGCTTTTCACTAGGAGGGCTGCGGTGAAGGTCCATGCTCACACCTGAATCTGCAAGGTCAGTGGAGCTGATCTCGCCTCAATCTGTCCTGCTATACAGAGGAGCAGGACAGGGTGTGGGGAGCCTTCAGGAACTGGGCAAACATCTGCAAGTCCAGGGAAGAGAAGGTGTGCCCAGGCCCCTATCTCCCCATGGAGATCAGTCTGTGGGCTAGCTGTGATGGTAGGCACTAGAGATATGGAGATGAATAAAATATATTTCTTGCCCTCAAAAGGTTTACCAATGACAACTCACATCTGAAATAATAATTTTTACATAGATCTATATAGCCCCTAACAATTTATAAAACACTTTCTTCTTCTAACTTGATTCTCCCAAAAGCCATATGGGGAAGCCTTATTTTATAGATGAGGAAACTGAGAACCAGAAGGAAAGCGACTCACTCAGAAGGAAAATGACTCACTCATAGTGCACATACCAACTGCCTTTTACCAACTGCTTTCATAGCCATTAATTCATTTACAACAGGCACATCCTGGCTTAGGAGAGGGACCTGGGGAGAACAGCCCTGGGCTCTGAGATTGTGTGTGTGGTGTATTTCTATCAAGTGACACATTCTGTTCAGCTGCTTGAGCCAAGAATTCCATCCAACTCAGCAGCATGTAGGGAGTCAGTTCTATTCCAAAGGGCAAAGCTGTTCAGTACATCAGTATGGAAGGAACAAAAGGATCTCTCTCTTACTCTGTCCTCTGATTCTTACTTAGTCTACTGTCCTAAGTCACTTTGCATTTTCTGACTTCGAGATAGGGCTCGCAATGCTATATGCAAGTATTTTTTGTTTTTCACTAGAATATTAATCTGCATAATGGCAGGAATACTTAATTTTTAGGTGTCTTCTAAGACTGTTTCTTTTTTTAAAAAAACTGCTACCTTCGGTAAGAAATAAAACCTACATATGTAGTAGAAACAACTTTTCTTAAAATAATACTTATCCTTAGTCTGTGTAAATACTGATATTTTCTATTCTATTTTATATAAAGTCTAATCTTCTAAATGTAATGTGGTATTCCGTATTGAAACCTAGAACAGAAAAAGGATATTATGGAAAAACAGGTGAAACCCAAATAGAATCTATAGTTTATAAAGAATCTGTAGTTTATTATAGGTAATAATAAACGTTAATTTCTTACTTTTGGCAAATGTACCATGGTTATGGAATATGTTAACATTAGGGGAAACTGGGTGAAAAATAGGTGAACTTTTGTTCTGAACTTTCTGAACTATTGTTGTATGTTTTTTGTAAATTTAAAATTATTTCAAAAGGAAAAATTTATTTAAAAACAAAAATTTCCAGTCTTGACCATTTAAACTGATTTCATGACCTATTCATGGGTCAGAATTCACACTCTCACTCAGTGTAATGTCTACTGTCTTTTTGGATAATGCTGACGGGAATCATTGCAGTGATTTATAAAAGCTCGTTATTGCTCTTTCTCTGACACACACACGCGCGGGCCCCGGCCCACCTCTCACAACCCTTGGTCTTCTCTGCCTTTTCTTTTTCTTTTTTTTTTTTTTTTTGAGACAGAGTTTCGCTCTTGTTACCCAGGCTGGAGTGCAATGGCACGATCTCGGCTCACCGCAACCTCCGCCTCCTGGGTTCAGGCAATTCTCCTGCCTCAACTTCCTGAGTAGCTAGGATTACAGGCACGTGCCACCATGCCCAGCTAATTTTTTGTATTTTTAGTAGAGACGGGGTTTCACCGTGTTGACCAGGATGGTCTCGATCTCTTGACCTCGTGATCCACCCGCCTCGGCCTCCCAAAGTGCTGGGATTACAGGCTTGAGCCACCGCGCCCGGCTTCTCTGCCTTTTCTTACATTCATTTCTGTCTATATGGCCTGCCTTTGAAGTGCTCTCCCTGCCTGAATCGTCTGAGCAACCTCAAAAGAATACACAATACATATTTGTTAAATGTATGCCCAAAGAAATAGTTGCATTTTTACACACTTGCTTGTAAATTTTCCTCCCTCTTCAAATTGCAAGAAATTTTTGTTTATACATAGAAACCTAATATAAGGGCTTATGTAAAATTAAATTTTCCAAAATTGGCAGAAGGTCTTTAACTTTTCATATTAATGAGTGATACCCATTCACTACTGAAAAAAAAAAGGATAATTTTTAAAGGGAGAAAAATTAAATTCTAAAAATTTACTTATAATCCTACCAGAAATATCTGTTGTTAACATTTTTTTTCTTTGTTTTGGGATGGGGTCTCATTATGTTTCCCAGTCTGGTCTCAAACTCCTGGGCTCGAGCAATCCTCCCACTTTGGCCTCCTGAATATCTGGGACTACAGGTGCATGGCACCATGCCTGGTTTATTGTTAACATTTTGATGCATAATCTCTTCCACATGTATACATGTAAATAAATATACTTTTAGATAAATGTTCCTATTATTCATACAGTTTTAGAGATGTCTTTACTCAAGCTGTTCCCTTATCCTGGAATGCATTTCCTCCTTTTTATCCTTCACTGCATGGTTCCTACTCATCTTTCTAGATCCAATCCATGATCCCACCTCTGGGAAGTCTGTTATGCCCACTCTGCCCTTTTCAACTGTAGATGAAGTAGGTACTACCTCTTAGGTATTCCAGTGATACTTTGGTTATGGCTTTATTACACTTTGTGACTTAATTAGTTGTTTACATGCCTGTCTGTCCCAGTGGTCAGGGAATGTTGATTTATGTGAGTTGATGTGGGCCCTGGGTCCACATTGCTCCCAAAGCACTGAGTTGGTTTGTGCTGACACTGCACATGCGTGTGTGCACACACACATGGACACACACACACACATACACACACACACACACACAGAAAGAGGGAGAGAGCAGTAGGCTTTCTGTCATTTTGGCTTCTACGGAACAGAATGGATACAGCCTGGCTAAATGTCTCTCCTTCTTGACTTTCTCTTGCACTCACCTGATAAATCTGCCATCTGGTATCAGCCAACACTTCGATCTCTGCTTCTACACCTGGCTCTGAAAGTGGCTGGAAGGCCTCTGAACACACATATCTGAGATAAGGGAGCTCTGACCATAAGTGAGTGGAAGAAATTTGCTCCTTTGGAAAATTTTGTTACAATCAGTTCATAAAAATGAAAATTCACAAACACAGAATTTGTATAGCAAAGATGAATATACATAACTTAGATTCAACTGGGGGTCCTCCTACCCTTAAAGATCAAGATAGAATTTACAGGACTCCTCCCTCCAATTCCACATCTTGTGGAAATCCAAAGCCTTCCTTAAGATTTCAGTTCTAGCTGAGTGCAGTGGCTCATACCTGTAATCTCAGCATTTTAGGAGGCTGAGGCAGGAGGATCATTTGAGCCCAGGTATTCAAGACCAGCCTGAGCAAAACAGTGAGACTTGTCTGTACAAAAAATAAAAAAAATTAACTGGGTGTGATGATGCATGCCTGTGGTCCCAGCTATTCAGGAGGCTGAGACGGGAGAATTGCTTGAACCCAGGAAGTGGAGATTGCAGTGGGCCGAGATCGTGCCACTGCACTCCAGCCTGGGCAACAGAGTGAGACTCTGCCTAAAAAAACAAAGCAAAACAAACAAACAAACAAAAAAAACCCACTCCCATGGAGCAGTTTTGAGGTTAGTAGAATTTGCTGGCAGTGTGGAGGATGAAGGGGAAACACAGAAAAGTTTCACATCCATAGCAAAGCAAACAACTGAAAACAGAAGGACTGCTATCTGCAACAGGCAAGCTTCTCCAACCCTTCACTCCACCCGGACTCAGTCCGTCCACTGACTCCTCTCTTCTTCATCTTTCTCTCTTCTCTCTACTCCCTGTAGTGGCATCTCTTCTCTGTGCCTGCCGAGCATTCACTGAATTTGACCTCTTTTCTCGGGTAGCAAGAAACAGCTTTCCCTTGGGGAACCACCCTCACCCCTTCTCTCAAAAGGCTTGAGCAGGGATGATCCCACCCTGTTACAGTGATCCAAACAAGCGACCTGTCGGTGCATCCCTGCATCCCTCCCACCCAGCCCCCTAACATCCCGCCACCTCCCCCTCCCCCATCCCCACATTGCAGCTCAGGGACAGGCTTCTGCGAATGCTTGGCGAGTGAAGGATTATTGCCCCCGGGGTCTCTGATAGGAAGATCAACATTGCTCCTGGTGTCTTTGCCACCCCATGTGAAGGCCTGCTTGAGAATGAATCAAGACACAGGAAAACAGTCAAGACATGAAGAGAGAGCTCAGATATGTCTGAGCTCTAGTCCCTGAATCCAAATATGTCTAACTAGATACCTGGGTGTTTTTTTTTTCCACTCTTGTCAGATAGAGTTAAATTTCTGTCATTTGCAATTGTGACCACCCTGACCAATAACTTCCTCCTTCCCCTTCCTTTTCAGAAGCAATAAACCAAATTCCTCTTTGCTTCATGCAAAGCAGCTTCCCCTTCTCTGAACTGGGAATCTGCTGACATCTGTGCCTGCTGGGAGTTTAAAATGTTTTCACTAAGATAGTTTTCTCCTTATGACATCTATTGGTGCCAAAGATTAAGATGACCTTTTTTTCCCACCTGTCACAAAAATATTTATATAATTGAATTTTGTATCCTGCTTTGTGTGTGTGTGTGTGTGTGTGTGTGTGTGTGTGTGTGTGTTTTCCTTTTTAAAATGTTCTTAATACCTCCTTTTTTTCAGTTTTGATCAACAGGAACTATACATATGCCAGCCATATGCAAGGGCAACTAACATTTTATGTTGGAAATTTTCCCATGTCATTAAAGACTTCATAAATGTCTAGTATTTTCAACCAGCACAGAATATACAGTCACACAGTTTTAAAACTAAACCTTTATTGTTGAACATTTAGTTTTATTTCCAAGTTTTATGAATAATGATAGACACATAATGCTGTCTAAATCTTTCATCATTTCTTAGGACAGATTCTCAGAAGTAGAATTTCCAGAGGAATTTTTTATTTTATCCCCCCAAAAAAAATGCAAAAAGAAATTTATCAGTCACTGCTGTAGTAGTGTCTGCCTCCTCTAACCCCACATAGCTGGAAGAGATCTGGTCTGAAGTGTCTTCAGATGGCAGAAGCATCAGGCTTCTTTGCAGGAGCTTCCTGTTCCTTCTGAGTGCCCTGCCTCAGCTGACCTCAGGGAGTTGTTAACTTGCCAGTAGCTGCGCCACTCCACCAAGCAGTGGGCGCCCTGTCAACCCCACAGACCTTGCAAGGCTGGCATGGTGCACGTATCTGCTTGTAAAAACTGTATGAAAAGAATGGTATTCAGGGCAAGCCCAAAAAGGAGAGATGCCAAGACAAGAAAGTCAGGGTTAATTGTGACCAAATTTTCTTTTCAAAGCTCTTCACTTTTTATTTTTCTTTATTTTCCTTAAGCACATGTGATTTATAATGTGAAAAATTAATTTATTGGGGACAGCAACAACAACATGAATTTCTCAAATTTGGCATGAGACTGGAGATGATCTTCTGGCTCCTGGGAAAACAGCTGTGAGTTATCTGGCTTGGCAATGCTGCCTGCAAATCACCGGCTGACTCAGAAAAATGCATCTGCACTTTAGTCACCAGAAGGAAGGGCTGATTCCCTCTGGGGCCACCACAAAGAGCAATCGATGACTATCTTCCAGACCTGGAAGAGGGTTCCAAACTGCAGTATGTAAAACCAAGGAGTGGGGCTAAGACCAATCAGTGGGGAGCCTCCAAGAGACAGATCTTTGACTCACTGCCAGAACTTCTTAGCAGACAGAGTAGTGCAAAGATAAAACCAGCTGCTCCAGGAGGTGGTGGCCTCCGCATCCTGTGCAGCATTAAAGCACATGCTGAGGCCAGCTGCCCTGGATGGGTTGGTGGCCGTTCAAGGGCAAGGCAAGAGAGCAGTTCTCAAACTGTTTGGTTTCAGGACCTTTTTACACTCTTAAAAATTATTGAGAACCCCAAAGAATGTTGTTTATGTGGGTTATATATATTAACCATATTAGAAATTAAAGTTGGGGCTGGGCACTGTGGCTTATGCTTATAATCCCAGCACTTTGGGAGGCCAAGGCGGGTGGATCATGAGGTCTGGAGATCAAGACCATCCTGGCCAACATGGTGAAACCCTGTCTCTACAAAAACACAAAAAGCTAGCTGGGCATGGTTGCGTGCACCTGTAGTCCCAGCTACTCAGGAGTCTGAGGCAGTGGAATTGCTTGGACCTGGGAGGCAGAGGTTGCAACGAGCCGAGATCGTGCCACTGCACTCCAGCCTGGTGGCAGAGCGAGACTCCATCTGAAAAAAAAGAAAAAAGAAAGAAAGAAATTAAAATTGGAAGTTACAAAGTATTAGGTCAAGCATGGTAGCTCATGCCTGTAATTCCAACTCTTTGGAAGGCTGAGATGGGAGGATTGCTTGAGCCCTGGAGTTTAAGACCAGCTTGGGCAACAAAATGAGATTCCGGCTCTACAAACAAAAGTTTAAAAATTAGCTGGGTGTGGTGGCACATGCCACTGGTCCCAGCTACTCTGGAGAATCACCTGAACTCAGAAGGTAAGGTTGCAGTGAGCCATGATTGCACCACTGCACTCCAGTCTGGGCAACAGAGCAAGACCTCGTCTCAAAAATAAATAATAAAATAAAGTATTTATTAATCTTTTTGTTTTGTTTTGTTTTGAGATGGCGTCTTGTCTTTCTCCAGCCCAGGCTGGAGTGCCGTGGTGCAATCTCGTCTCGGCTCACTGGTCTCTGCCTCCCATGTTCAAGCAATTCTCCTGCCTCAGCCTCCCAAGTAGCTGGGATTACAATCACCCACCACCATGCTCAGGTAATTTTTGTATTTTCAGTAGAGACAGGGGTTTTACCATGTTGACCAGGCTGGTCTCCAACTCCTGACCTCAAGCGATCCGCCCGCCTCAGCTTTTCAAACTACTGGGATTGTAGGCGTGAGCCACTGCACCGGGTCCCTATTAATTTATTTTAAAACAACCTTAATAAATTATGTTTGTGATATAACTAGCAGATTTCCATGAAAAATAACTATACTTTCTAAAGCAAAAAGAAAATAGTGGTAGGAGTAGCATTCCTTATATTTTTGTAATCTCTTTACTACCTAGGTTAATGGAACACAGCTGGATATTTGCTTCTACATTCAATCTGTTTCAGTGTGTTCTTTGGGTTGAAGTATAATTTAAAAAAATCTTATATGTGGTTAGAAAAGACAGGGGTATTCTAATTGCTTTTTTCAGATCAGTGTGAATATTCTTTGATACCACATTAAAACTTGACGAGTGGGAGTTTCTTAAAGGTTGTTGCAATGTGGAATCTGAAATCATCAATGAACTTTTCACACTGTGTATACTTGTGTGAGAATGAGACTGAAAAAGGCAAATAATATATTAGTATTATTATGAAAGTGGGTTTAACTTTATGGACACCTGAAAGAGGTTTTGGGGATCTCTGTGTGTTCTGAGACCATATTTAAGGATTGCTGAGGTAGAGACTTGACATAGAAGACTTTTCAGTCATTCATTCATTGCCTATACATACACTGAGCACCTAAGGTGTTAGGCACCTGAAAACACTTATGAGTGCTTACCATTAGCCAGACACTATATCAAGTATTCTACAGACATTACTTCATGTAATCTACAAACAATTGTATGAGGGAAATTTGCCTGTTTTTATAGGTGAAGACACTAAAGTGTAGACAATTCAGATACTTCCTACCAGATCACACAGCCTGATAGCCTAGTGGAGCCAGGATGAGAACCACGAGGCTAAAACTGTTTCTCAGTAGATTTATCTATTTATTTTTTATTTTAGTAAAATATACATCATGTAAAATTTACCATTTTAATCATTTTTAAGTGTACCATTCAGTGGCATTAAATACATTCACAACATTGTGCAACCATTGCTACTATTTTTTTTTTTTTTTTGAGATGGAGTCTCACTCTGTTGCCCAGGCTGGAGTACAATGGTATAGTCTTGGCTCACTGCAGCCTCCACCTCCCAGGTTCAAGCGATTCTCCTGCCTCAGCCTGCCAAGTAGCTGGGATCACAGGTGCCCACCATCAGGCCTAGCTAATTTTTGTATTCATAGTCGAGACAGGGTTTCACCCTATTGGCCAGACTGGTCTCGAGCTTCTGGCTTCAAGTGATTCACCCACCTCGGCCTCCCAGAGTGCTGAGATTACAGGCATGAGCTACCATGCCTGGCCATTGCTGCTGTTTATTTCCCTGGCTTTTCTCATCTTCCCAAACGGAAACTCTGTGTCCATTAAACAACAGCTTCCCATTCATCTCCTCATCCCCTGGGCTTGATAACCACTATTCTACTTTTTGCCTCTATGAATTTGCCTATTCTAGGTACCTCATGTAATAGAATCATACAGTATTTGTCCTTTAGTGACTGGCTTATTTCCAATAATGTCCTTAAATTTCAATCATGTCGTTGGTGTAAGCAGAACTTCTTTCCTTTTTAAGGATGAATAATATCCCATTGTATATATATGTCACATTTTGTTTATCCTCACTTGTTGATGGGCGTTTCTCGGTACATTTTAAATAAACAGTGACAAGAAGTGTGAACAGTGCTATGTTAGAAGTAAATGCAGGTCCTAAGGGGGAACAATCAGCCCAGCCAAGTCGAGCGCCAGGGACTGCCTGAGCTGAGACTTGAGGGATTGGTGGGAGCTGGCCAGGAAAAAGGTGGCAAGGGAGGAACTCCAAAGCTTAGAGGTGTAAGAGGGAAAACTGTAGCCAGTCCATCAGGGCTCCCAGTCAGGTTTGGATGGAAAGGGGCACGAAGTGAGGTTAGAGAGGCAATGACAACCGACGACTGACATTACAAGACATTTACAAGGGCGAGACACTGTGCTAAGCCTCTTGCTTTTTTTTTTTTTTTTTTTTAATGAATACACAAAACCTTTAAGTACAAATGTTTTTCTATTCAGCCCCTGTAAAGCCATCGGATGTCTGAAACGTTTTTAAACATGAACCAAAGAGTTTAATTTTAACAACTTAGGAATGGGTGAAATCCTACCAATTTAATAGAGTTCTGCAAATTAGTAACAAAGTGTAAAATGAAAGGAAGGGTCCCTTGGAGATTTGAAATTCTTCTGTTGAGAGTCGTGTCTTCTTTATTCAAGACGTTTGTAGCCATTTTCAGAATTCACTCAAGAACGAGCTTCTTAATATGGGTATCACCAAATGAGTCATGGCAAAAAATACACGAAGAGAAATACCACCGCGTCGAAAAGGATGAAGAGCCACAGGTCCAACCAGTAGGAGTGTTTAGGAAGCCCGTTTGTCCCGGACTGAGGCCGCACATCGAGGTTCTGCCTCCCTGCCTCGCTCTGGCCTCGCCGCTCCCGGGGACCGTCTTGACCATCACCAGCCGGTGCGTCCACCTCCATCTCGCTCCTGCAGCTTCATAACAACCCTAAAACCTGAAAATGCCTCGGTTCCCGGACTTTGGTGCTCGCCGCACCAGAAACTAAGCGGAGTCCCACCGCCCGCGCAGTCCGCCGCGCCCCAGCTGGCCTCTTGCTTGTTTTAACTCATTTAAACATTACAGCAACCCTATAGGAGAGAAAACTAGTTCTTCTTGTGCGTACACTGAGGGCTAGGCACTAGTCTCAGTGCTTTGCATGAAGTAACAAATTTAATCCCCCAACGACGTGAGGTTGAAACTGTTATCACTCCCATGCTATAGATAGGAAAGTAAGGCATAGAGATGATTCAAAAAATTGCCCAGCATCATGCCAGATCACACTTGGCTTTGAACCCAGGTTTCAGTGACAAGCTATGCTTGTCACTACTGTGTCTGACAATTGAGGACATAAGGACAAGGTAAGGAATTTAGATTTTTAGCTAGCAGGCCCACTGGACAGGTTTAGGCAGAAATCAGCCAGTCCTGATTTGTATTTTATAATCATCCTATTAATAATTACTGTATGGTGAATGACAGGCAGGGACAAGACAGAGAGAACAGTAAGCCAGGTGAGAAGGGGAATGGAGAAGGGGTGGTGACAATACAGGGAAATGGTGGGTGGGAGGGTTGAAAGAAATTAAGGAATCAAAATAGTTAACATGTGGTGATTTATTTATTTTCTTCCTGATGGACTGTCCTATGACATATGGTGATTTACTAAAGAGGAGTCAGGGATAACTCCCAGATTTCTGAGAGAAGAACAGTGCATTTCATAGAGATAGAGGGTACGTGGTAGGAGCAAGCTTAGTGTTGGGGAGAAGCAAGGGATAAAAATAAAAAGAATATGAGAAAGACTGAGTCTTGAGTACATCCAAGGAGAGTGATCTAAGCATATAAGCTCCATGAAAATAAAGGTCTTCATCTCTTTCATCCACTGATGTGGCCCAGTGCCAAGAACAATACCTGGCATAAGAAGATAACCCCATAAATAGTTGTTGATTGACTGAATATGGGTCTAGCGAGGAAAAAAACTCTGAATTGGAGGTTAGGGAATTACAATGAGAACTGGAGCTACATAGCTGGTCAGCAGCATGTAGAGTGACAAGAGTTGTAAGGACAGAGCTCCAGGGACCCTAGCCTTTAAAAGATAAACAGAGGAAAAGCAAGTGAACCCTAGAGAGACTGATGAGTGGCCAGAGACAGGGAGAAACCAGGGGATGGGGGGCTGTCAAAGGCCATCAAGAACCAGAGCACCTTCAGGTCCTCTCTTTTTTACTGGGTCCTCTGTCTGCTTCTCTAACCAGCAAAGGGGCACCCAGATTTTAAAGGTAAAGTAGGCTTTGCAGCTCTGCCTTCTTTAAGCTTCATGCATATTAAGAGCAACTAAGGTCTGAACAGTGCTTTCCAGTTTGTAAAACATGCTTTCTCAGATTCTTCTTTTTTGAATTTCAAATCCAATACACTTTTCTTTTCCAGACAGGGTCTCACTCTGTCACCTAGGCTGGAGTGTAGCAGTGCAATCATAGCTCACTAACTCGACCTCTGGGCTCAAGCAGTCCTTCCACCTCAGCCTCCTGAGTAGCTAGGACCACAGGGGCACACCGCCACACTCGGCTAATTTTTTAAAATAATTTTATAGAGATGGGGTCACCCTGCATTCCCTGGTCTTGAACTCCTGTCCTCAAGCAATCCTGTCACTGTGGCCTCCTAAAGTGCTGGGATTACATGTATGAGCCACCACACCTGGCTCTTCAATATACCTTTTACTAAACATTTTTTATTCAGGTAAAAAGTATTTACAATGAGATGCAATATTTTTTTTCTTTTTTTGAAATGGAGTCTTGCTCTGTTGCCAGGCTGGAGTGCAGTGGTGTGATCTCAGCTCACTGCAACCTCTGCCTCCCAGGTTCAAGTGATTCTCCTGCCTCTCAGCCTCCTGAGTAGCTGGGACTACAGGCACAGATTCTAAAGGTCAGAGCAGCTAAGAATTTGCTCACGGTCTCATAAGTGGGTATTGAAGACAAGCCTTTTCTGACCTTAATTCTCTATGCCTCTCTCCCTACACGGGGATTCTTTAAAATGAACCAGCATCTGCTGCCAGGCCTGTGACCTCAAATGAACCCCAAAATTCATAATTTTATAAGCCTACATTTTCACTAGTAAACTACTAAACGAATTTTCCATTATAAAATGTGATGTTCATAAACAAACACTGGGCTGTTACAAGAGTTTAAATTTTCAGTATTCCACAAGGAAGTCTGTCTGCCAGGCCAATCTTGGCAAGCTGAGTTTACCTCCTTCTCTTCATGGCTTCACACAGATAACTGGTGATATAGTTTGGATATTTGTCCCCACCCAGATCTCATGTTGAATTAATGCTGGAGGTAGGGCCTGGTGGGAGGTGTTTGGTTCATGTGGGGGCAGATCCCTTATGGTTTGGTGCTGTCTTTGTGATATTGAATGAGTTCTTATGAGATCTAGTCATTTACAAGTATGTGGCACCTCCCACTGCACTCACTCTTGCCCCTGCTCTCACCATATGAAGTGCCTGCTCCTGCTTCACCTTACACTGTGAGTAAAAGCTCCCTGAGGCCTCCCTAGATGCCAACCAGATGCTGGTGCCATGCTTCCTGTACAGTCTGCAGAACTATAAACCAATTAAACCTCTTTTCTGTATAAATTACCCAGTCTCAGGTATTTCTTTGCAGCAATGCACAAATGGTCTAACACAGCTAGAATGCCCTGAACTTGGGGAATAGACTGTTATCAGATCATCAAATCCTTGGTGTTGTCTTGAGTTTGTCATGATTTTTAATTGCTGCTTTCTTCCACTTTAATTTTAAATTACTGATACTTACCTTTCCCTTGTTGCTTTAGGTTGTTAAATGTTATAGAACATTTAGGGAGACATATTTTCATCAGCAGCATTTTTGTCCTATCATTTGCTAATAAGTAGACTTTAAGATATGTGTACTTTGTGATTCCATTATGACATAGCCATACCCCCATTGCTAAAGCCAATGTAAATATTACCTCTCTAAATTTTGTTTTCATGATCATACTTCTGTGGTGATATGTGTGAATCCCTGTAAAAGGGTGCTAGTTAAACAGCTTGCAACATGCTCTCAATATAATGCAATAAATCACTGAGTTATTATTAACTTTATCAGGAACTGTTTATCATTCAAAATTGTATGAAAGTACATGTTCTTCCAGTTATACATACAACTGTATTATTTCATGTGGTAACAAGTGGGAACAAGGAAAATGGGAAAGTTTATTGAGGTTTAGGAACAATTTCCACACTGTATTCCAGGAGGTGGTAATATGATATAGTTGAAAACTCAGGCTTTGGAATAAAAATGACTTGTCTACACACCAGATGCTTGACCGAGGGCAGGATGCTTCTCTGTTTCAGTTTCAGTTTCCTTGTGTTTAAATGAACCAAATACCCATTACCACAAACACATATTTTGAAGGTTAAATGAGATAACTATATGCTTGGAACAAAGTAAATTATATCATTACTGTTTTTCCCTATACGTTCTCTTATCAGGTAAAACCATAGAACTTGCCTTCCCTATGGCTTCTCCAAGATTTCACCAGGTGCACAAATGCTATTTGGTAATACAATCTGTCAAGCGACCAAGATCTATCTTTTTGAAAAATCTGAGTAGAATTCCATTTTAATAACTGGACAGGCCAGGCGTGGTGGTTCACACCTGTAATCCCAGCACTTTGGGAGGTTGAGGCAGGTGGATCACCTGAGGTCAGGCATTCAAGTCCAGCCTGGTCAACATGGTGAAACTCCATCTCTACTAAATATACAAAAATTAGCCAGGCATGGTCGGGGGGGCCTGCAATCTCAGCTACTAGGGAGGCTGAGGCAGAAGAATCACTTGAACTCAGGAGACAGAGGTTGCAGTGAGCCGAGATCACTCCATTGAGCTCCAGCCTGGGCAACAGAGCTGAAACAGAAGCGTCTTGCCCTCATCTCAAAAAACAAACAAAAAAAACCTGCCCAACCTTGTAGACTCATAAGTTATTTCTTTATCCCACATCCAGAACATAAAAGTTCGAGGCCCTGCTTTCAGTTATTTTTGGTACAGTGTATACTCAGAAGTGAAATTGCTGGTTCATATGATAATTCTATCTTTAATTTTTTGAGGAACCCCCATACTTTTTTTCTATAGCAGCTGTACCATTTTACATTCCCACCAGTAGTCCACAAGGGTTCCAAAACTACTTACTTTTTATGTATTTTTAAACTTGTAATATGCAATACTAATTTTATTTTATTTTGAGACAGCGTCTTGCTCTGTTGCCCAAGCTGGAGTGCAGTGGCACAATTATGGCTCACCGCGACCTCAGTTCCCGGGCTCAGGTGATCCTCCCCCCTCAGCATCGTGAGTAGTTGGGAATACAGGAACGTGCCACCACATCCAGCTAGTTTTGGTATTACAGTACTAATTTTTAAAAGTAGTAAATAATAAGTAGTCTAACATTATTGTTAGTTCTTTAAAGATCTTTCAGAGATAGACTAAGCCTAGACACAAATATCCAATTTTGGAGTCATTAGCATATAGACAGTATTAAAAGCCATGAGACTGGATAAGCTCTTCTAGGAAGTGTTAATTAAGTGCTTACTATGTGAAGCACTATTCTAAATGCTTTACAACTGCTATCTCGTGTAACTCTTATAATAACCCAGTGAAGTAGTTATTAACCCCCATCTTACAGTAATTTACCTAAGGTCCTGTGGTTGTTAAGTGCTTAAGTGCTAGAGCTGGACTTGGAACCAGAGCGATCTGACTCTAACTCACGGAGTCAGACTCTAGCTTCATGGCTCTAGCTCATGGAGATGAAGCTTCATAGCCTCTCCCTCAACAGGCCCCTTCCTAGATTGGCAGCAGTATAGCTGCATGGTCATATGTTTTCAAAGTTTTGCAAAGGTAAAACTGACTCATCACAATCACTTGAAACCACTTTTTCTTCCCCTGCAACTATTCCTCATGTAAGGCGGCAGTGGAATAACTACAGCCATTTTTGGAACACAGCTAAGGGGAAGTTGAATTGAACATACATTTAGCTTGGATTTAGTTGGACATTGCTATGTTTAAATGCCCTCTCTAAAACTCATGTTGAAATTTAATTGCCCTTGTAACAGTATTAAATGGTAAGACTGTTAAGAGGTGACTGGGGCATGAAGGCTCCACCCTCATAAATAATGTCACTATCAGGAGACTGGGTTAGTTATCTTGAGAGTGGGTCTGTTCTAAGAATCAGTTTAGCCCCCTTGTACCTGTTCACTTTGGCACACTCTTGCCTTTCTGCCTTTCACCATGATGACACAGCAAGAAGTCCCTCACCAGATGTCAAGCAGATGTCAGTGCTATGGTCTTGGACTTCTCAGCCTCTAGAACTGTGGGCCAAATAAATTTCTTTTTTGAAATAAATTGTCCAGTTTGCAGTATTCTGTTATAGCAACACTAAATGGACTAAGATATACTTATGTAGCTTACAATAACATTTACATATGGTTATTGAAGCAATAGAACCAACATTATGACATGATGATGCAGAGACAACAATATTTATCAATATTTAATATGAATGCATACTATGGTGTCCAGCATGACAAATATGTGGGCAATGGAAAAGAAGCAAAAGTTGACAATAATGGAGCTTGAAGTTAGTCTGTAGAAAAATCTTCCAGTCATCACATGTGCAAAATTATAAGGGGAGGATTTAGTAT
The DNA here is from genome assembly GCF_009761245.1 of Sapajus apella. Classification (NCBI taxonomy): domain Eukaryota; kingdom Metazoa; phylum Chordata; class Mammalia; order Primates; family Cebidae; genus Sapajus; species Sapajus apella. The sequence continues at coordinate 6,274,046 of NW_022437046.1, forward strand.
TCACTGACAGCTAGTTGAAATAGAAGTTCTTTTATGTCAAGAGTATACTCAATAATCCAGCAATCCTTTTCTTTTTTGATAAAAAATTATATAAAATTGAATTTATCAAAAATTGTATTTTTAGGGCACATTGCCAAAAATAGCAAATAAGTCTTCTAACAAATATATGTCATTTTTCCAGAATAGTTCTCCAATTCTCTGACAACCAGCTGGGTGTCCAGCACGTCAATTCAATACTGATACTAAGTCCCAGAGGTAGTGCTGATCTCAGTCTCTTGCTGAGCATGCTCTTGCTTCAGATGCCATCGGTGAATGGGGGCCCAGGATACCTACACTTCTGCCCAGCCAACTACAAATTCAGGGGTTTTCATGACACCCTTCTTAGACTCAATAATTCATTATAGTGACTCACAGAATTCGGGAACGTGCTACACTTACAGTTTTATTATAAAGGATACAGATGAACATGAACAGTCAGATGAAGAGGTACATACCACAAGGTCTAGAAGAGTCCCAAACAGAGGGACTGTGGAGTCAGGGTGTTCCACTCTTTTAGCACATGGATGTGTTCACTAACTTAAAAGTTTTCCAACTCTTGTTATTCAAGAGCTTTTATAATTCAGTCTCCAGCCCCCTTCGCTTTCCTGGAGGTCAGAGGGTGAAGCTCAAAGTTCATACCTTCAACCTGCATAGTGGCTCACTCCTGTAATCCCAGAACATTGGGAAGCCAAGGTGGGAGGATCACTTGAAGCCAGGAGTTTGAGACCAGCCTGGTCAATACAGCAAAACTACAAAACTACAAAAATTAGCTGGGTGTGGTGGTGTGTGCCTGTAGTCCCAGCTACTCAGGAGGCTGAGGTGGGAGGATGACTTGAGCCCAAGGATTTGAGGTTACAGCAAGGTATGATTGTGCCAGTGAGCTATGACTGTGCCACTGCTTACAATGAGCTATGATGATGACTCTAGCCTAAGTGACAGAGGAAGACTTTGTCTTTGAAAAAATAAAAATAAAAGTTTCCACCTTCTAATAATGGGTTTGGTCTTTCTGGAGACCAGCCCCCATCCTGAAGCTATTTAGGGCCTCCACCCTGAGTTGCCTCATTAGCATAAACTGTGGTTATGATGCAAAGGGGTGCCTAATGAACAACAAAAGACACTCCTATCACTCGGGAAATCAGGGTTTTAGGAGCTCTGTGCTAGGAACTAGGGACAAAAAGCAAATATCCATATATATATTTTTTAGACCACAGTCTGTGTGTGAAGTTGCATACACATCCAAATCAGAGTTCTAATTTCTCATTTATTTTATTGAAACCTTTAAAAACATCTTTCCAAATTTCAGTTGAAAGTAGAATGTAAAAATTATATCAACTTTTTGAATAAATTTTGACCATTTTATTTGTGTTCAAGTTCCTCTTCCAAGTCTTTGAAAATATATTTTAGCATTCTTTTTTTTTCAAGATGGGGTTTCACCATGATGGCCAGGCTGGTCTTGAACTCCTGACCTCAGGTGATCCACCCACCTCGGCCTCCCAAAGTGCTAGGATTACAGGTGTGAGCCACTGCGCCCGGCCCTTATTTTAGCATTCTTAATTCTAAAATGGATGGACTATTTTGCTACATTTTAACTCCTTTTTTTTTTGAGATGGAGTCTCACTCTGTCACCCAAGCTGAAGTGCAGTGGCGAAATCTTGGCTCACTCTAACCTCTGCCACCCGGGTTCAAGCAATTCTCCTGAGTAGCTGGGATTACAGGCACACGCCACCACACCTGGCTAACTTTTGTTATTTTTAGTAGAGACAGGGTTTCACCATGTTGGCCAGGCTGGTCTCAAACTCCTGACCTCAGATGACCCACCCTCCTTGGCTTCCCAAAGTGCTGGGATTACAGGCATGAGCCACCTCACCTGGCCTACATTTTAACTCTTTAAAGAAAAGTTCAAATTGTTCTGTGTGTTCAAACTACTACATGTATAAAACAACACACACACAAAATCATACAAAAAGCAAATGTCATAATTAAACCATTTAATTCATTTTCTTCTTGATATCCTCATTGTCGACAGAGCATCTACAAATAGGATGTTATGAAACAGGAAAAAGTCTTGAAAATTAAAAATATAAATGCCAAAAAAAATCAATGTAAAGGTTCTAAGATGGTAAAAGAAACCTCCCATATACTAGGGAAAAAAAACTGCATCACATCAAAGACAAAAATAGCAAGTCTAACATTTGACAAACAAGAGATCCAGAAAGAGAGCAGACAAAATGGCAAAGACAAAACTGACAAGTATTAATAGAAAAGAATTACCTGAAGTTAAAGGACATGAGTCCTCAGACTTAAAAGTTCACCAAAACGTAGCATGATGAGGGACTTAAGGTCCACACTCAGATACACTGTTGTGAAATAGAAGGGTCACAAGGATAAAGAGGAAACAGGTCAGCTATGAAGGATGGCATCTAACTGACATAGGATGTATCCTGAGAAATGGGATATCTGAAGAGTGTTGAATAATGCCTTCCAAATTCTGAGCAAATAAGAATTTACAGTTGTACAATTTAAATTGACAGGCAAGAATATCACTGAGAATAATATAACATCTGTGTCCATCTTCAAAAAAAAACCACATTAACAGTTTTTCATTTTTGCTTTAGAATTTTTAGAGTGAAAAACACAGAAACCCCCTTACTCCAAGGCAAATATTCTCACAAATTAGATTGTAATTTCTAGTCTACGTTTTCATACTTTTAGAACCTGTGTGTGTGGCTATAAGCAATATAGGGTGAGATTCATGTGTTTGAAAAGTATCTGAATTAAAGTCTTACAGTGTCTAGCCTTCTGTTCACTTGCCTCCTTCTCTATTCTATTTATAAGCAGTGTAGCTGACTGCGGGGCTACATCCTGATTTAATTGGCCCTGAAACTTATACAATTTGGGGGACTTCTTTAAGAAAAAGAATATTAAATTATGAGTATAAAATTATATCTGATAGTAAATTTGTATTAAGAGTGGGAAAGGAACTTATAACAAATGACAAGTTTTACGGCCAGCCAGAGAAATACAATATTTTTATTAATTAACTGCATGACACAGTTCTGTATATTTATTTTCTCTACAACTTTTGGCTGTTTACTTTTTGATAGCCTCTTCCTAGGACAATGATTTTGTAATATCATTTGGTTTTTTTTTCTTTTTCTGTTTCTTTTTTTTTGAGACAGAGTCTTGCTCTGTCACCAGGCTGGAGTGCAGTGGCTCAATCTTGGCTCACTACAACCTCCAATTCCCTGATTCAAGCTATTCTCCTGCCTTAGCCTCCCAAGTAGCTGGGATTACAGGTATGCGCAACCACACCCAGCTAATTTTTGTATTTTTTGCAGAGACAGGTTTTCACCATGTTGGCCAGGATGGTCTCAATCTCCTTACCTCGTGATCTGCCTGCCTTGGCCACCCAAAGCACTGGGATTACAGGTGTGAGCCACTGCGCCTGGCCTGTAATATCATTTTCAATTCAGCAAATGGAAAGATACTCAGTTTTGTCTCTATGGTTGACCAAAGTTTGTTCTTTGCAACTGATAATTTGGAAAAATTTCTTTCTGCTTCACATAAGACATTATTGGTAATGTTCTCTAAACTGTTAGATCGTTATCAACTTTGGGAAAGCCTCTATCTTACACTGTGAGTTCTTCCCTTTTCATAGCAACCTGTTCTTATTTTGTGGATGCACCATCTTTATGAGAATACCAAAGAGATGATTCTTTTAAATTTGTTTGTTTATTTGGCTTATTCCTCTGAGTTATCTCCCCTTTCTTTCAGGATTGCTTTATTCCATTAGTTTAACTCATCCTTTTTATTTTACTGAAATGTTTTTGCTTGCACATGTTTGAGAAGGAGGGCAAAGAGGAGCTGACTGTAACTTCTGTGTGGGAAGGTAGGTGGGAGTTGTGTTACTGAAAGCTATTTATCATGATGAGCAGACAGGGAACCAACCATTATACAGTATTGGCAAACCTGAAATAGAGGCTAGCCCTAATTCATTTAGTTTCTTTAGAATAAAACATCTTTCTTGCAAGGGTTGAGGAAGGAGCCTGGTGGCTTTGCACACAGGGAAGGGGGCAGGACTAATTATCAAGGTTTCAGCTTGATAGCTCAACTCTGCCATGATAGTGGTGGCAAAAACATCGAGAACACCAGCATACACACCTCCACAATGATTTGTCTGGAAGATTTATCACTTGTTAAGATTACCCTTCCTAGGAGTCTGTCTTGCCATCTTCTTTTCAGTGTCGGCACTGGCTTAGATGCCTTTTTATAATTTTTATTCCTTTCAGCATTAAATCTCAGAGATAGCTATGTGTTTGGAGTTTTGCCTGCAAGCTATACAATGCCCTCAGCTCCAAGGCCCTTCCCCTTCCATCCTCACTGCTCAGAAAATACTTCCCAACACCCATCTCACCAGAGTGAAAGCAAGGTGCCAAGATGTGACAAATAGCAATGCCACACTTAATTTTTAAAAAGTGGGTCAGTCACAGATCTGAATAGCACTGAAACAAAGCTACTTTAATTTTTTCCCCCTAAGTCAAGGTCTAATTATAAGTTGCAAGAGCAACCAAATCAGAAGTGTGCATTTGATTAAAATATGAACATTTTCTTTGACAGGTGGGTTTTGCATTGACTCTATGTCCCAGCTCACAGTGAGGGTAGTCTCCAGTTTGACTTAGAAACAAAGAGAAACAAAGAGCCCCAAATCCTTAGTGTTTGTAGCTTGCAATAGCAAAGACCTGGAACCAACCCAAATGCCCATCGACGATAGACTGGATAGGGAAAATGTGGCACATATACACCATGGAATATTATGCAGCCATCAGAAACGATGAGTTTGGGTCCTTTGTAGGGACATGGATGAACCTGGAAACCATCATTCTCAGCAAACTGACAGAAGAGCAGAAGATCAAACACCGCATGTTCTCACTCATAGGCGGGTGTTGAACAATGAGAACACATGGACACAGGGAGGGGAGCACTACACACTGGGGTCAGTTGGGGGGAAATAGGGGAGGGAGGGCGGGGGGTGGGAAGCTGGGGAGAGATAGCAAGGGGAGAAATGCCAGATGTAGGTGATGGGGAGGAAGGCAGCAAATCACACTGCCACGTGTGTTCCTATGCAACAATTTTGCATGTTCTTCACATGTACCCCAAAATGTAAAATGCAATAAAATAAATGGGAAAAAAAAAAAAAAGAAACAAAGAGCCCCAAATCCTTAGTGTTTGTAGCTTGCAATACGCATAACAAGGTAGGGGCAGGGGCGGGGGGCGTTCCACACCATCCCAACACAAAGGCAAGGTCAAGTTGATTATGTCCAGTGCCACTTTGGTAGGTGGATAAGGATTTTCCTTCAGGGCACCATAACCCCTTGAAAAGGCCTGGTCCCCTCACTTTCTGTTCTGGGGCTTACAAGAGTTAATACTGCTAACATGAGAAGGGTCAGATGGGGAAGGAAAGCTGGCCACTGCCTCCAGAGCAGAGAGCTCATTTCAAATCAGATGCTCATGGGCAACCAAATTTTGCAGGCAGTTGATAGTCCACTCCAGACAGCAGCATGAAGGACAGCTGGTCGCCGAAGCAGTTCCCCCTTTGTGGTTCCTCCTCCCTCCAGTTTTCTCTCTCCTCTCCCCATTTCAGATTTCTCCATATCTTCCTCTTCTGTGGTCCATGGTGAGTGCCAACCCCACCCTCTTCTTCTTCTACACCAGACTGTGGTCATTTATTTTGTCTCTGTGAGCAAGAAAACCTGCAAGTTTGCAGACCAAACTTTGTGTTTGGAGCAGTATTTCTAATCTTTGTAGGTGACTCATGTCTACCAGTACAGGCCAGGAGTGGGGATGGGAGCTAGCATTAGGGATGGCAATGGTTATCAGTACAGGTTTGATGCTATCAGTGGTACCGGTAGCGCATGGTGAGGGGAGGAATAGTTGTATCTTTTTTTAAAAAAGATTCCTTCCTGTATAAACTTTTTCAATTAATTGACCAACTTCTAGTTCACAGAAGAGGTCTCCTACTATGCTATTACTAGCTATAATACATTGAATATCTATGAGTACCTATTATGTGTCAGCAGTGGTTTAGATGCTTTTCACTATTTTTATTCTTTTCATCAACCTTCCAAGGTGTATGCACTTGTATCTGCATATGATAAAGAAAACGAGGTTCCCAGCAGGGTGTGGTGGCTCACATCTGTAATCTCAACACTTTGGGAGGCTGAGGCAGGTGGATCGCTTGAGCCCAGGAGTTCAAGACCGGCCTGGGCAACACTGGTGCAACTCCATCTCTACAAAAAATACAGTAATTAGCTGTACATGGTGGCAAACGCCTGTAGTCCCAGCTACTTGGGAAGCTGAGGTGGGAGGATGGCTTGAGCCCAAGAAGTTGAGGCTACAGTGAGTCATGATGGCACCACTGCACTCCAGCCTGGGTGACAGAATGAAACCCTGCCTCAGAGAAAAAGAAAACAAAATGAGGTTTCCAGAGGTCCTTTACCTCACTCAAGATAATCCTGCAAGTAAATAATGGAATACGAATTTGATTAATAATCTTTCTGGCCAGGCATGGTGGTTCACGCCTGTAATCCCAGCATTTTACGAGGCTGAGGCAAGCAGATCGACTTGAGTCCAGGAGTTTGAGACCAGCCTGGCCAACATGGTAAAATCCCAACTCTTCTAAAAATACAAAAAATTAGCCTGGCGCGGTGGTGCATCCCTGTAGTCCCAGCTACTCAGGAGGCTCAGGTGGGAGAAGCACTTGAGCCCGGGAGGTGGAGGTTGCAGTGAGCCGACACTGGGCCACTGCACTCCAGCCTGAGTAACAAAGAGAGACTCCATCTCAAAAAAAAAAAAAAAAAAGTCTTTCTACTGAAAGACTGAGAAGAGACTATGTGTAGGGAGAGGCACACAGGCTATCCAGACCAGAATCTTTGTGATAATGGTGGAAAGGAAGCACTGATGGAAGGACTGTCTGCTATTCCTTAGCTCATGATCAAGAGTGTCCTCTCTAAATTCCCACCTACTTATATCCCCCTATTAGGAGACTAACACATTTATTAGATATTTACTATGTGCCAAGTACTGTGCTGAACACCTGTCACTTCATCTCATTTGCTCCTTATTCGATTCGCATAAAATGAGAATTATTAGCCTCATTTATCTGACAAGGAAATTGATAGGGTCATTATATCACTTTCCCAAGGTCAAACAGCCAGTGAATGATAGATATACGATTTGAACCCATGACTTGGAGAGATTCCAGAGCCTGCTCCATGTGGCTTCCGTGAGAGGGAACTTATTCCTTTTGAAGTTACTCCTGTGGCCCCTTTAAGTTTCAGGATAAATCACTTGGTGACTAAGTATAAGATAGTCATGGCCGGGCACGGTGGTTCACACCTGTAATCCTTGCGCTTTGGGAGGCTGAGGCAGGCGTATCACTTGAGGTCAGGAGTTTGAGACCAGCCTGGCCAAAATGGTGAAACTTTACCTCTACTAAAAATACAAAAAATTAATCAGGCTTGGTGGCAGGCACCTGTAATCCCAGCTACTTGGGAGGTTGAGGCAGGAGAACTGCTTGAACTCGGGAGGCAGAGGTTCCAGTGAGCCAAGATTGAACCACTACATTCCAGCCTGGGTGACAGAGAGACTCCATCTCAAAAACAAAACAAAACAAAAAAAACATAGTCACCTGTGCTGGAGCTCTTCAAGCCTTCAGGATGAGTTAAATCAAATGTTAACTGAGAACCTGGATGACATAATGGTGTCAGTGTCTAAAAACATCTAGAAAAGTTTCCATCTACATTTATGAAAATCTGCTTCAGCTCACTAAGGGACACGTGGAGACAAGAGCATGTAGTGATGTGCTAGTCTGAGGCTTCCTAGGGCAGGGACTGTCTCATTCATCAATTTCCATAGCTCCTAACATAGGATCAGCACATCAAAATTAGGGCCATTTATTGTGTACCTACCGTGGACCAGATAACTTAATAAGCATCATCTCACTTAATCTTCACAAAATCTAACAATCCTATTGGCTCCAATTCACAGGTACAGACTGTAAGGCTCAGAGACACTAAGCAAGTTGCCACTAATGAGTAGGTGGCACTCAGACCATCAGAGGTTTCTCAAAAAAGGTCGTAGTTGAGCTGGATCCTGGAGGATACATTTGAAGAGGAAAATATGAAAAAAGTCCTTCTAATTAGCAGCAACAGGCAAAAAGCAGGAAAAGAGCGTGATGTTACTTAATCCAATAGCAATAATTTAATTTAGAGAAACTGTTAAGTCTTTCCAAAACATCCAAATTAGCTTTCATAGAAATAATAGCTCAACTTCTTTTTACACTCATATTTCATAGGTTTCCATTGTACATTTAATTTAATTAAATTACACCATGTGTGCCTGGCAAAAACTGGTTTGTTAGCAAACATCATTGACTCCTGGTAAGCATATAATTCAATTGCTGCTGAGTCAAGTCCTTTATGCCTCATTTTTCTCATTTGTAGCATGGCAGTGTTATGTGGCTTGAATGAGTTAATCTGTAGAAAGAGATTTGTAAGCACTTAATAAATGTTTGGATGAAGAAGCATACAGGTATAATTTAGTTGATATGTTTCCCTGAAGGAATGTGGAGTATCAGCAAACCTGTGCGTGATTTGGTTACATGAAGGAACATTATCAGCTTCTCCTGTGTTATGGGGTGGTTTTATTAGACAAGGATGTCTTCTGTGGATCACAGAAAATTCCCACCCAAATATTATTTTCATTCTCATTCTCGTTCTCTTGTTTTCTGATGAAATGTGTACTTTGTCCCCAGGACACCTGATTCATTCCTTATCCAAAAGCCTTCTTATTTGCAGGTCTGGCCTGAAGGCAGGAAGCAGCACAAAAGTAGTGTCTCCTCCTTCAACATTTGAATGACTGCCATAAAAATAAATAAATAAAATCCTTTTTATACTCCCAAAGGGACACTTACAACAAGTGTCTTAATATCTCCCCAACTACAGCAAATATATGTTCAGGAGTATCAGATTGCAAGGTATACACAAATTCCAAGAGCACTGCTGCAAGCAAAATATGCCATACTCTCTGATGTTAGAGAATTCTCCAAGTTGACTCCATTTTTTGGTTGCTGGCAGCCAATCATAAGCACCCTAGAAATGCTGCACCTCTAGTGGAAAAGTTGGAATGTAAGGCCATCCAGGTTAAGATGATGGAAACAGGAAAGGCTTTAGAGGCAGACATGACTGGATCCAAATTCAGGCTGTATCACTTGTTTTTGGCTGTGCAATTTGGTCAAGTTACTTAACCTCTCTAAGCCTCGGTTTCCTCAAATACGCAAAGAATATTCTTTGCTGCATTAAATTCTTGAAAAGTCTTAATGTGGTAAGGCAGAAATCCACCTAGTTTAGAACTGGACACATAGTGTGCATTCAATGATGGTGGCCATTATTATTTATTATTTTTCAGTATAACTCCAACGTTGACCCTTAGGTGTAACAAAGCTATAGAATGTCATGCTTAAAAGCCAGGCTACCTGGATTTGAATTCCAGATCTTCCACTTCTTTACTGAGTAAACTTGGGCAATTTTTTAAAGTTATCTGTGCTTCATTTTCCTTCTCTAAAATGGAAAAAGTAACACAACCTATCTCAAAGTGTTGTTATCAGAGTTAAATAAGTTAGCATATGTAAAATGTTTAGAATAGTGCTTAGAACACATTAAGCACTATGTAAGTGTCAGGTATTACATAATTGCTGTATTATAACTGTCTCTTTAACTGTTAGCTGTGCGACATGGATTCTTTTATTTTGTATCTCCAGGGTGGCAAAGTGACTGGAGCAGATTAATAGTTAATTGAATAAATGAAGCATCCCACATGCCATGCTAGTCAAGACTTTCCCTAATTTAAACTAACCAATTTAAACTAACTATATGGTGGCTCATGTCTATAACCTCAGCACTTGAGAGGTTGAGATGGGAGGATCAGCTGAGCTTAAGAATTCAAGATCAGCCTGGACAATATAGTGAGATTCTATCTCTCCAAAAATAAAAATAAAAAAATAGCTAGGTGTGGTGACACATTCCTGTAGTCCCAGCTACTCAGGAGGCTGAGATGGAAGGATTGCTGAAGCCCAGGAGTTCAAGGCTGCAGTGAGCCATGATTGTGTCACTGCACTCTAGCGTGGGTGACAGAGCAAGACACTGTCTCAAAAAATAAAATTATAAATAAACTAAAGAAAAAATAAGGCAATTTATTGCTGCTCATATTTAAATAATCCAGGAGTGAATCTTGCTTCAGGCATAATTAGAACCCAGGGCTCAAATAATTTAAGAAATTGTCTCTGGCATTTCTGTTTCATTGGCTCTCTCTACATGGAGGACATTATAGCCACCAGCAACCCAAGCCTCAGAGCCAGCCACTTTAGCACTCAGTGGAAAAAGAGCCTCTTCCAAAATATCTGGCCAGGATGGAATTTTAATGTGCCCAGTGTGAGTCACGCACCCATCCTAGTATTAACTTCTGTGGTCAAAGAAATGAAGTAATCTGACTGGTTAGGTCTGCCCCACGGTGTAGAAACGAAGGGGCAACGCTATGCAAACATACAGATTTCCCCAAAGGAAATAAGATTCTATTACAGGGATGAAGGGAAAGGGATGCTGGGCAGGCAAAAATGCCAGATGCCCGTACATAGGCCAAAGAACAGTTGTCAAACCCATTGGTCCTAGATCAGTAGTCCCCAAACTTTTTGGCACCAGGGACCAGTTTCATGGAAGACAATATTTCCACAGACCAGTATGTGTGTGGGGTGGGAGGGATAGTTTCAAGATGAAAGCTGAAACCTAACGCACAGGTGCATCGTATTTATTGTACACTTTATTATTATTACAGTGTAATATGTAATTAAATAATTATACAACTCAACATTATGTAGAATCAGTGGGAGCCCTGAGCTTATTTTCTTGCAACTAGACAGTCCTACCTGAGGATGATGAGACAGTGACAGATCATTAGGCATTAGATTCTCATAAGGAGCACACAACCTAGATCCCTCACATGCACAGTTCACAATAGGGTTCATGCTCCTAAGAGAACCTAATGCCATCTGACAGGAGGCAGAGTTCAGGCAGTAATGAGAGCCATGGGGAGTGGCTATAAATACAGTTGAAACTTTGCTCACCTGCCACTCACCTCCTGCTGTGTGGCCTGTCTTAGATTATCCCAGACAATAAGATTCTGCCTACTTTTAACAGGCCTTTATCCAAGGTAGTTACAGTCAGAAATGCAATTGACAAAGAAGTTTGGTTATCTCTGTGGTTTACAATAACTTAACAACCTTAGTTATGACTGACAGCATATACTTTAGACATTAGAATTTTAGAAATATCATACAATTTTGGAACATATATTAGTATTATCCACCAAAATATAATCCAAAGAAGACTGAACACCATTTTGGCAATCCCATGTAACTAAACATGTAAAATAATCCTGCTTACCTCTCTTTTGGATACTCCAGGGGCCCTCTGTAGCGTCCAAAAACCAGGCATCAGGAAAGAGAGTTTTGAAACTGAAGTTTGATTTCTGTTAAATATGGTAGCGCCTGTTAAATATGTTGATGTTATGAAATAGAATTCCAGATTACCATAAGTTATTTTGCCAAAATTATGAATTAGAAATTGAAAAAAGCAAAAACTTTTATAACCCTTTACAAATTTTGTGAAAGAGCGGATTAGTGCCTTAAGACTACCTTGTTGTCTTTTATTTCAATGCTTAATTTACCAAAAAACAAACAAACAAAAAAAAAACCAACCATATAATGCCCTTTTGAACTTTGTCAATATGTTCACACATGGAATTTTTGCAAGATTAAATTTTACAATTCTTCCATCATTTGTTTAAACCTTCAGCTTTATCTTCTCTAATTCAAAAGAATCCTTCAACCCTAGGCAAGAATTTACATTTCCATGCCTTCTTATAATATTTTACTAAAAACACATCTTACTGTTCTTACATGCCTTGCACATAAATCTATTTCCGGTTTCAATTACATGTTATAATGGTAACTCACAGCAATTTTTAACTTTAATGTAAAACCTGGTAAGTTGTTTTAATTATGTGCTACATGCACCCAAGGTTTGACTCCTTCCAGCATAATTAAGGGCATGGTCAATTCCATATGTCTGCAGGCCTTACCAACTGTGAAGCAGGCAAGTCAAACAGTTCTCAAAGACCAAAAAGGCAGTTTATAACCTTTAAATATTTAGCAAACCTAGTATTTGTACTGCATAATGTAGTTCACCAATTTACATTTTGATAGCATCTGCATTTCACCAATCATCTTTAAGGCTGTTTTTGTTTCTCAAAGATTAAAGTCACATGAATGAAAAAGTACCACAGCTTTTATCTTCCCTTTAAAACATAATTGATCCAAGTGTTCATCTTCCTTTAGGCCAGCCAATTAATTAGGACTCTTTTTATAGATATCACACATACAACATATATACAATTACACAGACAGGCAGAAAAGGATGCAGTGGTTATAAGATTTTTCATTTGCCAGTCTCCTAATTGGCTTATTGGCCTCTTACACATGAATTAAGAGTGGCAAGGCAAAATGGAGAAAAAGAATTCAGTCAACTGAGAAAAAAAACACTTTTTCCAGCAAACAAGATCCAAGAAAAGAAAAACATAAAAGCCTTTTAAATATCCCTATAATTTGGATATCTTTTAATTAAGCTGAGCACTCTTAAGAAAGTCCTTTTAAATCCCTTGTTACCCGACATTAGCCACTCGAAGTGGCCAATACTTCTGGCTTTCCAACTTTACTAAAGGTGACCTCAGAGAAAGGAAAATACAAGGTGGTTCATGGAAGAGAAGAGGAACAACAAACAGCAAAATGTTTTGCAGATACCGAACCAGAAAGGACTCGTTCCCTAAGCCAGAATTGAACCCAGCTGCCACTGTAACATGGCAGAGGCTAAACAAAGCATTGCTATGTTACAGGTCGTGCTTTCAAGAATGTAAAACAAGATGGAGGCCTGCAGCAAAGTTTGCTACTGACTATACAGAAAGTCATGCAAAGCACGCTAGACAGCCTAGACCAACAGCCTAGACACACTGGTCCAACTTTACAAATCCTTTTTCCTTAATCCAAACTTTTTTTTTTTGAGACAGTCTCACTCTGTTACCCAGGCTGGAGAGGAGTGGTGTGAACTCGGCTCACAGCAGCCTCTGCCTCTCGGGTTCAAGGGATCATCCTGCCTCAGCCTCATGAGTGGCTGGAATTACAGATGTCCACCACCACGCCTGGCTAATTTTTGTATTTTTAGTAGAGAGAGGGTTTCACCGTGTTGGCCAGGCTGGTCTCCAACTCCGGACCTCAGGTGATCTGCCCACCTCAGCCTCCCAAAGTGCTGGGATTGCAGGTGTGAGCCAATGCACCTGGCCCCTTAATCAAAACTTTATAGAGAATATAAACAGTGATGGGATCCTGGCCTAGAAAAAACTATTTCTTAAAGGAAAAAGAGTCTTTAACTTAAAAGCTAATTCCTGACAGGGTGGAGAACAGGAAAAAAAAATTAAAAGTGCAGGGTTGGAAAGATGCCTGGGGAAAGAAGCTCTTAAACAAATGGGTTCCTCCAACAGGGAGAGAAACTTAATTGATGTGCCCTATTGGGCACCCTTGGGCCAGAGGCCATGTGCCCCAGCCCTGTCCAGGAAGGGAGAGGGAAAGCCGCCATTTGCCCATCACCCTGAAAATAGAAGGCAGAGGCTGACATTCCCAAACCCCAGGAGCGACTGTGGGGAAAGGAGGAATAATTTCCTCTACCCTCAGAAGCACAAGGACAAAAAAGCTTAGAAGTGAAAGGGAAAAATAGTTTTTGGCTCGCAACTTACGCATCCTCAAGCCCCATGTCTGGGCAGCAAAATATTGCAGAATTTTGCTCCTTAGTTCAGCTAAAACCAGGTTCTTGTCATAAGCCAGGAAAATGTAGGCACACAGACACATTGAAGGGTGAGTACAAAGGATTTTATTGGACAAAAAGGGAAAAAAAGCCAAAAAAAACCCAACACACACACACACACACACACACACACACACACACACACACACACACACACACACACACACACACACACACACACACACACACTCCGCAAATGAGATAGAGTCCGGCTAACAGGCCCTGTACCTCACAGACTGAATATTCCACCACATAGGAACGGAAGAGGCCAGGCTCCTCGCCTCCCTCTGGCTCCACCCTGTTCCCCTAGTCCTCTGTGAGCATGCTCAGATGAGGCCCTGGGTAGGTTCCCTCATCTGCACAAAAGTATTTGATGTAGACACTTGTAGGGCGGTTTAGAGATTCGCCAGTGACCCCCTTTTTTTGTCCAGGCATTTGGCTGTCTCAGTACTTAGTTATTTCCCTCTAATTGCCAATTTTCAAAGTAAGGATTAGATAGAGCCCATGGTATCCAATAAGTTTATTTATTTATTTGTTTTGGCACTTTTTCCCCTCATGCACACATTAGGTTTTTACGTATTCTATGTATTTCAACTGTATTCAGTCACTACTTTTTCAGAAACTTAAATTATCCCATCTTTGGCCAGCTGGAGCCCCTTCCTGATGGTTCTTGGGTTATTTTTATACAACCCACTGATCTTTGGTAACTTTGCAGCTTTTAGCTCAGCAAGATAGTCTAGCCTCATCTTGTACATGTACCACCCTAGCCTTGGAATCAGCCATCCAAGAAGTTCTGATTCCTTTTCGTGGGAAATGTCATTTAGGGACCACAATCTGGGCACTATAAGTTACTCATTGCTCATGGGTTTTTCATACTTCTAGGCCTTTCTGAAAAGTACAAAAATAGGATATATGTACTTTAAAATGGAGGAAAAAACTTTGACGTTTACACTATTTCTAATTCAAATTTATATTGATTTATTTATATTAATGTCTTTGATTTTATATTTCTCTTCTCTTACACTGAAAATCTTGGTTCCTAACAATATTAACATAATTACAATATAATTATTACTTTGTCTTAAACTATATAGAAAATAGTTTAAAAATACTAAAGACTACCATACCCAGCCTAAGTCATCCATTCTGATGGATATCTATTATTATCTCTCGGAACCTGGCACCTTTTGAACACCCTTTGGATGTTTGGAGAATTTCCTGTTTCGAGTCCCACCAAGTTAGAAGGCAGAATACTTATTCCTCCTCTCCTTCATTTGCAGCTAGGACACAGGGTTGTGATTGGTGCTCCTCGGATCACGTGCACTTGTGAGAAGTTGGTGAAAGGGGCAATATAAGAGTTAGTTCCTGACACAGAAGTGATGCCTTCAGCAGCAGCAGTTACAGTCACATTGAGTTCCTTGCAGGATAGCCGCTGAGTGGTAATGGGCTGTGGCTGCAGATTTCTCATCAGGCCAATTGTGCTACATAATTGGGGGTGATTTTCTTGGAGGCTTAACCTCACAATTGTTTCTTTGAGCCTTCTCAACAATTCTGAGTCAACCAATGGTCTTTTAATAAACCCTTTTTCTGCTTCATCTGTCACCATCAGCTTCTGTCACTTGCAGCTAGGAAACAGTTGACACAGCAGACCCTGGAGGTCAGAAGGGGATAATTTTAGGCATCACAGAGGCCTGATCATTCTCTTTCTCTCCCACCCTTCTCTCCCTTGACTGTAAGAGTGCTTGTGAGTTCTGGGATAGAAGGAACTGCGGTATAATGAAAAGAACTGGGTCATTAGTGGCCCAGCAGCTTCTCCGCAGGAAAACCCTTTGAAAACGATCGGTCGTTAAGAAGCAGAGGGTGCTTCCTTGATTTCTGGAGGGGAAGAGGGTCAGCTGTTGGTAGCTGAGATGAGGTCAGCAGGGACCCAGCAGAGCTTCTGGGATCTAAAGAGCAGAAGGATGTGAGATCAGCAGACTGAGCATCAGACTAAATCCCTATCCCCATCCCAAAGGCACTTTGAAGGAATAATTGGAGCAGGAAGTCCTGAGGAAAAAATAAAACTTGCAAATAATAAAAAAGGTGGGTCTAAAGAACCAGCATTGTGATTATCCTTTTTTTTTTTTTTTTGATACAGAGTTTCACTTTCATCGCCCAGGCTGGAGTACAATGGCATGATCTCAGCTCACTGCAACCTCCACCTCCCGGGTTCAAGCAATTCTTGTGCCTCAGCCTCCCGAGTAGCTAGGAGTACAAATGTGTGCCACCAAATCCTGGCTAATTTTGCATTTTTAGTAGAGATGGGGTTTTACCACATTGGCCAGGCTGATCTCAAATTCCTGTCCTCAGGTGATCTGCCTGCCTCAGCCTCCCAAAGTGCTGGGATGACAGACAGGCGTGAACCACCATGCCAGGCCTGACTTGGGGTAATCTTGCAAGTCGATCCTTCTGGACCCAGTAGCAGTCTAGACTAGGTCACATGTACTAAGGCTGCTAACCTGTCATTCATAGCAAATATTCCCCTTCGGATTGTCATTTGTCCCTTCATCTTGTATTTGTTAACATAGATATTTTAACTTTATTTTTAGTCAATTCTACTGATATTCTTTGTGATAGCTTCCATTGCTTTTATGTTTAGATAGTTTCTTCCTTTTCCAAAAATATGTTCAATTTCTCTTATGTTTTCTTTCAATTTTAAAGATGGTTTTTATTTATTTATTATCATTATTATTATTTTGAGATGGAGTCTCGCTCTGTCACCCAGGCTGGAGTGCAGTGGCGCAATCTCAGCTCACTGCAACCTCTGCCCCCGGGGTTCAAATGATTCTCCTGCCTCAGCCTCCTGAACAGCTGGGAATACAGGCACATGCCACCACACCCGGCTGACTTTTGTATTTTTAGTAGAGATGGGGTTTCACCATGTTGGTCAGACTGGACTCGAACTCCTGACCACGTGATCTACCCACCTTGGCTTCCCAAAGTGCTGGGATTACAGGTGTGAGCCACCGTGCCTGGCCTTTTATTTATTTATTTATTTATTGAGATAGAGTCTCTCTGTTCCCCAGGCTGGAGTGCAGTGGCATGATCTTGGCTCACTGCACCTCCATCTCCTGGATTTAAGCAAGTCTCCCGCCTCAGCCTCCTGAGTAGCTGGGACTACAGGTGCTCACCACCATCCCCAGCTAATTTTTGTATTTTTAGTAGAGACGGGTTTCACTATGTTGGCCAGGCTAGTCTCGAACTCCTAACCTCATGATTCACCTGCCTCAGCCTCCCAAAGTGCTAGGATTACAGGCATGAGCTACCACATCCAGCTGCTAAAAATGGTTTTATTTTTTACATTTAATCATTTATTCCATCCATAATTCATTTTCTTTTGTTAGATATAAGAATTGTGAATATGTTTTTAAAATAGGTTCTTCAGCTGGGCACCGTGGCTCATGCCTGTAATCCTAGTACTTTGGGAGGCCGAGGAGAGTGAATCACCTGAGGTTAGGAGTTCAATACCAGCCTGGCCAACATGGTGAAACCCCATCTCTACTGAAGATATAAAAATTAGCCAAGCATGGTGGCACACACCTGTAATCTCAGCTACTCAGGAGGCTGAGGCAGAAGAATCACTCAAACCCAGGAGGCAGAGGTTGCAGTGAGCTGAGTTTGTACCATTGCACTCCAGCCTGGGTGTCAGAGCTAGACTACATCTCTAAAATAAATAGGCCAGGCGCAGTGGCTCATGCCTGCAATCCCAGCATTTTGGGAGGCTGATGCGGGCAGATCACCTGAGGTCAGGAGTTTGAGACCAGCCTGGGTAACATGGTGAAATCCTGTTTCTACTAAAAATACAAAAATCAGCCAGGTGTGGTGGTGCACACCTGTAATCCCAGCTACTCAGGAGGCTGAGGCAGGAGAATCACTTCAACCTGGGAGGCAGAGGTTGCAGTGAGCCGAGATCGCACCATTGCACTCCAGCTTGGGAAACAAGAGCGAAACTCCGTCTGAATAAATACGTTCTTCATATACAAAAATTAGCTCAGAAAGGATTAAGGACTTAAAAGTAAAACCTAAAACTATAAAAATCCTAGATGAAAACCTAAGAAATACCCTTCTGGCCTCAGCCTTGACAAAGAATTGATGACTAAGTTATTGAAAACAGTTGCAATACAAACAAAAATTGGCAAATGGGACTTAAACTAAAGAGCTTCTGCATAGCAAAGGAAACCAACAACAGAGTGGACAACCTACAAAATAGGAGAAAATACTTGCAAAGTATGCATCTGACAAAGGCCTAATATCCAGAATCTATCAGGAACTTAAATCAACAAGCAAAAAACAAATAACTCCATTAAAAAGTGAGCAAAAGACACTTTTCTTCTCAAAAGAAGACATATAAGCAGCCAACAAACACATGAAAAAATGCTCAATATCACTAATCATCAGAGAAATGCAGATTAAATCCACAATGAGGTACCATCTCACATTAGTCAGAATGGCTATTATCAAAAAGTCAAAAAACAAAAGATGTTGTTGAGGCTGCAGAGAAAAGGAAATGCTTGTACACTGTGTTGGTAGGAATGTAAATTCATTCAGCCACTGTGGAAAGCAATTTGAAGACTTCTCAAAGAACTAAAAATAGAACTCTCATTTGACCCAGAAATCCTATCACTGGGCATATACCCAAAGGAAAATAAATCATTCTACCAAAAAAACACATGCACTCATATGTTCATTACGGGGCTGCGCACAATAGCAAAGAAAGGTAATCAACCTAGGTGCCCAGCAATGGTGGACTGAATAAAGAAAATGCCATACATACACACTATGGAATATGACAAGGCCATAAAAAATTACAAAATTATGTTCTCTGCAGCAACATGCATGCAGCTGGAGGCCATTATCCTAAGCAAATTAATGCAGAACAGAAAGTCAAATGCGTGTTCTCACAAGTGGGAGTGAAACACTGGGTACATATGGACATAAAGATGGGAACAACAGACACTGCAGGCTGCTAGACAGGTGAGAGAGAGAAAGGTGCAAGGGTAGAAAAACTATCTGTATGGTACTATGCTCACTACCTGGGTGATGGGGTCAATTATACCCCATACCTCAGCATCATGCAATATATCCATTGAGCAAACATGCACATGTACCCCCGAATCTAAAATAATAGTTGAAAGTTTTTAAAAAAGGTACTTATCCTTAAGAGATGCATACTAAAATATATAATATCTGAGATTTATGTCAGAATAATGCAATGGTCAAGGAGAGGGAAGGATATAAATAAAACAATTTTTGGCTGGGACTTGTTAATTATTGAAGCTGGATGATGGGCACGTGAGGGTTTATCATTCTATTCTTTTTACTTTTACAATATGCATTAATATATGAATTTTTGCATAATAAAATGTTTTTCAAAATGAGAATTTAAAAAATATAATGACAGTGAAGTGGCAATGGGAATTGTAAATTTTTCCAGTCAGGTGAAGTCCCAGTTTTTCAGAGTGTTGTGTTTGGACCAGATCACAGTCTTGTATAATCTGGATGCACCTTACCAGTGTCGGAGAACATCAACAACAGCAAATCTTTACTGAGATCCTTCTGTGTGTCAAGTCCAATCAGAGAGAAGCGTTCTTTTATGCCAATAGAGAGACAGAGAGAGATGTTCAATGTACTGGTAATAAAAATAGGAGAATGAAATCATTGCTTCCACAGAAAGGCCCCAATGAATCTTCTAAAATAAACACATATTATTTGTGATTTTTCAACTATACCTTTATCAAGAAAAGAATAAAACATAATCAGACCATGGTGTATTGCTGTTTAAAATGATCCACTAATGTTCTAATTATCATCAGGACAAAGGCCCTTAGACATGCCTGCCTCACATCTGGACTTTTCCTCCTTCCCCAGCTCCGTCTCCTGCCCATCCCCACGTACTTTAAATTCAGCTACAGGAAGGGACTTACAGTTCCCAGAACATGCCTCCTGGAGTTTGCACTCCACCAGAGAAGTTTCATTCATTCATCTGCATTCATCGATCTCCTAGCATGACTCATGCCACCTGCATGCCATGCTTGCTCTCTTCCCTACCTGGACCGCCCTTCTCCCTCATCAGTTTCATTCTTCAAGTTTCATCTTACTTGTCATCTTCTTTGAGAAACTTTCTTTGAACCCAAGCTGAGCAAGCTTGCCCTCTGCTGTATTCTCTGTGTAGGGGAGGATAAGAGGAAAGAAGGGCACACATCTTATTTCTCCCACTAAATTCTGAGGTTAGGGCTAAAATCCTGTTTATTCACAGTATGTGGCTCAAGGCCTGAGTCATACTACAAGATCAGTGAGTGCTTGTTGAATGAATGAATGAATGAATGAATGAAGCTTCCTCACTAGAATGTAAACCCACGGGGCAAGAATTTTTGTTGTTTTGTTTTGCTTTCTCTTTAGCACATGGGACAGTACCTGACACACAAGTATTTGTCAAAATAATTAAAATTACCTGTCAAAGAAAAAGCAACATGTCTATGTTAAGGTTCATATCCAAACTAACCATTTGCTGGTTGTCAGCCTATCTGTGGATTAGTAGAAGACTTTGACCTTGAGATTAAAAACAAATTAAAGACAAAAAGTGTTTTGAATGTTGAATACAATGAAAGTTTTTTCAAACTTTACTGAGTTATAACTTGAATTTAAAAGTGTGAAATAGGCCGGTCACTGTAGCTCACTTCTGTAATCCCAACATGTTTGGAGGTCAAAGCGGGCAGGTTGCTTTAGCCTAGGAGATTGGGACCAGCCTGAGTAACATGGCAAAATCCCAAATCTACACCCTCTCCCCAAAAAAATGCTGGGTGGCATGCACCTGTAGTCCCAGCTACTGGGAGGCTGAGGCTGGAGGATCACTTGAGCCTTGGAGGCAAATCACACCACTGCACTCCAGCCTGGGTGACAGCCTGTGTCAAAAAAAAAAAAAAAAAAAAGCCGGGCGCAGTGGCTCAAGCCTGTAATCCCAGCACTTTGGGAGGCTGAGGCGGGTGGATCACGAGGTCAAGAGATCGAGACCATCCTGGTCAACATGGTGAAACCCCGTCTCTACTAAAAATACAAAAAAACATTAGCTGGGCATGGTGGCACGTGCCTGTAATCCCAGCTACTCAGGAGGTTGAGGCAGGAGAATTGCCTGAACCCAGGGGGCGGAGGTTGCGGTGAGCCGAGATCGCGCCATTGCACTCCAGCCTGGATAACAAGAGCGAAACTCCACCTCAAAAAAAAAAAAAAAAAAAAAAGGTTGGGGGAAATGCATGAAATTAAAACTTATCTCTAAGTCCAAGAGTGATTGGGACTTTTTTTTTTTTTTTGAGACAGAGTCTCACCCTTGCAGCCCAGGTTGGAGTACAGTGACAGGATCTCAGCTCACTGCAACTGCCACCTCCTAGGTTCAAGCAATTCTTCTGCTTCAGCCTCTGGAGTAGGCGTGTGCCACCACGCCCAGATAATTGTTGTATTTTTCATAGAGACATAGTTTCACCATATTGGCTAGGCTGGTCTCGAACTCCTGACCTTGTGATCTGCCTGCCTAAGCCTCCCAAAGTGCTGGGATTACAGGCATGAGCCCCCATACCCCGCCAAGGAACAGGCCATTTTCTATGTGGCCATATTATTGACCCAAAGGAAAAAAAAAAAAGAATGATTTCCCACATCAGGAACAGCCAGAGCGCAAGGAAAGCCTTACATCATGAATGACATCACCTTAGTGACCTAATTTCTATAGGACAATGGAAAAATTTCTTCTCTCGCAAACCTTGCAGCAGCTTGAACCAGCAACTTCATAGTGGGATGATGGGAGGGGTCCATGGACAAAGGACAATTGTTGGCCTTTCCTTGACAGAAGGGTGGTTTACAAAGTGGTCTTTCTCAGGAGTCTGCCTGGAATGAATTGTACACCACATGACAGGTGTTCTTACATAAGTAAGACAGAAGTGAATTCAATTGGGTTTCTTTTCTTTTTGAAACCTTCTTTCTCTGGAACTGTCCTCTCTAAAAGTGACTAGAACAACAGGAGGGAAAAGTGAGATCTTGAACTCCCCAGGGAATCAAGGTGGCATTTCCTTCCCCTTTCTTTCCTTTGCATGCTTGTCATCCTCTGGGACCTCTTTGGAGAGGAGGTTTTATTCCTCTGCTTTCTTTCAGAATCCTGCCTCACATAATCTTTACTAGCTCTTCATAAAGAAAACTAGGACTCCCATTTATTTTATCCAATCCACCACTACATCCAGCCTTGAAAACAGTACACAGCCTATTATTCTCTAACAGGGACAAATAGCAGGATGGAGCTGGACTATTTTCCATGAGGCTGATTTTTGCCAATCTAACACATTTATTCTCTGACACCCTTTCATGGCCAATTGAGAAGCGGTACCCAGAAAGATAGTAATGCAACTTAGAAATGTATGAAAAATTGATAATGTTGAGATCTTAATTGAGGTGAAATAACCCAATAATCTGTGGAGGGACATTAAGACCATTTTGTAGTATTAGTAAAATATACACGACACATATCCTTCTACCCAAAAACTCTGCTCTAGGATTCTAGCTCACAGAAATACACCAGGGAGCAAAGGCATATGAGTAACATTGTTTACTGAACTACAACTATAGAAGCACATGAAATGACACACTAAAAGAGACACACTATGTATTGTAATGTGGAAAAAGTAAAGCACAGAACAATATGTATGTGTGTGGTTTCATTTTTGTTAAAAAATACCATATGTGGATGCATACACCTGTGAATATTTATAGACATAAAGAAAAAGCCGGAAACATACACATTAAAGTCTCAGTAGTAGTTCCTTTTTCTGGAGAGTGAGATTGGGGAGTGTGGCAAGGGGATATTTCACTCTATTTTATGCATTCTGGATTGTTTAAATCTATTTTAAAAACCAGTAAAGGAAATTAAGAATAAGTGGATTGGTATAAGGTAGTTAATTTATTTTTTGTTTTCTTAATTTTTTTGAGACAGGTTCTTACTCTGTTGTTCAAGCTGGCATGCAGTGGCATGATCTCAGCTCACTGCAACCTCCACCTCCCAGGTTCAAGAGATCCTTCCATCTCAGCCTCCTGTGTAGCTGGGATGGCAGGTGTGTGCCACCACACCGGGCTAATTTTTGTATTTTTTGTAGAGATGGGGATTTATCATGTTGCCCAGGCTGGTCTCAAACTCCTGAGCTCAAGCAATCCACCCACCTCAGCCTCTCAAAGTGTTGGGATTACAGGAATGTGCCACCACACTGGGCCTGCATGGTTAATTTATATTTATTTTTGTGCGAGGAACATGATAGACACTTTATATATATCACCTCACATGTCCCTCCAGTCTTCTGATGTAGGTAATGTTATCCCTATTTACAAGTGAGAAAACAGATTCAGAGAAGTTACTTGCCCAAGGTAACAGAGGTAGTAAGTAGCAGAGATAGGGTTCAAACTCAGATCTATCTGATTCCAAAGCCAAGATCTTTCCATTGGTCTGACAATGCTCTCATATCATATAGCCCTGGCTCAGTAGATGGGCTTATTAACATTGCCTCATTGCCACTGAATGTTAGGTTTATTTTTTAGAAACTTATGGAAAATTGTATAGACAAAAATTAAAAGTATAATGAATCCATGTGCTCATTATCACCCAGAGTCAATAATTATTAATACTCTGTGTCATTATTTTATCTATACCCACAAATACTTTTATTTTCTTTTTGAGACAGAGTCTCACTCTGTCACCCAGGCTGGAGGACATGCAGCAGCTCAATCACAGCTCACTGCAGTCTCGACCTCCCAGGCTCAAGTAATCCTCCCACCTCAGCTTCCCACGTAGCTGGGACTACAGGTGAGCACCACCATGCCCAGCTAATTTTTTCTATTTTTTGTACAGGCGAAGTCTCACTATGCTGCTTAGGCTGGTCTCGAACTCTGGGGCTTAAGCGATCCAACAGTCATTGGCCACCCCACCCGGGCTATCCCCATAAACACATTTTTGGGAGAGTATTTTAAAACAAATTTAAGGTATATTATTTCATCATCAATATTTCAATCTCTAAAAATAACTTAAGAAAACAATCATAATGCCATTATCACACATAATAAATTTCACAATAATTCCTTATTATCTAATACCCAGTCCATGTAATTTTCCCACATTGTCTCCAAAAAAGGTCTTTTTTTGTTTGTATGTGTTATGTATCTCTCTCTCTCTTTTTTTTTTTTTTTAAGAGACAGGGACTTCTATTGCCCAGGCTCTGGAATGCAGTGGCACAATCATAGCTCGCTGCAACCTGAAACTTCTGGGCTCAGGTGATTCTCCCACCTCAGCCTCCACAGGCACATGCCATTATGCTGGCTAATTTTTAAATTTTTGGTAGAGGTGAGGTCTTGCTATGTTGAGCAGACTGGTTTCAAATTTCTGGCCTCAAGCAATCCTCCCACCTCAGCCTCTCGAAGTGCTAGGATTACAGGCATAAGCCACCACACTCAACTTCTCTTATGTCTTTAAGCCTTCTTTTTTTTTTTTTTTGAGACAGAATCTCCCTCTGTCACCAGGCTGGAGTGCAGTTGCACGACCCTGACTCACTGTAGCCTCCACCTCCCAGGTTCAAGTGATTCTCGTGCCTTAGCCTCCTGAGTAGCTGGGATTATAGGCGCCTGCCACCATGTCCGGCTATTTTTTTTTTTTGTATTTTTGGTAGAGACGGGGTTTCACCATGTTAGCCAGGATGGTCTTGTTCTCCTGACCTCGTGATCCGCCCGCCTCAGCCTCCCAAAGTGCTGGGATTATAGGCATGAGCCACTGTGCCTCCCCAAGTCTTCTTGAATCTATACTTTCCTGCTCCCTTTTTCTTCATACCATTTATTTCTTGAAGAAATTGAGTCATTTGTCTCATAGAATTTCCCATCTTTTTTATTTGATATTTTATATCCTTATGGTGTCAATTTGCATGCTTCTTGGTTTCTCATATTTCTCACAAACCAGTGGTTAGAAAATTGTTAAATTCAGGTTCAATTATTTTGGCAAGAGTATTTCTTAAGTAGTGTTGCATACTTCCTACTACATCATATCAGAAGGCAATTAATGTCTCACTGTTCCACTGCTAATAATGTGAAGGTGGTACAGTAGGTTTAAAAGTTATCAGCCTCATCTATCTATTACAAAGTTTCTTATCAACTATTCACCTAATAATTTTAGCAACCACTGATGATTTTTGCCTAGTTTTTTTTTTTTTGTTTTTTTTTTTTTTTTTTTTTTTTTAGGAATTAAGTTCATTTCTAATCCTGCAAGACAGGTATTTTAAAACACCATCCTGAGACGGGAGCTAGGTCTCAGAAATCTATATTCTATGAACCATTGTATATTTCCCCAAGAATAATTGAGTTTTAGCCTTATTTTCCTAAGACTATCAGTATTCTTCTGCCCCATAAGTCCCATTTAGAATCATTTTGCTACTTAGAGTCACATTTTTATTATTCTATTTGGAATTTTTATCCATGCTGCAATCCCTGAATAATTCATAAAAAGGAAGAAGACAGGAGGGGATACAGAAAAGATATCATATTGCCAGTCCTGATAAATGCCTCGGTAAGCCATTTAAACATCTTTGAGTCCTTTTAAACTTCATGCCCAAAGTAATCTTTTATATTAGAAAAAGATGTTATTTTAGTCTCAGTGATTCTATGTCTGCTTTTTTTTTTTTTTTTTTTTTGAGATGGAGTCTTGCTGTGTTGCTCAGGCTGGAGTAGCATAGTGGCATAATCTGGGCTCATTGCAACCTTTGCCTCCTGCGTTCAAGTGATTCTCCTGCCTCAGCCTCCTGAGTAGCTGGGATTATAGGCACACACCAACATACCTGGCTAATTTTTATATTTTTAGTAGAGACGGGGTTTCACCATGCTGGCCAGGCTGGTCTTGAACTCCTGACCTCAGGTGATCTGCCCACCTCAGCCTTCCAAAGTGTTGGGATTACAGGCATGACCTACCACACCCAGCCTGTCTGTTCTTATTTACTCCACATTCACTGTAGCTTATGTCCAGGGCCGAGTTATGACGATAAACAGAGGGGAAGGCCCAGGTCCTGTCCTCCAAGGGTTCACAATCACCTACCCTGATGTAACAGTGAAATGTCTAGAAGGCTCTTGGAGTACAGGAAAGAGACACTCCCAGACTACAGAATCAGGGACAGCATCTCAAAGGAGATGCTTAGCAGAATTTTGAAAGACAAGCAGAAAAAGGGGAGGGCATTCCAAGAAAAGAGAAATCCCATACAAAGGCAAGGAGATGGGAAAGAATAGGCCCTTTCAGAGCACTGCACATGGTATTGAATGACTGGAGAGCAAGGTTTATAGGGAGGAGTAGTTGTGCTGCAGCAGTGACAGGAGTAGGCCATGAGGAGCCAGGCCAAAGAGTTAGGATGTCCCTGAAGGACTTACAGCATAAGAATGGCAGAGTCTGATTCATCTTGTATATCTTTTTCCCCAATACATTTTCTTCCTCTTTTTTCTTATTGAAGCGAAATTTATGTAACATAAAATTAACTTTTTTAAGCTGAATACAGTGGCATTGAGTACATTCATAATGTTGTAAAGCAAACCCCTCTATGCAGTTCTAAAACATTTTCACCACCCTAAAAGGAAATTCTATACCCATTAAGCAATTACTCCCCATTCCTCTCTCCTCCAAGCCTCTGATAACCACCAGACAGCTTTCTATCCCTGTGGATTGACCTATCCACTCAGTACTTTCTTCCTTTTAAAATTTATGCAAGTAAATTGGATTTATTATAAAAGAATCAAGATAGAGATGAACAGAAAGAGAAAACTAAATATTGCTATCATCTTAGTATCATGGGTAAATTTTGTATGCTGTGTATCCTGCTAAACAATTTTCTAAGGCTTCTCCCTCTCCATTCCTCCGTGTGTCACCTGAGCCCCATGTATTTCACAAGGTCCTCCAACCTTCTGGAGTCTCCTCAACCTTTGATATTATAAAATAATTGGCTAGGCGTGGTGGCTCATGCCTGTAATCTCAGCACTTTGGGATGCCGAGGCGGGCACATCACCTGAGGTCAGAAGTTTGAGACCAGTCTGACCAACATGGAGAAACTCCATCTCTACTAAAAATACAAAATTAGCTGGATATGGTGGCGCATACCTGTAATCCCAGCTATTTGGGAGGCTGAGGCAGAATCTCTTGAACCTGGGAGATTGAGGCTGCAGTAAGCCGAAATCAGGCCATTGCACTCCAGCCTGGGCAACAAGAGTGAAACTCCATCTCAAAAAAAAAAAAAAAAAAAAAAAGAATCCTGCTCAAACCCCTATCCTATGAATGTCACAAGACCCACGTCCCTACCAATATCTCTGAAGGGTCTCATATTGGGCCAAAGGTATGTTTCTTTTGATCAGCCTCTACCTCTGATTTTCTGCCTTGATCTCCACCCCTCATTATACTTCCTGGGCACCTTGCCCCTTCTTCTACAATGTATCACCCTCTTGGATACTTCCTCAGTGTCTTCTCTCCCCAAAAGATGGCCTAAATATGGTTGTGTGTTTAGCAAACTTTTAGGAAAGATTTGGAGGCTAGAGGGGATAGCTTATATTGAAGATAGAGAACATCTTGAAACCAAGGATTGGAGAGCAGTTCTTTTAAGAGTCCACCAGTCATTCCTGGCACTGGACAGTTCTCACTGGCCATGCCTCCACCAGCTGCCCACCTTCTCCCCTTCCTCCCCTTTTCATTTTCCAGATTTAATCTCCTCTAGCTGTAAACTCCAAAGCACTCATTTCCAATTCCCATTTCCTTTTATGCAAGGCAATTTGTTGCTCCTTTTGTTTGCTCCAACTGACAGATTCTAAATTATTCTGCTAACTCAAAACAGTCTTTCCCTATCAGAACACTAGTGCCAGCTTGTGAGACTAACATTTTCCCCACTACTGGCTGCATTTCCAGATTGCCTTGTTATTTTAAATGTCCTTCCTTAATTTGTCCAGGAGGTTTTCAGAGTTTGTTGTTGATGTTGTTTTCAACTTTTATTTTAAGTTCAGAGCTACATGTGCAGGTTTGTTATACAGTTGACAGGACTTTAGCATACAGATTATTTTGTCACCCAGGTAATAAGCATAGTACCCAATAGGTAGTTTTTGGATCCTCTCCCTCTTCCCTCCCTCCACCCTCAAGTAGGCCCCAGTGTCTGTTACTTGTTTCCTTCTTTGTATCCATGTGGACTTAGTGTTTAACTCCTGCTTGTAAGTGAGAACATGTGGTATTTGGTTTCTTGTCCTGCTTTAATTTGCTTAGGATAATGGCTTCCAGCTCCATCTATGTTGAGTTTTCAGGTTCTTACTGGAAAACCCCCAATAAAAAACTAAGTAAATAGGCAGGGAGTGGTGGCTCATGCCTGTAATCTCAGCACTTTGGGAGGCTGAGGTGAGTGGATCACTTGAGGTCCGGAGTTCAAGACCAGTCTGGCGAACGTGGTGAAACCTTGTCTCTACTAAAAATACAAAAATTAGCCAGGAATGGTGGCATGTGCCTGTAATCCCAGCTACTCAGAAGGCTGAGGCAAGAGAACTGCATGAACCCAGGAAGTGGAGATTGCAGTGAGCCAAGACTGTACCACTGCATTCCAGGCTGAGTGACAAAGCAAGACTCCATCTCAAAAAAACCAAAAAAACAAAAAACAAAACTAAGTAGATAAATAT
>NW_022437046.1:6302878-6344482 GCF_009761245.1 Sapajus apella
CCAATTCTTTATTATTATAAGCAGCACACCATGATATATATTAAGATTAGTAGAATATGCATGTGTGTGTGTGTGTGTGTGTGTATCCTTATTTCTTAGCTATACATTAGCTCAGAAATTCTACTTAGTAGTAGAATACCCTCTATAAGGACTGTATACATTTATAGACCTAGCCATGTTTGACAGTGCCTGAATCTCCAAACTCTTCTTTATAGTGCATATATTAATCCTTGTTTTTCTCTTTGTGGTTTTAATTTGCATTTTTTTTGACTAAAGGTGAAGGTGATAAATGCTTGAGGTGACAGATATCCCAATTACACTGATTTGATCATTATGCCTTGCATGTTTGTATCAAAATATCACATTTCTTCATAAGTATATACAACTATTATGTACCCACAAAAATTTTAAACACTAAAAAAATAAATAAAAGAAGTTGAACATTTTTTATGTTTATTGGCCATCTTGGGTTTTTTCTTATGTAAAACACCTTTTCTAGTCAATGGTATATTTTCTTTTTAATTTAATTTTGTTTTTAGGCTAGTTGAGTGAAGCAGTGTGAGTGAAGAAGTATTTTCATTTATTGATTTGAAGAAAATAATAGAATGTTAAAGAAAATAATCTTTGGGCCGGGCGCGGTGGCTCAAGCCTGTAATCTCAACACTTTGGGAGGCTAAAGTGGGAGGATCACTTGAGCCCCGGAGTTTAAGACGAGCTTGGACTACAGAGTGAGACTCTGTAGTCCAAGCTACTTGGGAGGCTAATGCAGGAAGATTGCTTGAACCCAAGAGTTTGAGGCTGCAGTGAGAAGTAATCCTCTGCACTCCAGCCTCAGCAACAGAGTGAAACTCTGTCAAAGAAGAGAACAACAAAAAGAAAGAATCTTTGGTTAAGGATACTTTCCTCCAATGTAATTTGTCTTTCAATTTAGTTTATGATAAATTTTACTACAGAAAAGTTTTACATTTTCATATAACCAGATCTATCATCCTTTATATTTTAAGCCTTTAGTTTCATGTTTAGAAAGTCATCCCTTAGCCCCAAAGTTTTATAAATATTCACCTGTATTTTCTTCTACTTACATTATAATTTTTAATCCTTCTGGAATTTATCTTAGTGTACTATGTGAGTTTGGATTTAACTTTGTTTTAATGATTAGACGATTCATCTTCACACTCTCTCCACTGACATGAGGCAGATTTATTATATTCTAAACTTATACCCATTTGGATGTATTTCTGAACTGTCTCTTTTTTAGCTAAAACAGCAATGTTTTAGTTATTATATCTTCCTAGTTCACATTAATATCTGATAGGAAAAGAACTTTTCACTACTGTTCTTCCTAAAAGTGTGCTTGACATTCTTCATTTGTTTATTTTCCAAATAAATCTTAAAATAGTTTATTTTCACATTCTAAAAATGTTCCTAGGTATTTTTATTGGGATTTTGTTAAATTTATAGGTTTGGCCAGGCACAGTGGCTCATGCCTGTAATTCCAACATTTTGGGAGGCCTAGGTGGTCAGATCACCTAAGGTCAGGAGTTTGAGACCAGCCTGGGTCACAATGGTGAAACCCCATTTCTACTAAAAATACAAAAACTTGGCTGAGCATGGTGGCGCACACCTGTGATCCCAGCTACTCTGGAGGCTGAGGCAGAGAATAACTTAAACCCAGGAGGCAAAGGTTGAAGTGAGCCAAGATTACACCATTGCACTTCAGCTTGGGCAACAATAGCAAAATTCCATTCTCAAAAAAAAAAAATTATAGGTTTAGCTTGAGGGAATTTAATACGTTTACAATGTTATTTTTTCTAATACAGAAAGTAGACTGTCTCTCCCTGCATTTGAATTTCTTTTTAGATTTCATGGCAAAGTTTTGTAGATACGTACATTTATCATTAAGTTTATTTCTAGGTGTTTTGATTTTTTGTTTGTTTGTTTGTTTTTGAGACAGAGTTTTACTCTTGTTGCCCAGACTGGAGTGCAATGGCACGATCTCAGCTCACCGCAACCTCTACCTGCCAGGTTCAAGTGATTCTCCTGTCTCAGCCTCCTGAGTAACTGGGATTACAGCCATGAGCAACCACACTCAGCTAATTTTGCATTTTTAGTAGAGACGGGGTTTCTCCATGTTGGTCAGGCTGGTCTTGAACTCCTGACTTCAGGTGATCCATTTGCCTAGGCCTCCCAAAGCGCTGGGATTACAGGCATGAGCCACTGTGCCCCGCCTGATTTTTTTTATTGCTGTCACATATGAGTTCTTTTTTCCAATATCTATCTTAACAAAGTATTGCTGATATATAAGAAAGCTATTAGTTTTTAATATTTCTGTTATAATTTCCAAATTTTCTGAGTGTCTTAATTCTAATAGTTTTTCAAGCAACTATATCATCTTGGAATAATGATAATTTTATCTTTTTCTACCACATATGTATACATCCCTCATTTCCTTTTCCTTTTCTCATTATTACATTGATAAGCACTTCCAGGATAATGTTAAATAATGGTAATTATAGTTCAATTACTAACATTAATGGAAATGTTTCTAACGTTTTATTGCTAAGTATAATATTGGCTATTGGTTTGAGATCAATATTCTTTAACATATAAAATGTTAACGATGATTTTTCTTAAATCAAAAATGTATGTTGAGAGGAGTGACATTAACTATGTGGCAGAGTAGGAAGCTCTACAACCTCCATCCCTCAACCTCCATCCCTTTCAACAGCAGAAGGAAAACCGGAAAATTCATAAATATGTGAAAATTAAACAATACACTCTTGAACAACCATTCTGTCAAAAAGGAAATCAAAAAGGAAATTTGAAAATACCTGAAACAAAAATGAAAAAACATATCACAACTTAACGGGATGCAGCAAAAGCAGTATTAAAAGGGAAGTTCATAGTGAAAATGCTTACATTTAAAAAGAAGAAAGTCCAGGCACAGTGGCACACACCTGTAATCCCAGCACTTTGGAAGGCAGGCAGATCACTTGAACTCAGGAGTTCGAGACCAGCCTGAGCAACCTGGTGAAACCCCATCTCTACAACAGATACAAAAATTAGACAGGTGTAGTGGCACATGCCTGTAGTCCCAGCTTCTTGGTACTCTACAGTTGCAGGATGGCTTAAACTCAAGGAGGCTGAGGCTGCAGTGAGCCAAGATCAGGTCCCTTCATTCCAGCTGGGCAAATAGAGCCAGACCACATCTCAAAAATAAAATAAAATAAAATAAATAAAATGAAATGAAATAAAAAAAATAAAGAAAGATTTCAAACAACCTGACTTAACAAGCCAAGAAAATTTTTTAAAAAGAAAAAACTAAGCCCAAAGTTACCAGAAGGAAGAAAATAACAAAGATTATAGCAGAAATAAATCAAATAAAATAAAACAATAGAAACAAATTAATAAAACTGAGCTGGTTTTCTTAAAAGATAAAACTAAATTGACAGGCTACGAACGAAAAGAGAGAATACTGAAATAAATACAATCAGAAATGAAAGAAAAATAGATATCACAGAAATAAAAAGGAT
Organism: Sapajus apella; assembly: GCF_009761245.1. Lineage (NCBI taxonomy): Eukaryota > Metazoa > Chordata > Mammalia > Primates > Cebidae > Sapajus > Sapajus apella. Next base: position 6,306,412 of record NW_022437046.1, read on the forward strand.
AAGAGACTACTATGAACTATTACATGCCAACAGCAAGCTGGACAGTGTAGAAAAAAAGAACAAATTTCAAGACACATCCAATCTACCAAGACTAAATGAAAGTCTGAACAGATTTATAACTAGTATGAAGATTGAGTCAGTTACCAAAAGTCTCCCAACAACAGCAACAAAAATACCCAGGGCCAGATGGCTTCACTGGGGAATTCTACCAAACATTTAAAGAAGAATTAACATCAGTCCTTCTAAAACTCTTCCAAAGAATTGAAGAAGGAACATTTCCAAACTCATGAGTATAGCAGTACCCCAGTACCAAAGCTAGACAATGACATCACAAGAAAAGAAAAGTATGGCCGGGCATGGTGGCTCTCACCTGTAATCTCAGCACTTTGGGAGACTGAGGCAAGCAGATAATCAGAGGTTGGGAGTTTGAGACTAGCCTGATCAACATGGAAAAACCTCATCTCTACTATAAATACAAAATTAGCTGGGAGTGGTGGCACGCACCTGTAATCCCAGCTACTCAGAAGGCTGAGGCAGGAGAATTGCTTGAACCCAAGAGGCAAAGGTTGTGGTGAGCCGCGATTGTGCCATTGCACTCCAGCCTGGGCAAGAAGAATGAAATTCTGTTTAAGAAAGAAAAGAAAAGAGAAGAAAAGCCCTGATGAATATGGATGCAAATACTCAACAAAATATTAGCAAACCGAATCCAGTAGCACATTAAAAGGATCATACATCATGACCAAGTGAGATTCATTCCTGGTATGCAGGGATGACTCAAAATATACAAATCAATAAATTTAATATGTCACATTAACAGAATAAAAGATAAAAATCACATAATCCTCTGAATAGGTGCAGGAAAAGCATTTAACAAAGTTAAACACCCTTTCCTGATAAAACCTCAACAAATGAAGATGACAATGAAATTACCTCAACATAATAAATGCTATAAATGAAAATTTCTTACCTAATATTACACTAATGGTGAAAACAGAAGAACAAGGCAAGGATACCTACTCTCACCACTTCTGTTTAACATAGTACAGGAAGTCCTGGCCAAAGCAATTAGGCAAGAAAAAGAAATAAAAGGTAACCAAATCAGAAAGAAAAAGTAAAATTATTCCTGTCTGCAGATGACAATTTCTCATATGTAGAAAACCGTAAAGACACTATCCAATAAAAACCCAAAAACCTATTAGAACTAATAAATTAATTCGGTGAAGCTGCAGGGTACAAAATATAAAAATCAAGTGCCTTTTTTTTTCTCACAATGAACTATATGCAAAGGAAATTAGAAAAATAATTTAATTTACAATAACATCAAAAAGAATGAGATACCGGCCCAGTGCAGTGGCTCACGCCTATAATCCCAGCATTTTAGGAGCCTATGGTGGGCGGATCACCTGAGATCAGTTTGAGACTAGCCTGGCCAAGATGGCAAAACCCCATCTCTACTAAAAACACAAAAATTAGCCAAGCATGGTGGCAGACACCTGTAATCCCAGCTACTTGGGAGGCCGAGGCAGGAGGATCACTTGAACCCAGGAGGCAGAGGTTGCAATGAGCCGAGATTGTACCACTGCATTTCAGCCTGGGTGACAGAGGACAGAGAAAGACTTCATCTAAAAAAAAAGAACAACAACAAAAAAAGAACGTGATCCTAGAACTAAGCTTGGCTATAAGGGTGGAAAGTTGTATATCGAAAACTTAAAGCATAAGTAAATGGAAAGACATCCATTGCTTAAAGATTGGAAGGCTTGGTATTTTTAAAAATATCTACACTGAGGGATCCAAGATGGCTAATTAGGAGCAGCAGCTCAGAATTGTAGCTCCCAGTGAAAGCACGGACGGTGAGCGGATGCCACATTTTCAAATGGATTTTTATTGCCCACAGACCAGGAGATTCCCAGGGGGAGGAGGCCCATGGGTCACCAGAACAGCTGTTTTGGCCGGTGTGGCTGTTTTGCTGGCGCCCCGGGGCGGCGATTCTCCATACAAAATACACAGGTCCAGGCGCCATTTTAGCTTGTGATTGGAGCTCCAGGAAGGCAGAGTGACCTATTCATCTGATTAAAACGGGGACTGAAACAGGAAGCCAGGCAAGGAGATTTCCAGGCAAAAAAACGCCATGAATCTCAGTGCCGCTGTTTCAGCTGGCGCAGTGGGTCACCGCATGAGAAGTCAAACAGATCCCGGCACCTTTTCAACAGGCGACTGGAACACCTGGGAGACAGTCGACCATTCAACTTAAAAAAAAAAAGGCTCTGAGGCAAGGAGCCAGGTGATCAAGCTCAGCTGCTCCCATCCCCACAAAAAAACAGCAATCAGAAACGCTATGGATTGAGAGATTCACAGAAAGCACAGCTGAACCCGGGATGGTCCAGCTATGTGGGGGAGGGGTATCCACCATTATCGAGGCATTCCACCACTACAGAGGTGCTTTGCCATTGCTGAGGCAGCCTGCCATTGCCGAGGAAACCCTCCATTAAAGAGAGAGTCCACCATTATAGAGGCAGTTCTAACTATACCTGTATAAACAGGACTGCAGGGAAGTTCACATGGCAGCTGGGCGAAGTCCACAGCGCTCAGCAAAGCCTCTGCAGGCAGACAGTGACTAGGCTGCCTCCTCACTGGGCAGGGTAGCCCTGAAAAAAGACAGCAGCACAACAGAAACTCATAGACAAAGCCCTAACTTCCTGGGACAGAGCACCTGGGAAAAAAAAATTTAAAAAAAGGGGGGTTTATGAGTTGTGCTGCAGCAGACTTAAACGTACCTGCTCAGCAGCTCTGAATGAACAACGGAGCTCACAGCTCAGCACTTGAGCTCCTATAAAGGACAGACTGTCTCCTCAAGCAGCTCCCTGACCCCCATATATCCAAAGAGTCACCTCATAAAGGAGAGCTCACACTGACATCTGGCGGTATCCTTCTGGGATAAAGACAGCAGCAGAAGAAACTGGCAGCAACCCTTACGGTTATGCAGCTGCTACAGATGATACCCAGGCAAGCAGGGCCTGGAGTGGACCTCAGCAGTCCTACAGCAGAGGGGCCAGACTGTTAGAAGGACAAGTAAGAAACAGAAAGAAATAACTTCATCACCAACAAACTGGATGTCCACTCAGAAACCCAATCTGAAAGTCAACAACTACAAAGAAAGACAGATAAATTCACAAAGATGGGAAAAAACCAGTGCAAAAAGGATGAAAACACCCAAAACCAGAATGCCTCTCCACCTACAAGGGATCACAACTCCTCACCAGCAAGGGAACAAGGCTGGATGGATAATGGGTGTGAAGAATTGACAGAATCAGGCTTCAGAAGGTGGGTAATAAGAAACTTCTATGAGCTAAAAGAACATGTTCTAAACCAATGCAAAGAAACTAAGAACTTTGAAAAAAGATTTGATGAAATGCTAACGGGAATAAACAACTCTGAGAGGAATATAAGTGAATTGATGGAGCTGAAAAACAACATGAGAACTTCACGAAGCATACACAAGTTTCAACAGCTGAATTGACCAAGCAGAAGAAAGGATATCAGAGGTCGAAGCTCAACTCAATGAAATAAAATGAGAAGGCAAGATTAGAGAAAAAGGGTTAAAAGGAATGAATAAAGTCTCTATGAAATATGGGACTATGTGAAAAGACCTAATTTAGGTGTACCTGAATGTGACGGAGACAATGAATCCAAGCTGGAAAATATTCTTCAGGATGTAATCCAGAAAAACGCCCCCAACCTAGCAAGGCAGGCCAATATTCAAGTCCCGGAAATACACAGAACACCACAAAGATATTCCTCTAGAAGAGCAACCCCAAGGCACATAATCATCAGATTCACCAGGGTTGAAATGAAGGAGAAAATGCTAAGGGCAGCCAGAGAAAAAGGTTGGATTACCTACAAAGGGAAGCCCATCAGACTCACAGCAGATCTCTCAGCAGAAACCCTACAAGCCAGAAGAGAGTGGGGGCCAATATTCAACATCCTTAAAGAAAAGAACTTTGAACCCAGAATTTCATATCCAGCCAAACTAAGCTTCATAAGTGAAGGAAAAATAAAAATAAAAAAGTACTTATGAACAAGCAAGTACTCAGAGATTTCATCACACCAGGCCTACTTTACAAAAGCTCCTGAAAGAGGCACTAAACATAGAAAGGAACAACCAGTACCAGCCACTCCAAAAACATACCAAATGGTAAAGAGCATCAACACAATCAAGAAACTGCATCAACCAACAGGCAAAACAGCCAGCTAGCATCAAAACGGCAGGATCAAATTCACACATAACAATATTAACCCTAAATATAAATGGACTAAATTCCCCAATCAAAAGACAGAGACTGGCAAATTGGATAAAAAGCAAAAACCCATTGGTGCGCTGTATCCAGGAAACCCATCTCACATGCAAGGATACACAAAGACTTAAAATAAAGGGATGGAGGAAGATTTACCAAGGAAATGGAGAGCAAAAAAAAGCAGGAGTTGCAATCCCAGTCTCTGATAAAATAGACTTTAAAGCAACAAAGATCAAAAGAGACAAAGAATGACATTACATAATGGTAAAAGGATCAATGCAACAAGAAGAGCTAACGATCCTAAATATATACGTACTCAATACAGGAGCACCCAGATACATAAAGCAAGTTCTTAATGAGTTACAAAGAGACTTAGACTCCCACACAATAATAGCTGGAGACTTTAACACCCCATTGACAATATTAGACAGATCAAAGAGACAGAAAATTAACAAGGATATCCAGGACTTGAACTCAGACCTGGACCAAGAAAACCTAATAGACATTTACAGAACTCTCCACCCCAAATCCACAGAATACACATTCTTCTCAGCACCACATCATACCTAATCTAAAACTGACCACATAATTGGAAGTAAACCACTACTCAGCAAATGTAAAAGACTGGAAACTATAACAAACAAGTCTCTCAGACCACAGTGCAATCAAGTTAGAACTCAGAATTCAGAAACTAACTCAGAATCACACAGCTTCATGGAAACTGAACAACTGGCTCTTGAATGTTGACTGGATAAACAATGAAATGAAGGCAGAAATAAAGATGTTCTTTGAAACGAACGAGAACAAAGATACAACATACCAGAATCTCTGGTACACATTTAAAGCAGTCTCTAGAGAAAAATATATAGCAATAAATGCCCACATGAGAAGCAAGGAGAGATCTAAAATCGACAGCCTATCGTCAAAATTGAAAGAGTTAGTGGAGCACGATCAAAGGAACTCAAAACCTAGCAGAAGACAAGAAATAACTAAGATCAGAGCAGAACTGAAGGAGATGGAGACATAAAAAACCCTTCAAAAAATCAATAAATCCAGGAGCTGGTTTTTCAAAAAGATCAACAAAATAGACAGACTACTAGTCACATTAATAAAAAAGAAAAGAGAGAATAATCAAATAGGTGCAATAAAAAATGTTAAAGGGGATATCACCACAGGTTCCACAGAAATAGAAATCATCATCAGAGATTATTACAAACAACTCTATGCACATAAACTAGTAAACCTGGAAGAAATGGATAAATTCCTGGACACTTGCATCCTCCCAAGCCTGAACCAGGAAGAAGTTGAAAGCTTGAATAGACCAATAACAAGATCTGAAGTTGAGGCAGCAATTAAGAGCCTACCACCCCAAAAAAGCCCAGGTCCAGATGGGTTCACTGCTGAATTCTACCAGACATACAAAGAGGAGCTGGCACCATTCCTTCTGAAACTATTCCAAATAATCCAAAAAGAGGGAATCCTTCCCAAATCATTTTATGAGACCAACATCATCCTGATGCCAAAACCCGGCAGACACTCAGCAAGAAAAGAAAACTTCAGGCCAATATCTATGATAAACATAGGTGCAAAAATCTTCAATAAAATACTGGCAAACCAATTGCAACAGCACATCAAAAAGCTAATCCACCATGATCAAGTAGGATTCATCCCAGGGATGCAAGGCTGGTTCAACAGACACAAGTCTATAAACGTAATTCACCACATAAACAGAACCAAAGACAAAAACCACATGATTATCTCAATAGATGCAGAGAAGGTCTTTGACAAAATTTAACAGTCCTTTATGCTAAAAACCCTCAATAAACTAGGTATTGACAGAATGTATCTCAAAATAATAAAAGCTATTTATGACAAACCAACGGATAATATCATAACGAATGGGCAAAAACTGGGAGCATTCCCTTTGAAATCTGGCACTAGACAAGGATGCCCTCTCCCACCACTCCTATTCAATATAGTACTGGAAGTTCTAGCCTGAGGAACCAGGAAAGGAAAAGAAATAAAGGGCATTCAAATAGGAAAGAAGGAAGTGAAATTGTCTCTATTTGCAGATGACATGATTGTATATTTAGAAGACCCTATTGTCTCATTCCAAAATCTCCTGAAACTGATAAGCAACTTCAGCAAAGTCTCAGGATACAAAATCAATGTGCAAAAATCACAAGCATTCCTATACACCAATAAGAGACTTAAAGAGAGCCAAATCAAGAAAGAACTGCCATTCACAGTTGCCACAAAGAGAATAAAATACCTAGGACCTCTTCAAGGAGAACTACAAACCACTGCTCAATGAAATAAGAGAGGACACAAATAGATGGAGAAACATTCCATGTTCATGGTTAGGAAGAATCAATATCATGAAAATGGCCATACTGCCAAAAGTAATTTACAGATTCAATGCTATCCCCATCAGGCTACCAATGACCTTCTTCACAGAACTGGAAAAAACCACCTTAAACTTCATATGGAACCAAAAGACAGACCGCATAGCCAAGTCAATTCTAAGCAAAAAGAACAAAGTGGGAGGCATCAGACTACCAGACTTCAAACTATACTGCAAGGCTACAGTAATCGAAACAGCATGGTACTGGTACCAAAACAGAGATATAGACCAATGGAACAGAACAGAGGCCTCAGAGGCAACACCACACATCTACAACCATCCGATCTTTGACAACCCTGACAAAAACAAGCAACGGGGAAAGGAGTCCCTGTTTAATAAATAGTGTTGGGAAAACTGACTAGCCACGTGCAGAAAGTAGAAACTGGACCCCTTCCTGACATCTTACACTAAAATTAACTCCTGATGGATTAAAGACTTAAACATAAGACCTAACACCATAAAAACCCTAGAAGAAAATCTAGGCAAAACCATTCAGAACATAGGCATAGGCAAGGACTTCCTGACCAAAACGCCAAAAGCATTGGCAACAAAAGCCAAAATAGACTAATGAAACTCCACAGCTTCTGCACAGCAAAATAAACAGTCATTAGAGTGAATCAGCAACCAACAGAATGGGAAAAAATTTTTTGCAGTCTACCCATCTGACAAGGGGCTGATATCCAGAATCTACAAAGAACTAAAACAGATTTACAAGAAAAAACAAACAAGCCCATTCAAAAGTGGGCAAAGGATATGAACAGACACTTTACAAAACAAGACATACATGAGGCCAACCAACATATGAAAAAATGCTCATCAGCACAGGTCATTAGAGAAATGCAAATCAAAACTACATTGAGATACCATCTCACGCCAGTTAGAATGGTGATCATTAAAAAATCTGGAGACAACAGACACTGGAAAGGATGTGGAGAAACAGGAACACTTTTACAGTGTTGGTGGGAATATAAATTAGTTCAACCATTGTGGAAGACAGATTCCTCAAGGACCTAGAAATAGAAATTCCATTTGACCCAGCAATCCCATTATTGGGTATATTTCCAAAGGATTATAAATTTTTCTACTATAAGGACACGTGCACATGAATGTTCATTGCAGCACAGTTTACAGTAGCAAAGACCTGGAAGCAACTCAAATGCCCATCGATGATAGACTGGACAGGGAAAATGTGGCACATATACACCATGGAATATTATGCAGCCATCAAAAACGATGAGTTCATGTCCTTTGTAGGGACATGGATAAACCTGGAAACCATCATTCTCAGCAAACTGACACAAGAACAGAAAATCAAACACCGCATGTTCTCATTGATAGGCGGGTGTTGAACAATGAGAACACATGGACACAGGGAGGGGAGCATCACACACTGGTGTCTGTCTGTTGGGGGGAAATAGAGGAGGGACAGCAGGGGGTGGGGAGTTGGGGAGAGATAGCATGGGGAGAAATGCCAGATATTGGTGATGGTGAGAAAGACAGCAAATCATACTGCCTATGCAACAGTCTTGCATGTTCTTCACATGTACCCCAAAACCTAAAATGCTATTAAAAAAAAACTATACTACCCAAAGTGATTTACATATTCAGTGCAATCCCTATCAAAATCCCAATGGCATTTCTTACAGAAATAGAAAAAAGAAATTATAAAATCCATAGGGAAATAGTCAGAGTAATCTTGACCAAAAAGAACAAAGCTGGAGTTATCAAAGCTTCTGATTTCAAAGTATATTACAAAGATACCATAATCAAAACAGCATGGCACTGGCACAAAGACAAACATATAGATTGATGGAACAGAATAGAGAGCCCAGAAATTAAGCCACATATACACAGTCAATCGGTCTTTGACATGGATTGCAAGAATACACAATGGAGAAAAGATAGTCTTTTCAACAAGTAGTGTTGGAAAAACTGAATATCCACATGCAAAAGAAAGAAATTGTCAGCCTGGGCAACAAAGGGAGATCTCATCTCTACAAAACATTAAAAAATTAGTCAGGCATGGTGCTATGCACCTGTAGTACCAGCTACTAGGGAAGCTGAGGTGGGAGGATCACTTGATCCCAGAAAGTCCATTTGAGCCAAGGAGATTAAGGCTGCAGTGAGGTATGTTTGCACCACTGCACTCTAGACTCCAGCGCAACAGAATGAGACCCTTATTCTACATCATGCACAAAAAAGAATTCAAAATAGACTAAAGACTTAAGCATAATACCTGAAACTGTAAAACTCCTAACAGAAAACATAGGGGAAAAGCTCTATGACATTAATCTTGGGCAATTTATTTCACAGATATAGTACCAAAAGCAAAAGCAACAAAAACAAAATAAGCAAATGGGACTGTATCAAACTAAAAAGTTTTTCCATAGCAATGGAAAAAATTCAACACAGTGAAAAGGCGACCAAAAGGATGGGAGAAAATATTTGCAAACCATATAACTGATAAAGGATTAATCTAAAAAATATACGAAACTTCTACAATTCAATCGTTAAAAAAAAGAACCAAAACCTAATACGCTAATACACTATTGAAAAACAGGCAGAGGACCTGACCTGTACAGACATTTCTTCAAAGCAGACATATAACTGGCCAATAGGCATATGAAAGAATGTTCAACAGTATCACTAATCATCAGGGAAATGCAAATCAAAACCACACTGAACTATCACCTTCCACCTGTCAGGATGGCCACTATCAAAAAGACAAAAGATAACAAGCGTTGGTAAGGATGTGGAGAAAAAGGAACACTTACTTGCACACCATGGGGGAGAGTGCAAAATGGTACAGCTACTATGAAAAACAATGAAATTTCTTCAAAAAGTTAAAAATAGAACTGCCATTTGACTCAGCAATTCCACTTCTGAATATTTCTCTAAAAGAATTGAAATTAGGATCTTGAAGAAATATTAGCGTTCCAATATTCACTGCAGCACCATTCACAACAGCCAAGATGTAGAAACAACCTAAATATCCATCAACAGATTAACAGATAAAGAAAATGATGGTACATACAGACAATGGAATACTATAAGTGACAACATGGATGAACAATGAGGACATGATATTAAGCAGAAAGATAAATATGGCATAATTCTACCTAGTCCAGTTCATAGAATCAAAGAGTGAAATGGTAGTTACCAACGGCTGAAGGAGGGGGAAATTAAGAATTAATAATCATGGCATATAAAGTTTCAGTCAAGCAAAATGAGTAAGTCTAGAGATCTGCTGTACAGCATTGAAACTTGGTCAACAATAATGTAAACTTCAAAATTTGTTGGCCAGGCACAGTGGCTCACATCTATAATCCCAGCAATTTGTGAGGCCAAGGCAGGTAGATCACCTGAGGTCAAAAGTTCGAGAACAGCCTGGCCAACATAGTGAAACCCATCTCTGGTAAAAATACAAAAATTAGCCGGGCATGGTGGTGTGCACCTGTAGTCTCAGCTACTCAGGAAACTGAGGCAAGAGGACTGCTTGAATCCAGGAGGCAGAGGTTGCAGTGAGCCAAGATCATACCACTGCACTCCAACCTGGGTGATGGAGTAAGACTCTGTCTTAAAAAAAAAAATTGTTAAGAGGGTAGATCTCATGCTAAATGTTCTTATCACAATAAATTGTTTTAATGTATATTGATTTTTATCAAATTTTTTAGCATTCTGTTGAGATGATCATATGATTTTTCTCCCTTAATACATTGATTATATAAATTAAGTAACTAGGTACATTTTTTTAGAGATGGTCTTGCTCTATAGCCCAGGTGGAGTATAGTGGTGCAATCCGAGCTCATTGCAGCTTCTAACTCCCAGGCTCAAGCAATCCTCTCACCTCAGCCTTCTGAGTAGCTGGGACCACAGGTGCATGCCACCATGTCCAACTAATTTTTAAAATTTTTTTTCTAGATATAGGGTCTCACTATTTTGCCCAGGCTGATCTCAAACTCCTACGTTCAAAGGATCCTCTGCCTTGGCCTCCCAAAGTGTTAAGCTTACAGACATGAACCACCACATCCAGCCTAAATAGGTACTTATAACATTAAATTATTCTTATATCCATGGAATAAACCCTGTTTCATCATGGTGATTTGCATTTTAAAAATATAACTGTAGGTTCATTTTGGGAAATGGATTGAAAGAAGCCAAGGTCAAAAGCAGAGAGAACATTTAGGAGGCAATTACAGTTTTGAAAGAAAACAATGACAGTGGAAACAGAGAAGAGGTCTGGATCTAAGAGCTATTTAGGAGGAAAGAACAATAGGGACTTACTGGACTGGGTACAATGGCTCATGCCTGTAATCCCAGCATTTTGGGAGGCTGAGGCAAGCAGATCATTTGAGATCAGCCTGACCATGATGGTGAAACTCCATCTCTACTGAAAATACAAAAAAATTAACTGGCGTGGTGATGGTTGCCTGTAATTCTAGCTACTGGGAGAGGCTGAGGCAGGAGAATTGCTTGAACCTGGGAGGCAGAGGTTGCAGTGAGCCAAGATCACACCACTTCACCCTAGCCTGGGCAACAGTACAAGACTCCATCTCAAAAAAAAAAAAAAGTGACTTATTGAATGTGAGATGTGAAGGAAAGATATGAGTTCAAGAGAACTGCCCAGTTTCTGGCTTTGTGACATTTACCAAGACAGAGTCACAGGAAGAAAAGCAGGTTTGGTGGGGCTTGGGGGGCAGTATAGAGAATGAGTCAATTTTAGCAGTTATATTTGACATCCTGAGTTGTGTAGGGCTGAGGGTCCCACAGGGTCATGAGGTGTCCCTTATGCTGTGCTGAGGCACAGCATCTGAGAAATAAAGAGACAGGACACAGAAGTACAAGGATAATGCAGCTGGGCTTGAGGGGCCACACCACCTATGAGTGGAGTCCAGTGAGGCCCTGAATGTCCAGAAGCATCAGTAATTTATTGTGTATAGGTTAGGGGGCAGGGCAGTAAGTAAAGGCATCTTTAAGGATAGTGACAGGGTTGTGAGCAATAAAACAAGGGGTCCACCCCCATTAGGTCACCTAGGCTAGGAGGTGGACAGTGTGCAGCAAGGGGTCCATTCCCATTAGGTCATTGAGGCAAGGAAGTGGGCCATGTGTAGCAGGGGGTCCACTCCCATTAGGTCACCAAGGCATGGAGGTAGGCCATGTGCAGCGAAGAGGGTGCAGTGTGCAATACCTCTATCTATGGGCATGCTACTTCTAAGATTATGGGAGGATGCTTGAAGTCACACAGCAGTGACAGAGCTGTCAGGGTTACCGCCACCTGCTGGCAGCTCCCAATGAGTTCTATAGGCAGATGCTTTTTGAGCAGCACAGTAACAAGAGCTGATAAAAAGTTCACAGTCACCAAGGTGTGATTATCCGGAGGGGTTTTGAGCCCTCGGATGCTCGAGAGATTGCCAGTCTGAGAGCAGCCCTCCACAAGAACTGGAGCAAGGTCCTACAACTCCTTTATCAGGAGGAGTGGCTCTTGCCCCAAGCCTGCCATACAGCGGTATCTTTACGATACTGAACACTGACCCCTGTGCTATGGATTCTTGTCCTGGTATATCTGTTTTTCCCTTAAATCATGCTCTGCACTGTGTCTGCTGTAGACATTCCTCTGATTATAAGCTGCTCATTCCTTAATTCATGCTCCATACTGTGTCTACTCCAGGCATTCCTACGATTATGAACTAAGATATAGTGAGTGATAAGATATTCTTTAGGCACTCATTTTATGAAATAACATATGATTATATACAGAGGATTATATAAAGGGAAATAACTGAGTAGTAACACTATAAACTGAGATATTCTCCAAGCCCTAATCCTATAAACTAATATATGATTATATAAAGCATTATATAAAAGAAAATAACTGAGTAAACTGAGATATTCTTCAGGCCTTAATTGTGCCAGGATTCTGTTCTGCTTAGCTCCCCTTCCTTGGTACCTATATGGGGGGTTACCCACAAGTTGAACATCCAGGTAGAGACAGGTAAACAGTTATACACATAGATCTGGAACAGAGAGATTTGGGCCTCATGTACTGATTTAGCAATGATCAGCGCAGAGAAGACAGCTAAATGCGGAGAGTGAGAATACAAGAAATAAGGCTGAAAATGGAACCACAGAAAATAGCCAGTTTTAAGAGATAGAAAAAGAAAGACGTCCTTAAGAAGATACAGCCAGAGAGATAGGAACATAACCTATTCTGTGAATCAGGAAAACTTTTAAAAGGAGGACAGAGTTTTAGGTAGAGCATGGCCAGCTCTAAGACAAGGACTAGAAAGGGTTCTCTGGGTTTGCCAAGACCTCTTTGATGACCTCAGCAAAAGCAATTTCAGTAGAAAGGTGAGGGTGAAGTTGCCTGTGCTGTTTATGGGGCATAACCTCGTGCTCCCTGTCATATCCCTTCAACTGCTTCCTTCTCTCCAAAGACACCACTCGCTTCCTACACCCCGGGCCCTCTGCTGAGTTACCTGAGTTGCTTGAAGTCAGAACTGAAGTCCTTGACTTGTGTGGCCTACACACACTCCCTTCTGCATTAAATTGCTCTTCCACTTTCAGAGAGAATGAAACATTTGCCATACCTACCACAGGGCATAAAATTTTGCTTCCTGAGCTGGTACAAATGGACCAGATTGATGCACCATGGAAGCTGCACAGCAGAAGTGGGAGGGAATTATTTTCTTGTGGGGCAACCTTGACAAATGGGAAATAAGAGACAGAAATGAGGCAAACAGATACATTTTTCTCATTGCTCCCTTCCATTTTAAGGTATGATTCCTCCTTGCAGCCATGCCAGAGAACTCCCTTGGCTAAAGGACCCTACCTGCTAAGTCACCTGCTATTTCTCATCGTGGCTTGTTTGAAGCAGGGGCAAGCATTGTAACACATCATCCTGCCTCTGCTGACTTGCCTTTGTCTTCATTTTTCCCTTTCTAAGCTCCCAAAAAGGGGATCAGCACCTGAATCCTGATCCCAGGCTCTGCAATCTAGAGAACCTGGGCTAAGACACAGTTTTCTAGCTAAATTGGTAAATTGAATGGGATATAAGATAGTAGAGAAAGGTAGTGTAGATAATATTTTCAAGAAATTCCCTTCCCAGTGAAGAAAAAGAAAAAAGTGGATTTGGGGGAGGGAGAGGAAACAGGTCCCAAAATTGTTTAGAAAGTGCCTGCAAAGCTGATACAGTCTTTGGTTAAAGTTTTGCTATAAGAAAAATCATTTGGGCAGGCACCATGGCTCACGCCTGTAATCCCAGCACTTTGGGAGGCCAAGGCGGGCGGATCACAAGGTCAGAAGTTTTAGACCAGCTTGGCCAATATGGTGAAACCCCGTCTCTACTAAAATTACACACACACAAAAATTGGCTGGGCATTGTGTCATGTGCCTGTAATCCCAGCTACTCATGAAGCTGATGCAGGAGAATCACCACAACCCGGGAGGCAGAGGTTGCAGTGAGCCAAGATCCCGCCACTGCACTCCAGCTTGAGTGACACAGTGAGACTGCATCTCAAAAAAAAAAAAAAAGAAAGAAAGAACATTTAAATCAACTCTCCATTTAGACTACTTGAGCCAATAGGCTGTCTAGAGCATGTGTTCTGTTTTTCTGATGTTTCAATATGATGTAATGAGAAAGGGAATAACAAGTAGGGTACCGTAATGGAGTGAATAGGGATTAGATTTGAGAAAGGCAGAGTTGGACAAGGTAGGGAATTGTCAAATTAGAAGATGAACAGAATATTAAACATCTGTGTTAACGCAGCTATTGATCCGGCTCAGACTCAAATATTTGCTGTATTTCCTAGGTCAGGTTATCCAAAAAACATAGCAATATGGTTTTATTTATAGATGACTATCAAAAGTACTAGTAACATCCAGCAAAAACTATCATCCAAAGATGTCCATTTACTTTGCTACAACAGAACAAGCCTTTAACCCAATTCAACTTAACAAATATTTATTTGCCCCTGCCATGTGGGGACTCTATGGAAGTAGGGTGGTTGGGAACATAGGGACCCTTCTCAGATGAATAAGATCCACTGGTAATCTAAAGATGACTATAATCTCAGAGTTAGAAATAAAATAGAGCATACAGATTATTATCATTGAAGGTCTGTGGTGGTTAATTTTATGTGTCAATTTGACTGTTAAGAGATACCCAGATTACTGGTAAAACAAGATTTCTGGGTGTGTCTTTGGGGGTGTTTCCAGCAGAGATCAGCATTTCGATCAGTAGACTGAGTAAAGAAGATCCCCTTGCCAATGTGAGCAAGCATCATCCAATCTGGTGAAGTCCTGGATAGAACAAAAAGTCAGAAGAAGGGTGCATTTGCTCTCTCTTTTTGGAATGCCAATCCTCTCTCTTGCCAAAGGACATCAGAGTTCCAGATTCTCTGCCTTTGAACTCTAGGACTCACATCAGTGGCCTCCCAATTTCTCAGCCTTTTGCCTTGGACTGAGAGTAACACCATCAGCTTCACTGGTTCTCAGGCCTTCAAACTCAGACTGAATTAACCACCTGTTCTCCTGATCCTCCAGCTCAAAGACAGCATATCATGGGTCTTCTCAGCCTCTATAATTCCATGAGCCAATTCCCATAATAAATCCTCTCTTATGTATCTAAATATATTCTGTTGGTTCTGTTTCTCCAGTGAACCCTAATACAAGATCAGATAAAAGCCATAAAAAAGGACACAAACAAAATTCCAAGGAAGTCTTAAGCAAGGAGATATTATGTTAGTGGAAAATAATTAAGAAAAACTTAATTGAGCGAGGTGATATGCTTCTTAAACATAATTTTAATAGTTGGATATTGGGGGAGGCTGGCCAGATGTAAGAGTAAATCCAAAGGCACAAAAGCAGGAAATAAGAGTAGAATCAAAGAATGGTAGACCTTGACAGTTTTGAAGGATACATCCAAGATCTTTTAGAACCCTAAATGTTCCTATGTACCACTATATCATGAAATTTTTCTCATAAAATGCATACATGATGCTGAGTATATAGCTACCAAGCTACACATGCTATAAAGCATGGACCATCAGCTAGGCTAACTTAGCAGCTAACTATGTGACTTGCTTTTTTGAAAATAATAAACACTAGAAATTGATTTCTCCCAGTTCTGGAAACTGGGAAGGTTGAGATCAGGGTGTTGGCAATGGTCAGGTTCTGGTGAGGGACTTTGGGGTTGCAGGCCACTGATCCCTCATGGCGTCCTCATACGTTAGAGAGCAGAGCCCACTGGCTTGCCTCTTCATGTCCATGTCCTAGTGCATAGGATTGAAATTTAGGTCTCAGCAAAATGATACATGACCAGCATTTATTCAGGAATGGTAAAAACCTTAAATGTTAAATCCATAAATATCTACTGCCCACAGCAGTTCCATTTGGCTGCAGTGCTCAGCATGAATCATCCCAGAGACGAATCCTGCTTATTTTAAAATGAATGAGAACATTCTATCATTTGTTGGAAATTTCTTAATATTTCTTCTACTTTGATGAGTCACTTCTGCATGAACATACTCAGTGTTTTGTCTTCTCTCCTATCCCACCTCTTAGCTAAAACAAAGGGAAAATGGATTTGCAGATCAAGAACTGGAGAGACCCAGCCCTTCAGGAGGCTTTGTAGGCCCATGATAGCTCCCTGACCATAGGTCAAGAAATACTGTCTTTCTTTATTTTTTTTGAGACAGAGTCTCACTCTTGTTGTCCAGACTGGAGTGCAGTGGTGCAATCTTGGCTCACTGCAACCTCTACCTCCTGGGTTCAAGCGATTCTCATGCCTCAGCTTCCAGAGTAGCTGGGATTACAAGCGCCTGCCACCACACCTGGCTAATTTTTGTATTTTCAGTAGAGATGGGGTTTCACCATGTTGGCCAAGTTGGTCTCAAACTCCTGCCCTCAGGTGATTCACCTACCTGCCTCAGCCTCCCAAAGCACTGAGATTGCAGGCATGAGCCACCAGGCCCAGCCTGAAATACTGTTTTAAGTACAAACCTTAGAGATAAGCAAGACATTACCACACTGACTGGAAAAAAAACTCTAACATTGGTCACATCCCAGTTTCTCTCTGCTGCCTCTGGTAGTCTTTAAGCTGTAGAAAAGGAGATTGCAGAAAGAAACACATTTAAGATTGCATAAAACAAACAACAATGACAACAACAGCAAACCCCACAAAACCATGGTCTTCACCACTTGACTCACTGTCAGAAACAGTAGGCACTGGCCAGGCACAGTGGCTCATGCCTGTAATCCCCACACTTTGGGAGGCCGAGGTGGGCAGATCACTTGAGGTCAGGAGTTCAAGACCAGCCTGGCCAACATGATGAAACCCAATCTTTACTAAAAATACAAAAATTAGCTGAGTGTCATGACATGCACCTGTAATACCGGCTACTCAGATGGCTGAGGCAGGAGAATCATTTAAACATGGGAGGCAGGGGTTGTACTGCACTCCGGCCTGAGCAATAGGGTGAGACTCCATCTCAAAAAAAAAAAAAAAAAAAAGTAGGCACTGAAAGAACAAGAAGCAATGACCAACAAGAACCTCTGTCCACAAAGCAAAGCCCTGATGAATAACTGACTAACTGAAGCCTAACTACGTTTTCAGATGCTGCAACTGAGGGCTTTAGCAGGCAGGAGCTATGATCAGAGCACTGAGGATTTGAGAAGAAATAAGCACCAATTCGACTCATGGTCATTATCTTGAGCTACTAATACTGCAATTCCAATTCTTTTTTTTTTTTTTTGGGATGGAGTTTCGCTCGTTACCCAGGCTGGAGTGCAATGGCGCGATCTCGGCTCACTGCAACCTCCGCCTCCTGGGTTCAGGCAATTCTCCTGCCTCAGCCTCTTGAGTAGCTGGGATTACAGGCACGCGCCACCATGCCCAGCTAATTTTTTGTATTTTTTTTAGTAGAGATGGGGTTTCACCGTGTTGACCAGGATGGTCTTGATCTCTTGACCTCGTGATCCACCCGCCTCGGCCTCCCAAAGTGCTGGGATTACAGGCTTGAGCCACTGCGCCCGGCCTTGCAATTCCAATTCTGACAAAAACCTCTAAAATCAAAAAGAAAATGTCCTACTTATTGGAAAAATATTTTTCTATTCTCTTGGTGGTGTAACATATTGAATGGATACTATAAAAAAGAATTAAAGCGTCCTTGAGCAAATTGCTTAAATCATAAATTAAAAAGGGGAGAGAGCATTTCTTTTTTGTCAGTAATCCCTAAACTTCATCTCTAAAGGCTTTAAAATAGGTAAATTGACAGACTATTGGTCAGCAGTTAAATGTGATCCTTAAGAAGGCTACATAGAGGCCGGCAGATCACTTGGGCCTGGGAGTTCGAGACCAGCCTCACAACATGGAGAAACCTTGTGTCTACTAAAAATAGAAAAATTAGCTGGGCGTGGTTCTGTTCCCCTAGCTACTCGGGAGACTGAGGTGGGAGAATCACCTGAGCCTAGGACGCAGAGGTTGCAGGGAGCTGAGTTTACACGACATTACTCTACTCCAGGCTGGGCCACAAAGCAAGACACTGTCTGAAAAAAAAAGAAGAAGGCTATATAGGGCCGGGCAGGGTGGTTCAAGCCTGTAATCCTACCTGAGCTCAGGAGTTCAAGACCAGCCTGAGCAACAGAGTGAGATCTTGCCTCTACAAAAAATTTTAAAATTAACCAGATGTGGGGACACATGCCTGTTGTCCTAGCTACTCAGGAGGCTGAGACAGAAGGATTGTTTAAGCCCAGGAGGTCGAGACTGCAGCGAGCTATGATCATATGACTGTACTCTGTACTCCAGCCTGAGTGACAAGACCCTCACTTAACATTATAAAAAAACAATTTAACAAATAGCTACATAGAAACATGAGTAAATGATCCTTGAAATAATGTTTTGAGTGAAAAAAATCAAAACAATAGCCTGCACTTATTTACAACAGAATTTACAATAGAAAAAAGTGAAATGGTTGTATTAGAATGTGGGATTTGGGTAATCTTTTCTATTTTCTTCAAAACTTTATTTGATATTCTTAACACAGCAATTGATCAATTAAAATAAATATAATCAAATAAAGACAAACTATGGCCGGGTATGGTGGCTCATGCCTGTAATCCCAGCATTTTGGGAGATTGAGGCAGGCAGATCACTTGAGGTCAAGAGTTCGAGACCAGCCTGGCCAACATGGCAAAACCCCGTCTCTACTAAAAAAAAAAAAAAAACAAAAAAAGAAAAACAGGCTGGGCACAGTGGCTCAAGACTGTAACCCCAGCACTTTGGGAGGCCAAAGTGTGTGGATCACGAGGTCAGGAGATCGAGACCATCCTGGCCAACACAGTGAAACCCCGTCTCTACAAAAATACAAAATAAAAAACTAGCCAGGCTTTGTGGCTTGTAGTCCTAGCTACTTGGGAGGCTGAGGCAGGAGAACTGCCTGAACCAGAGAGGCAGAGCTTGCAGTGAGCCAAGTTTGCACCACTGTTCTCCAGCCTGGGTGACAGAGCAAGACCCCAGGTGAAAGAATTAAAAAAATGGTACATATACACAACAGAATATTATTCATCCATGAAAAAGAATAGAATCCTGTTATTTGCAACCACATGGGTAGAACTGGAGATCATTATGTTAACTAAAATAAGCCAGACACAGAAAGATGAATTTTGCATGCTCCCAGTCATTTGTGGGTGCTAAAAATCAAAACAATTGAACTCATGGAAATAGAGAGTAGAATGACGGCTACCAGAGGCTGGGGAGGGTAGTGGGCTGGAGGGGGTGCACAGGAATAATTAATGGGTACAAAAATACAGTTAGAATGAATAAGATGTAGTACTTGGTTGTACAACAGAGTGACAATGGTAAACAATAATTTATTGTATATTTTAGAATAGCTAAAAGAGGCCAGGCATGGTGGTTTATGCCTGTAATCCCAGCATTTTCAGAGGCTGAGGCAGGAGGATCACCTGATGTCAGGAGTGTGAGGCCAGCCTGACATGGCAAAACACTGTCTCTACTAAAAATACAAAAATTAGCCAGGCTTGGTGGCGTGCGCCTGTAGTACTAGCTACTCAGCAGGCTGAGGCTGGAGAATCACTTGAACTTGGGTGGGTGGGGCAGATGTTGCAGTGGGCTGGAGTACACCACTGCAATCCAGCCGAGGAGACAGAGCTACACTCCATCTCAAAAAAAAAGAAAGAAAAAAGGAAAAGAGCATAACTGAATTGTTTGTAAAACAAAGAAAGCATAAATGCTTAAGGTGAGGGGTATTCCATTTACCCTGATGTGATTATTACACATTGTATGACTCTATCAGAACATCTCATGTACCCCATAAATATATACACCTACTACGTACCCACAAAAATTAAAAATAAAGCATTTTTAAACCCCCAATCTTGGCCACATGTAGTGTACAAACCTGTAATTCCAGTGCTTTTTGAGGTCAGGATGGGAGAATCACTTAAGTCCGGGAGTTTCAGACCCACCTAGGCAACACAGCAAGACTCCTGTCTCTAATAACAATAAAAAAAAATTAAGCCAAGCCTGGTGGGGTTAATGCCTATAGTCCCAGCTACTTGAGAGGTTGAGATGACATAGAATCCCTTGAACCCAGAAGAGGTTGAGGCTGCGGTGAGCTATGATTGCCCCACCGCACTCCAGCCTGGGTGACAAAGTGAGACCATGTCTCTTTAAAAAACAAACCAATCCTAGCATGACCTGACCCCTGCCTGCCACCTCTATTCTTTTCCTCGTGTTCAATGTGCATCGGGCATCTGGGCTTCTTTTCTGCTCCTGTACATGCCAAACGGTTTCCCTCTTCAGGACCACTGCATATGCTCTTCCCTGCCCGAAATGGACTTCCCACACCTCCTACCACAGCTGGATTTATCTCATGTTTCAGACCTCAGCTCACACATCACCTCTGCAGAGAAATTTTCCCTCATCCTGTGAAGGGGAAATCATCCTCCTCTGCATTGCCTCGCCCTGCCTGGTTCTCTGAAAGCAGATATCACACTCAAAAATCAGCTTGTTATTTATTGAATTCCTTGTCTGTACGTTCTCCTCCCAAACTGTTCTGAATCAGAACAGAAGCTCCCTATAACAGGAGTCTCATCTTGTTCATTCTCAGAACCTAATCTAGTAATTGCACATAGTAGGCACACAATAAATGTTATTAGAATGAATAAGTATTAAGGGGCTGGTCGAGCTGGCTTATGCCTGTAATCTCTGAGCTTTGGGAGGCTGAGGTGGGTACAGGAGTTCGAGACCAGCCTGGCAAACATGATGAAATTCCGTCTCTGCTAAAAACACAAAAATTAGCTGGCTGTGGTGGTGCAAACCTGTAATCCCAGCTACTTGGGAGGCTGAGGTGGGAGAGCTGCTTGAACCTGGGAGATGGAGATTTCACTGAACCAGAGGTTGCAGTGAGCCAAGATTGTGCCACTACACTCCAGCCTGGGCAACAGAGTGAGGCTCCATCTCAAAAAAAAAAAAAGGTAAAAGATATGAACAAGCATCAAGGAAGGGAGATTTTGTGATTTGCCAGGTTTTCAAGGAAATCCTACTTAACATGGACATTTTCTATTTGATAGTATTTCTATAATAGGAAACTGAAACTGAGTTAATTACAATAAAATGAGCCTGGGCATGGTGATTCATGCCTGCAATCCCAGCACTTTCGGAAGCTGAAGCAGGGAAATCACGTGCCGCTAGAGGTTTAAGATAAGCCTGGGCAACATACAGAGACCCCTGTCTCTGCAAAAATAACTTTTAATTAACCAAGTATGCCAGGCGCAGTGACTCATGCCTGTAATCCCAGCATTTTGGGAGGCTGAGGTGAGTGGATCACCTGAGGTCAGGAGTGTGAGACCAGCCTGGCCAACATGGCAAAACCCCGTCCCTATTAAAAATACAAAAAATAGCCAGATATGGTGGTGAATGCCTGTAATCCCAGCTACTCAGGAAGCTCAGGCATGAGAATCGCTTGAATCCGGGAGGCAGAGTCTGCAGTGAGCCAAGATAAGGCCATTGCACTCCAGCCTGGAGAAGAGTAAAACTCCATCCTGAAAAAAAAAAAATTAACCACATGTGGTGGGACGTGTCTGTACTCCCAGCTTGTCAGGAAGCAGAAGTGGGAGGAGCACTTCAGCCCAGAAGATAGAGGCGACAGTGAGCCATGATTTCACTGCTGCACTCCAGCCTAAGTGACAGAGCTACACCTTATTTATTTCAAAAAAAACAAAACAAAAAAAAGGCTGGGCATGGTGGCTCACACCTGTAATCCCAGCACTTTGGGAGGATGAGGTGGGTGGATCACCTGAGGTCAGGAGTTCGAGACCAGCCTGGCCAACATGGTGAAGCCCTGTCTCCACTAAAAAATACAAAAATAAGCCCAGCATGGTGGCAGGTGCCTGTAATTTCAGCTACTTGGGAGGCTGAGGCAAGAGAATTACTTGAACCCGGGAGGCAGAAGTTGCAGGAGGTGGAGGGACAAGAGTGAGAGTAGGACATCTGGTAAGGAGCTGCCACATCAACATCTTTTGATCACTCCAGGCCACGTTTTGAGCAGGGCCCCTGCAAGAATGTGCCCCAGCCTCAGATGCATTAATTCTGACACTCAGTGCTGGTGGAGGCCCTGTGAGGTCACACTGTGGAGGCTTCTTGGGAAAGTGTTGGCTCTTCAAAATCAACATCTTGGCTTATTCCTTTGATGCTGGAGACAATGACCTGTTTCTCCTGATACGTCTGCTCAAGATAGTTACAAATTTAGTAAAGATGGGGTTTCCCCATATTGTGCAGGCATGTCTTGAACTCCTGGCCTCAGATGGTCACTCGGCCTCCCAAAGTGC
The DNA here is from genome assembly GCF_009761245.1 of Sapajus apella. Taxonomy (NCBI): domain Eukaryota; kingdom Metazoa; phylum Chordata; class Mammalia; order Primates; family Cebidae; genus Sapajus; species Sapajus apella. The sequence continues at coordinate 6,328,954 of NW_022437046.1, forward strand.
TGGGATTACAGGTGTGAGACACTGTACCCTGCTCTTCTTCCATTCTTGCTCAATTTTTCCTTTTCTTCTCTCTCTTTCTGCCTCCTTTTATTTTTTTCTTGATACCCTGGAAACCATAAGGAATAAATATGAATATTAATTCCAAGGGCAATCAAAAAAATTTTTTTAGAGACAGGGTCTTGCTCTATCACTTAGGCTGGAATGCAGTGGTGAGATCTTGGCTGACTGCAACCTCCACCTCCTGGGCTCAAGCGATCCTCACACCTGAGCCTACAAAGTAGCTGGGACTACAGGTGTGTGTGTAGCACTGCACCCAGCTAATCTGAAAAAAATCATTTTTGGAGGAACAGAGTTTTGCTATGCTACCTGGGCTGATCTTGAACTCCTGGCCTCAAGTGATCCTCCTGCCTTGGCTTCCCAAAGTGTTAGGATTTCAAGAATGAGTGACTATATCTGGCCATTTTTGTAATAGAGAAGAGTCCAAGAAACACTATCTCTGATAAAAAAAAAAAAAACACCAGCTAAACTCTTGAAGTGTCACTTTTTTTCACTCTCCATTATTTTTCTTTCCTTGTCTCTTAACATCAAATTTCATTGAATCCCTCTAGATACAACTTTCCAATTCTCTTCCTTTTTTTTTTTTTTTTTTTTTTTTTAGAAAAAAAGAGTTTTTTTCTCTCCCCCTTGCTGGGGTGCAGTGGACATATCTCAGCACAGTGCAACCTCTGCCTCCTGGGTTCAAGCAATTCTCATGCCTCAGACTTCCCCGAGTTCCTGGGATTACAGGCACCAGCCACCATGCCTGGTTAATTTTTGTATTTTTAGCAGAGATGGGGTTTTACCATGTTGGCCAGGCCGGTCTTGAACTTCTAACCTCAAGTGCATGCCTGTAATCCCAGCTACTTGGGAGACTGACACAGGAGGATAGCTGGTACCCAGGAGGTGGAGGTTGCAGTGAGCTGAGATGGCACCTTTGCACTCCAGCCTGAGTGAGAGTGAGACTCTGTCTCAAAATAAATAAATTAATTAATTAATTAATGCTTTTTTTTTCCTGCCACCCCAGACTTCTGGAAAAGGAGTTTGGAGCTGTGCCCAAGGATCTCAGCCTTTGCCCTCAATTGCAAACAGAGTGCCTCTTATCTCAGGAGTTTGTGCTGCTCAAGAGTTTGCACAAACACAAAGTTGAGAAACACAGCTTGCTGAAAGGGGTATAAAAGGCAAAGGACAAACCAGTTGTCCTCTGAAGTGGAGACATTTCTATTCTATGTTGGTCTAAGATCTTGGAGAATTCAGGCAGGGAACAGGTTGTGCCGGTTTTCCAATGAGAGACCCCTTGTGGTAAGAGAGGCTAGGCTCTTCTCTCTCTACCTGGTGAGTTACTTTCACTCTTTGGTACCCAATTTTCTCATGTTTAAAATTAGGGAGCCAGGCACCGTTGCTCACGCTTGTAATCCCAGCACTTTGGGAGGCCAATGTGAGCAGATCATGAGGCCAAGATATCAAGACCACCCTGGCCAACATAATGAAACCTCGTGTCTACTAAAAATACAAAAATTTGCCAGGAATGGTGGCAGGTGCCTGTAATCTCAACTACTTGGGAGGCTGAGGCAGGATAATCTCTTGAACCTGGGAGGTAGAGGTTGCAGTGAGCCGAGATTGTGCCACTGCACTCCAGCCTGGGCAACAGAGTGAGACTCCATCTAAATAAATAAATAAAATAAAATAAAATAAGGAAGTAAAACCACATGTCCCCTCGGATCCTTTCCTCTTAGTCTTTCTATGAATTAATTAGAGATTTGTTTTCTCATAAGCATACATCCAAAAAGGTACTCAAGGTAGGTTTTCCATGTTTTCTAGAATCTTGTAATTGCCCCAAAAGATGTGGAAGTATTTGGAGGAGAAGTTCTTCCTTGCTTCCTTTATTTTTTGTTTAGCAATGAAATCTCTCCCAGTCACCCAGGCTGGAGTGCAGTGGTACAATCCAGGATCAGTGCAAACCTCAAACTCCTGGCCTCAAGTCATCCTCCAATTCCAACCTCTGGAGTAGCTGGGACAACAGGCACACACCACCATGCCCAGCTAATTTTTAAAATCATTTCGTAGAGACAGGGTCTCACCATGTTGCTCAGGCTAGTCTCAAACACCTGGCCTCAAGTGATCCTTCTGCCTCAGCCTCCAAAGTGCTGGTATTACAGGTGTGAGACATGTGCCTGGACCTTCATTGCTTTTTAATAATCTTAATTACCTTCTTTTGAATATATTTAGAACTACAATGTTTTCGTCTTCTGAGGCTAGAGTTGAAGCTGATTTCCATAAGTAGTCATTTTGAGTTAAGTCTTTTAAATAAAGTGAGATGAAAACACAATTTTCGCTAAAACAGTTTCTGAGAGAGCACACTGTGAACTCTAAAATGTGTGTCCTGGATCCACAATGTCCGAATAGGAACAGCTCTGGATTGCAGTTCCCAGCAAAAACACAGAGGGTAAGTAATCACTACACGTCCAAACAAATTTTTACTGCCCACAGACCAGAAGATTCCCAGGCAGAAAAGCATCAAGAGTCACTAGCATGGCTGTTTCAGTCGGCGCACACACCTCTGCACAAAAACTCACACAAATCCGGGCGCCCTTTCAACTGCAGCACCTGGGAGACAACATAGTCCATTCAACTGAAAAAATGGGGACTGAAACAGGGAGCCAGGTGATCTGGCTTGGTCGGTCCCACACCCACAAAGAACAGCAATCTGAAATGCTCCGGATTAAGAGATTCACAGAAAGCACAGCTGGAACCAGGTTGGTCCAGCTCTGTGGGGGAAAGGGCGTCCACTGTTACCAAGGCCGTCCACCATTACTGAGGCTGTCCACCACTACTGAGGCAGTCCGCCATTACCCAGGAAGTCTGCCATTACTGAGGCAGTCCGCCATTACTGAAACAGTCCGTCATTACAGAGAAAGTCTGCCATTACTGAGGCAGACCACCATTACCGAGACAGTTCTACCTATACCCCTATAAACAAAACTGCAAGGAAGTTCACACAGCAGATGGGCAGAGCCCACGGCAGGTCAGCAATACCTCTGCTGGCAGACTGTGACTAGGCTACCTCCTTGTTGGGCAGGGCAGCTCTGAAAAGAGGAAGGAGAATGACAAGAACGTATAAATAAAACCCTACCTTCCTGGGACAGAGAACCTGGGGAAAAAAAAAGGCGGTTATGAGTTCCACTGCAGCAGACTTAAAGTACCCGCCCAGCAGTTCTGAATGAACAACGGAGCTCACAGCTCAGCACTTTGAGCTTCTATAAGGAACAGACTGTCTCCTCAAGCAGCTCCCCAACCCCCATATATACAAAGAGTCATCTCATAAAGGAGAGCTCAGGCTGACATGTGGCGGGTTTCCTTGTGGGACAAAGATAGCAGAAGAAGAAACTGGCAGCAACCCTTACTGTTCAGCAGCTACTGCAGGTGATCCCCAGGCAAACAGGATATGGAGTAGACCTCCAGCAGTACTACAGTAGAGGGGCCTGACTGTTAGAAGGAAAATTAAGAAATGGAAAGACCTAACTTCATCATCAACAAACTGGACATCCACTCAGAGACGCCATCTGAAAGTCACCAACTACAAAGATGACAGGTAGATAAAGACACAGAGACGGGAAGAAACCAGCGTAAAATGGATGAAAACACCTGAAACCAGAACACCTCTCTTCCTCCAAAGGATCACAACTCCTCACCAGCTAAGGAACAAGGTTGGATGGAGAATGAGTCTGATGAATTGACAGAAACAGGCTTCAGATGGTGGGTAATGACAAACTTCTCTGAGCTAAAAGAACATGTTCTAACCAATGCAAAGAAACTAAGAACGTTGAAAAAAGGTTTGATGAAATGCTAACGAGAATAAACAGCTTAGAGAGGAATACAAATGAATTGATGGAGCTGAGAAAAACAACACAAGAACTTTGCAAAGCATACACAAGCTTCAACAGCTGAATCGACCAAGCAGAAGAAAGGATATTCAAAGATTGAAAATCAACTCAATGAAATAAAATGAGAACACAAGATTAGAAAAAAAAGAGTAAAAATAAATGAACAAAGTTTCCAAGAAATATGGGATTATGTGAAAAGGCCTAATCTACGTTTGATAGGTGTACCTGAATGTGATGGAGAGAATGAATCTAAGCTGGAAAACACTCATCAGGATATTATCCAGGAGAACTTCAACCTAGCAAGGCAGTCCAACATTCAAGTTCAGGAAATACAGAGAAGACCACAAAGATATTCCTCAAGAAGAGCAACCTCAAGGCACATAATGGTCAGATTCACCAGGGTTGAAATGAAGGAAGAAATGCTAAGGGCAGCCAGAGAGAAAGGTTGGGTTACCCACAAAGGGAAGCCCATCAGACTCACAGTGGATCTCTTGGCAGAAACCTTACAAGCCAGAAAGGAGTGGGGACCAATATTCAGCATCCTTAAAGAAAAGAACTTTCAACCTAGAATTTCATATCCAGCCAAACAAAGCTTCATAAGCAAAGGAGAAATAAAATCCTTTATCAATAAGCAATTGCTCACAGATTTCATCACCACCAGGCCTGCTGTACAAGAACTCCTGAAAGAAGCACTAAACAGAGGAAGAAACAACCAGTACCAGCCACTCCAAAAACGTACCAAATGGTAAAGAGCATAGACACAATGAAGAAACTGTATCAACTAATGGCAAAACAACCAGGTAACATCAAAATGGTAGGATCAAATTCATGCATAACGATATTAACCTTAAATGTAAATGGACTAAATGCCCCAATCAAAAGACACAGACTGGCAAATTGGATAAGAAGTCAAAACCCATCGGTGTGCTGTATCCAGGAAACTCATCTCACATACAAGGATACATAAAGGATCAGAATAAAGGAATGGAGGAAGATCTACCATGTAAATGGAAAGCAAAAAAAAAGCAGGAGTTGCAATCCTAGTCTCTGATAAAATAGATTTTAAACCAACAAAGATCAAAAGACACAAAGAAGGGCATTACATAATGGTAAAAGGATCAATGCATGATGAAGAGCTAATGATGGTAAACATATACGCACCCAATACAGGAGCAACCAGATACATAAAGCAAGTTCTTAATTACCTAAAAAGAGACTTAGACTCCCGCACAATAACAGTGTGAGACTTTAACACTCCACTGTCAATATCAGACAGATCAATGAAAGAAAATTAACAAGGATAACGAGGACTTGAACTCAGACCTGGACCAAGCAAACCTTATAGACATTTACAGAACTCTTCACCCAAAATCCACAGAATATATTCTTCTCAGCACCACATTATACCTACTCTAAAACTGACCACATAATTGGAAGTAAATCACTCCTCAGCAAATGCAAAAGAACAGAAATCATAACAAACAGTCTTTCAGACCACAGGGCAATCAAATTGGAACTCAGAATTCAGAAACTAACTAAGAACAGCACAACTTTATGGAAACTGAACAACTGGCTCTTGAATGTTGACTGGATAAACAATGAAATGAAGGCAGAAATAAAGATGTTCTTCGAAACCAACAAGAACGAACACACAACATACCAGAATCCCTGGGACACATTTAAAGCAGTGTTTAGAGGAAAATTTATAGTAATAAATGCCCACAGGAGAAGAAAGGAAAGATCTAAAATCGACACCCTATCATCAAAATTGAAAGAGCTAGAGGAGCAAGATCAAAAGAACTCAAAACCTAAGAGAAGACAAGAAATAACTAAGATCAGAGCAGAACTGAAGGAGATAGAGACACAAAAAACCCTTCAAAAATCAATAAATCCAGGCGCTGGTTTTTTGAGAAGATCAACAAAATAGATCACTAGCCAGTTTAATAAAAGAGAAAAGAAAGAATAATCAAATAGATGCAATAAAAAATGATAAAGGGGATATCACCACAGATTCCACAGAAATACAAACCACTATCAGAGATTACTACAAACAACTCTATCCACATAAACCAGTAAACCTGGAAGAAATGGATAAATTCCTGGACACTTGCACCCTCCCAAGCCTAAACCAGGAAGAAGTTGAAATCTTGAATAGACCAGTAACAAGGGCTGAAGTTGAGGCAGCAATTAATAGCCTACGAACCAAAAAAAGTCCAGGTCCAGACAGATTCACAGCTGAATTCTACCAGAGGTAAAAAGAGGAGCTAGTACCATTCCTTCCGAAACAATTTCAAACAATCCAAAAAGGGGAGTCCTTCCCAAATCATTTTATAAGACCAGCATCATCCTGATGCCAAAACCTGGCAGAGACTCAACAAGAAAAGAAAGCTTTAGGCCAATATCTGTGATGAACATAGATGCAAAAATCTTCAACAAAATACTGGCAAACCGACTGCAACAGCACATCAAAAAGCTTATCCATCATGATCGAGTAGGATTCATCCCAGGGATGCAAGGCTGGTTCAACATACACAAATCTATAAACATAATTCACCACATAAACAGAACCAAAGACAAAAACCACATGATTATCTCAATAGATGCAGAGAAGGCCTTTGATAAAATTCAACAGCACTTTATGCTAAAAACTCCCAATAAACTAGGTATCAACAGAACGTATCTCAAAATAATAAAAGCTATTTACGACAAACTAACAGCCAATATCATACTGAATGGGCAAAAACTTGAAGCATTCCCTTTGAAATCTGGCACTAGACAAGGATGCCCTCTCTCACCACTCCTATTCAATATAGTATTGGAAGTTCTAGCCAGAGCAATCAGGCAAGAAAAAGAAATAAAGGGTATTCGAATAGGAAAGGAGGAAGTCAAATTGTCTCTATTTGCAGACGACATGATTGTATATTTAGAAGACCCCATTATCGCAGCCCAAAATCTCCTGAAACTGTTAAGCAACTTTAGCAAAGTCTCAGGATAGAAAATCAATGTGCAAAAATCACAAGCATCCCTATGACTTAAAGAGAGCCAAATCAAGAACGAACTGCCATTCACAATTGCTACAAAGAGAATAAAATACCTAGGAATACAACTAATAAAGGATGTAAAGGATCTCTTCAAGGAAAACTACAAATCACTGCTCAAAGAAATAAGAGAGAACACAAATAGATGGAGAAACATTCCATGTTCACGGTTAGGAAGAATCAATATTGTGAAAATGGCCATACTGCCCAAAGTAATTGATAGATTCAATGCTATCCCCATCAAGCTACCAACGACCTTCTTCGCAGAACGGGAAAAAAAACACCTTAAACTTCATAGGGAACCAAAAAAAGATCCCACATAGCCAATTCAATTCTAAGTAAAAAGAACAAAGCTGGAGGCATCACACTACTGGACTTCAAACTATACTACAAGGCTACAGTAATCAAAACAGCTTGGTACTGGTACCAAAACAGAGATATAGACCAATGGAACACAACAGAGGCCTCAGAGGCAACACCACACATCTACAACTATCCGATCTTTGACAAGCCTGACAAAAACAAGCAATGGGGAAAGGGGTCCCTGTTTAATAAATCGTGTTGGGAAAACTGGCTAGCCACATGCAGAAAGCAGAAACTGGACCCCTTCCTGACACCTTACACTAAAATTAACTCTAGATGGATTAAAGCTTTAAACATAAGACCTAACATCATAAAAATCCTAGAAGAAAACCTAAGCAAAAACATTCAGGACATAGGCATAGGCAAGTACTTCATGAATAAAACACCAAAAGCAATGGCAACAAAAGCCAAAATAGACAAATGGGTCCTAATTAAACTCCAGAGCTTCTGTACAGCAAAAGAAACAATCATTAGAGTGAACTAGGAACCAACAGAATGGGAAAAAAATTTTTCAATCTACCCATCTGACAAAGGGCTAATATCCAGAATCTACAAAGAATTAAAACAGATTTACAAGAAAAAAACAAACCCATCTAAAAGTGGGCCAAGGGTATGAACAGACAATTATCAAAAGAAGACATAAAGGAGGCCAACAAACGTATAAAAAAATGCTCATCATCACTGATTATTAGAGAAATGCAAATCAAAACACGTTGAGATACCACCTCATGCCAGTTAGAATGGTGGTCATTAAAAAATCTGGAGACAACAGATGCCGGAGAGGATGTGGAGAAATAGGAAAACTTAAACACTGTTGGTGGGAGTGTAAACTAGTTCAACCATTGTGGAAGACAGTGTGGCGCTTCCTCAAGTACCTAGAAATAGAAATTCCATTTGACCCAGCAATCCCATTACTGGGTATATACCCAAAGGATTATAAATCGTTCTATTATGAAGACACATGCACACGTATGCTCATAGTGGCACTGTTTACCATAGCAAAGACCTGGAACCACCCAAATGCCCATTGATGATAGGCTGGACAAGGAAAATGTGGCACATATACACCATGGAATACTATGCAGCCATAAAAAATGATGAATTTGTGTCCTTTGTAAGGACATGGATGAATCTGGAAACCATAATTCTCAGCAAACTGACACAAGAACAGAAAATCAAACACCGCATGTTCTCACTCATAGGTGGGTGTTGAACAATAAGAACACACGGACACAGGGAGGGGAGCATGACACACTGGGGTCTGTCGAGGGGGCCAATGCAGGAACAGTGGGGGTGGGTGGGGAGGTCAGGGAGGGATAACATGGGGAGAAATGCCAGATATAGGTGACGGGGGGATGGTGGCAGCAAACCACATTGCCATGTTTGCACCTATGCAACAATCCTGCATGATCTGTACATGTACCCCAGAACCTAAAGTACAATAAAAAAAGAAGAAAGAAAGAAAATAATGTAGCTTATCTTCACACAGGGATACAAAAACGCCTGATTACAAAGGAAAAGTCAGAAATGTTCAACTAAGTTAAAATTAAGAATTTCTTTAATCAGAGAAATGCAAATCAAAACTACAACGAGATATCATCGTTCTAGCTTAAATAGTTCTTATCAAAAAGACAGGCAATGACAGATGATGGCGAGGATGCGGAAAAAGGGGAACCCTTGTACACTGTTGTTGGGAATGTAAATTAGTACAATCACTATCCTTAAAAAAACTAAAAATAGAACTACTGTGTGACCCAGCAATGCCACTGCTGGGTATACACCCAAAAGAAAGGAACTCAGTACATTGAAGAGATTCCTGTACTCCCATGGTTACTGCAGCACTACTCACAACAGTGAAAATATGGAATCAGCCTACCTGTCCATAAATAGATGAATGGATAAAGAAAATGTGCTACTTGTACACAATGCAGTACTATTCAGCCATCAAAATGAATGCAATCCTGCCATTTGCAACAACATGGATAAAACTGGAGGACATCATAGTAAGTGAAATAAGCCAGGCACAGAAAGACGAACATTGCATGTTCTCACCCATATGTGGGAGCTAAAGAAAAAAACTGAACCCATGTAGACAGAGTAGAGGAGTGGAAGGGAAGTGGGAAATAAGGAGAGATTAGTAAATGGGTACAAAAATACAGTTAAAAAGAACAAATGCAGAGAACACCACAAAGATATTCCTCAAGAAGACCAACCTCAAGGCACATAATCATGAGATTCACCAGGGTTGAAATGAAGGAGAAAATGCTAAGAGCAGCCAGAGAGAAAGGTCAGGTTACTCACAAAGCGAAGCCTATCAGACTCACAGCAGATCTCTCAGCAGAAACCCTACAAGCCAGAAGAGAGTGGGGGTCAATATTCAACATCCTTAAAGAAAAGAACTTTCAGCCCAGAATTTCACATCTAGCCAAAATAAGCTTCATAAGAGAAGGAAAAATAAAATATTTTGTGAACAAGCAAGTACTCAGAGATTTCATCACCACCAGGCCTGCTTTACAAGAGCTTCTGAAAGAAGCACTACACATAGAAAGGAACAACCAGTATCAGCCTTTCTAAAAAATATCAAAAAGTAAAGAGCATCAACATAATGAAGAATTTACATCAACTAATGGGCAAAACAGCCAGCTGACATTAAATGGCAGTATTAAACTCACATATATTAATTCTAAATTTAAATAGACTAAATCCCCAATCCAAAGACACAGAAAGGCAAATTGAATAAAAAGCCAAAACCCATTGGTATGCTGCATCCAGATCCATCTCACATGCAAGGATACACAAAGACTCAAAACAAAGGGATGGAGAAAGATTTACCAACCAAATGGAGAGCAAAAATAAATAAATAAATAAAAAGCAGGAGTTGCCATTTTTGCCCCTGATAAAATAGACTTTAAAGCAACAAAGATCAAAAGAAGCAAAGAAGGACATTACATAATGATAAAAGGATAAATGCAACAAGAAGAGCTAAAGATCCTAAATATACATGCACCCAATACAGGAATACCCAGATATATAAGACTCATAAAGAGACTTAGACTCCCACACAATAATAGTGGAAGACTTCAATATCAGTATTAGACAGATCGATGAGACAGAAAATTAACAGCGATATCCAAGACTTGAACTCAGATCCGGAACAAGTAAACTTAATTAACATTTATAGAACTCTCCACTTTAAATACACAAAATACACACTCTTATCAGTACCAAATCACACATACTTCCAGGTTTAAATGAAATATTGGTTGGCTGCTATTTATTTTCTTCCCTCATTTTTTTCATGTCTCCATTATTAAGCACAATTATAGGCATACCCATTTTTAGACTGCGTTCTAGGCTGGGCAATAAAGCAACACCCCCGTTCTCTCTCCCTCTTCCTCTTTCTTCCTCTGCTTCATTCTTTTTTTTTTTTTATTATTCTTTTTTCTTTCTTTCTTAAGAAAAAAGAATGAACAAATAAGTTTAGTGTTTAGCAGCACAGTAGGGCAACACACTTAACAGTAATTTATTTTATATTTCAACATAATAGACTAGAATTGGAATATTCACAACACGAAGAAACAATAAATGCTTCAGGTGATGGAGTACTCTACCCTAATTTGATAATTATGCATTGCATGCTTGCATCAAAATGCCACATCTACCCCATAACTATGTATGGTTATTATGTATCTGTAATAATTAAAAATAAAAATTAAAAAAATGTTTCTGTTAGTAAGGAGATACCTTTAAGAGAATAAAAAGGCTAGCCACTAGTTAGTAAAAGATAGCAACAACACAGATACGGAGCAGAGAGTGGAGGGGATCAATATATTTATCCCTCATACAAACCAATAAAACAAAGAACACCTACCAGAAAATTAGGCAGAAGACTTCAGTGAGCTCCTCAAACAGAAGATATACAAATGGCTAAAAAGAAACATATAAAAGGCTGCTCAGTCTCATTAGTAATCAGGGAAATGCAATTTAAAACCGACATGGAGTGTGACTTAGTACAACCACTTTGGGAAACTGTTCTGTGACCTAGAAATCCACTCCTAGATATATACCCAAGAGAAATAAGTATACATAAGAATGTTCACAGCAGCTTAATTGACAATATCCAAAACCTAGAAATAATCAATAAGAAAATGAATAAACAAAGTGTAATATAATCATACAACAGAACTCAGCAAGAAAAAAAAAGTAACCAACAACTTGTGTAAATTGCAAAAAACCATTATGTTGGGCAAAAGAAGCCAGACACAGTAGAGTCCATACTGTCTGAGTTCATTTATATGAAGTTCAAAAGCAAGCAAAACGCATGTATAGTGGCCGAAGTCAAAACAGTGTGGATAGAATAGCAACTTTTTTCTAGAAAAGAGCATGAGAGAACTTTCTGGGGTGTTGGAAATATTCTACATCTTCATCTGGGTAATGTTTACATAGATACCTTTATATGTAAAATATTCTCTCAGGTGGCACATTTTCACATTTTATTGTGTATGACATACACCTCAGTTACACACAAAAACCCATTATGTAGCTACCAGAATGGTTAATAAAATTTAACAGATTGACAATTCTAAGCCTTGGCAAAGAGGTGGATAAGCAGGATTCCCATAAATTGTTGCCAGGAATCTAACCTAATGCAACCACTTTGAAAAATAGTCTGGCATGACTAAGTAAAACTGAAGATATAAAAAAATGTTCATAACAGTATTCATAATTGCTGTAAACTGGAGACAAATATCCATCAGAATGAGAATGAAGGCTGGGCACGGTGGCTCACATCTGTAATCCCTGCACTTTGGGAGGCTGAGGCAGGTAGATCACCTGAGGTCAGGAGTTTGAGATCAGCCTGGCCAACACGGTGAAACCCCATCTCTATTAAAAATACAATAATTAGCCAGATGTGGTAGTGCACACCTGTAGTCCCAGCTACCTGGGAGGCTGAGGCAGAAGAATCTCTTGAATCTCCGAGGCAGAGGTTGCAGTGAGCTGAGATCACACCATTGCTCTCCAGCCTGGGTGATAAGAGTGAAACTCAGTGAAACTCAGTCTCCAAAAAAAAAAGAGAGAAAGCAAATACAATAATTGTGTTAGATTCATAGTAGAGTATTATTCAGCAATGACTAATGAACAACGTGCAGCTCCATAAAACACAGGTGAATCTCACAAAATGACACTGAGTGAAAGCATCCAAGTAAAGAAAACAAACTAAATGGTTCCATTTATATAAAGTTCAAACAGCAGGGAAAACTAAGATTGGGTGCAATCTTAGAAAAGTAAGAAAATGATTTTCATGAAAGTCAGGAGAGAGGTAACATTTTTGAGAAGAGTAATATAGCTGATTAGGGCATTGGTCTATTTAATGAACTCAATATTGGATACAGAGTTAAGCTTCGTTGCTTACAACAAAAGATGCACCACTCAATGATTTTTCCGTGTGTATGTTTTTTTTTTAATTTTTATTTTTGAGATGGAGTCTCACTGTGTCACCCAGGCTGGAGTGTACTGGCACAATCACGGCTCACTGCAACCCCCACCTCCCGGATTCCAGTGATTCTTCTGCCTCAGCCTCCCGAGTAGTTGGGACTATAGGTGTGCACTACCTCACTGAGCTAATTTTTGTATTTTTAGTAGAGATGGGGTTTCACCATATTGGTCAGGCTGGTCTCGAACTCCTGACCTCGTGATACGCCCATCTTGGCCTCCCAAAGTGCTGGGATCACAGGCATGAGCCACTGCACCTGGCCCTGTGTGTATGTTACAGTTCACAATAGAAGAAGGTTAAAAATAATCAATGGGACCTGGTAAGTGATTGAATTTTGTGGGGGAGAGGAGGAGAAAGAAAGAATCATGGACAAGTCCCAGGTTTCTGACTTGCACAATTGCTTGGGTGGTGATGCCTTTCTTTCTTTTCTTTTTGTTTGGAAATGGAGTCTTGCTCTGTCACCCAGGCTGGAGTGCAATGGCACAATCTCTGCTCACTACAACCTCTGCCTCCTGGATTCAAGTGATTCTCCTGTCTCACCCTCCCATGTAGCTGGGATTATAGGCACCCACCACCATGCCCAGCTAATTTTTTGTACTTTTTTTTTTTTTTAAGTAGAGATGGTTTCACCATGTTGGCCAGGCTAGTCTAGAACTCCTGACCTCAGGCAATCCACCCATCTCAGCCTCCCAAAGTGCTGGAATTACAGATATGAGCCACCATGCCCAGCCTGTGATGGCTTTCATTAAGATAGGAAACAGCATTTTCAGAGGAAGAATATGAAATAAATCTGCAACATGCTGAATTTAGAGTACTTTTGAGATCCAAGTAGAGCTGTCCAGTAGGCAGTTAGGTATTAGCAGATGGAGTTCTCAACAGCATAGGTTAGAGTAGAGATGAAAATGTTGGATTCACCCATGAGTGAGGCCATGGACATGGCTGTGACTGCTCAGGGAAAGAAGAATGACAGAGGGCTTAGGGCTGATCAGCATTTAATGGCCAAATACAGGAGAATAAGCCAGCAAAAAAAAAAAAAAAAGATTGAGAGGGTCGGAAGAAAATGAAGAACACGTTATGAACCATTAAGCAAGAGGAAAAAGTGTCTCAAAAGTAAGAAGTCACTCTCTGCAGCTTGATGCATATCTCAGGGGTGAGGTGGACATGGATTATGTGTAATTCTCAGCAAGTCAGTTTTTACTCTATCTCTTTCTGGCTGACTTGACACAAGCAACAACCCAACAGAAAACCAATGCTTCTGAGAATGGCTGCAAGTTTTTATGTGCTATCTTTTGAGGTGACAAGTCAAGGTTGAGCTCTTCTTTCTCCTGATTCTCAGGAAGGAGGGAAGCGGACGTGAGAACACTGATTGGGTATGTGTGTCACTGGGCAGCATCACTGTTAAAAGGTCAGCACACAGATTCGAGCTCACTTTTCTCCTTCCATGTGACTGAAGTGGTTGAGAACGTTGTCACTCCCCACCTATACCCTCAACTGTCAGGGACAGCCAGGGCCAAACCTACTGCTTGGGCAGAAGTGGCCAGGGCAGGTGTCCAAGGCCAGATCAGCAGTCAGCCAGAGCAAATGGGCTCACTCTGGTTACATGAGCCAGGGCAACTGACAGAAAGGAGTGAAACGTGGGGAAGATCTCGGTGTGTTTGAGAACTGGGGAGACGAAAAGGGTTAATCTCATGTCCTGCTTTAGTTTGAAACAATTTAAGCTACATTAGATTCCAAAAAAACCAGTGTTTCCACATGAACCAGCTGGGCTCATTCCAGTCTTCTATCCTGGTGTTTGCTGCCCAAGTCCTAGTTAAGAATAAAATGCACAGTCCTTTTGTTTTCTATTTGTCAGTGCAAATATTTAATACAAATCTTTCTCCCAGGGACCCTATAGACTTGAAAACTGGCTATAGATTGGAGGTGATTCTGATATTCCAGGGATCCCTGACCAGAATACTGTAATATGAAATTACCATAATTTCTCAATTTCTAGCACCACACACATAAACTGCATCACACACACACACACACACACACACACACACACACAGAGAGGCAGGCTTACCTACCTCTCAGAAAATTGCACAGATTCAACAAGAATAAATATTAATTAATGTATTCCTTAACGGCTGATGGATAATAATGTTAACTAAAACAAAGATGTTTTATTTTTAAACTCACTACTGATCCCCACCAAATATTTAAATCATAGAGTCTAAACTGACAGAACAGCAAATTAATACAGTCCTTTGGTAGGGAAATCTGATGATATATATTAGAAACCAATCCTGTTATTTGTTGCTTTTTTTAAAATCGACAAAAAATAATGACAAAATGATGTTTCATAAATCTTAGTACATTCTTACAATGAATACTATGTAAACACTTTAAAAATGAGGGCCGGGCCCAGTGGCTTACGCCTGTAATCCCAGCACTTTGGGAGGCCGAGGTGGGTGGATCACGAGGTCAAGAGATCGAGACCATCCTGGTCAACACGGTGAAACCCCATCTCTACTAAAAATACAAAACATTAGCTGGGCATGGTGACACGCACCTGTAGTCCCACCTACTCGGAAGGCTGAGGCAGGAGAATTGCCTGAACCCAGGAGGTAGAGTTTGCGGTGAGCCGAGATCGCGCCATTGCACTCCAGCCTGGGTAACAAGAGTGAAACTCCGTCTCAAAAAAAAAAAAAAAAAAATGAGATGCTTGAGTG
>NW_022437046.1:6344582-6360085 GCF_009761245.1 Sapajus apella
TTGTGGAACACCTATGTACTAGGGCTGTGCTGATTGATTGCATACCTGCTGTTTAATTTTATAATAACCTTAAAAGCAGTGGCATACTAACCTCATGATACAAATATATGGCAAAAGTAACAAGGAGGCACTTCAGTGACTGAAAGTTTGGAGAACAAAACTCTCACCTTCTCAAAAGGCACTTTCTTCTTTCTAAGCTGCAATACTCTATGAAACTTTCACAACTACATAGTACTTGAAGAGTTTTTTCAAAAAAATAAAACAACCCCTCCTGAAGCATTTTTCTAATAAAACAAGAGTAAAGGCACTATCTTAATGTGTACTCTCAGAAGTTGGAAACATCTTTCATATCTAACATAGGAGTTAAGTACAGTTATCAACGTGATTAAATAGTCCTTAATCATTACATTAATGACAATAAGAAAAAGAGGTCATACTATACTGCCAATTGTTACAAGAGCCTGAGTATACATATACCATATATCATGATAAAGTCTCTTTGGACCCAAAATTAGAGGTGAAAAAAGAAATGAAAACAGGGAGAGATGATATGAGGCTTTTCCCTCAACTAATTTACTCTAATACTATCTTTGTAATACATGTGTTTAGAACAAAACAATGCTACAATGAGCATCTAAGTTAAAACCATTATCAAAGAGGCAACTCCAGAATAGACATATACAGTATGCTCCTTGATGGAAAGACCTGCTAGTGAGAACTGACTCCTTCCCATATTCATCTATAAATTTAGCACAATTCTAATCAAAATCTCAATGGAATTTGTCTTAAAACTCATCAAAATAATTCTAAAATACACCAGAAGCAGTAAATTCATGAGAATAGCTAAGAAAAATTTGAAAATGAGCATATATGCCCTATTAGATATCAAACTTCTATAAAAAGCTACAGAGGAGAGGAGGTAATGGAATAAACAGACAGACCTGTCACTGGAACAGAACTGAGAATCCATAAAGAGGCCTTATGTATGCAGGAAAACCTTGTGGCATTTGAAATATGAACAAGTCAGTGAACTGAGAGATGCAAAAGCCTATCCATTTGGGAAAAAATTAGACTCCTACCCTCACACTAGACATAAAAGGAAATTCCATACAAACGAAATGAGCTCAGTGTGAAAAAAAAATTTCACATAAAATATATGAAAATATTTAAAAGATAATCTTGGGATGGCAGAGATTTTGCTGAACAAGAAAAAAAAAACCCAAAAGCTATAAAGAAGTGATTTTCAAATTGAATAATGAAGAATTTTTTTTAAATTCTTCATTGTTAAAGATTTGATCACGTAAGTTAAAACTTCTATATAAAGACACCATAAACAAAATTAAAAGACAAGTAACAAATGAGAAGAAAATACGTGTAGCATATATAACAAAAGATTAACCATTGTGATATCTAAAGAACGCCTATAAAGCAATAAGAAGAAAAGATAAACAACCCAGAAGGGGGAAAAATGGGCAAAGGTATGAACAGGTTATATCCAGAAGACTAATGTAACACCTAGTAAACTACAATCTAGGGGATTAAAGAAGGCATGTTTTTTAAAACTAACAAATTACACATATTTACATGAGATCGGAATGGCAAATGCCCTTCTAAACTTGAATCTACAGACAAAAATGACCAAGAAAAATCATTAATATTTTCATAGACTTAAAAAGACCTTTGTACTAGCATTTGGCTAAATCAATGTGAAAAATTCCAAGATTTATCTAGGCAGGAGAAGAAACACAGTTAATAAAAATGTGAAAATCTCATTATCAAACAAGGTGATTATAAATTAAAAAATACTTTTTTAAAATGTGAAAACCATTAAACCTCGCTGATGCTTGGGGAAAATGCAAATCAAAATGGTGACACGACAGTTTTCATATATCATATTGGCAAATATCTAAAAAGTGAGAATGCCCAATATTGGCAAGTGTGCAGGGCACTCAATATTCTCTTATATTACTGGTGGAATTTTTAACAACATGTGAAAATAGTTGTGATATTTTGTCTGTTTGTTTGTTTTTAAACAGAGTCTCACTGTCACCCATGCTGGAGTACAATGGCACAATCTTGGCTCACTGAAACCTCTGCCTCCCTGGTTCAAGCAATTCTCCTGCCTCAGCCTCCCAAGGAGCTGGAATTAATTTTTGTATTTTTAGTAGAGGCTGGGTTTCACTATGTTGGCTAGGGTGATCTCAAACTCCTGACCTCAGATGATCCATCCACCTCAGCCACCCAAAGTGCTGGGATTATGGCCACCACACCCAGCCGCAATATGTTAAGTGAGGAAAAGACATATTAAACATACAGTAAGATCTCAACCATGTTCCAAAATAATGTTTTATGAGTACCTTTACGCCAGGGACCAGTACTATTTACATGTACTAGTACACTTCATAGTCACAATAATTCCATGAGTTAACACTATTAGTGCCCTCATTTTATGGAGGAAGAAACTGAGACGAGATCAAGTGATGGAGCCAAGACTTCAACTCAGGTTGACTCCAGAGTCCCAGATCTTAACCACTAGCACAACGTACAGAAATTAATCAAATTCTTTAAACACAGTGGAGTTGAGTATACTGTCTACTTTAATTCCCTATTTTGTCATAGATTTTCTACTACATTTCTCAAATACAATGATTTTTAAAAGGATCAAAATTCATAAGACAGCAATAGTGTCCCTGAAATTCCCCTAGAGGTGCTAACTACAAAATAAAACTTATAAATCATAATCCAAATCATAAGCTTTAAACATTTTAGTATAATAACATTTTTCTAAATGAATTTTATGTGGATCTATACATAAGAAACAGATTAAAGCAGTATTTTTTTTTTAATCAGTGTATTTTAAAGCTCAAATGTGGCAGAGTATGGTGGCTCATGCCTGTAATCACAGCACTTTGGAAGGCTGAGGGAGGGCGTATTATTTGAGGTCAGGAGCTCGAGACCAGCCTGAACAACATGGTGAAACCATGTTTCTACTAAAAATACACACACACACACACACACACACACACACACACACACACACACACACACTTAGCAGGACATGGTGGCACATACCTGTAGTTCCACCTACTCAGGAGGCTGAGGCAGGAGAATCGCTTCAAGCTGGGAGGAGGTTGCAGTGAGCCGAGATTGCGCCACTGCATACTAGTCTGAGCGACAGAGTGAGACTCCATCTAAAAAAAAAAAAAAAAAAGCAAAAAAAAAATTCTAATGTAGAACATGTATAATGAGAACAATAAAATTCTTCTGATGAACACAAACTTTAAACTATGGATAATTAGGCAGTCTTATGTCAAATTTGTTTTGTTTTGATTGCATGGTATCAAGAAAAACCTGACTGACAAAGATGAGTACATAATAATGCTTGTTTTGCAAATGATAAAGAATGTTTCTCGTGTGTTTTTAAAATAGTATATTTATCTAAGGATTTAATTACACCTGTCCAGAAGTTTTAAAAGTAGAACATTTCTAAATTAATTCTGTAATAATGTTAAGGAATGTGAATACTTGGTAGTTGTAAACTTTTTGGTAAAAAATAAAAACTTTACAATATGTACTAATGCTGATATATGCATAAGGCAGTCACGTCATTGCATAATGCAGTTAGTTCTGAGAGTACTGAATATGCTTATGTAATGTTACCAGGGCAAACAAGCACCACCCTGAAATTTCAAAATATCAACATAAAGCTATAGTCTTACTAATCAATAATATTTTTATCCTTTCTGAGGAGGAAAAGAAAAAAACAATTTTAATTAAAAAATAAAATGGCTTTTTTTTCCTGAGACAACTTCTCAAATGACAGTCTCGCTCTGTCGCCCAGGCTGGAGTGCAGTGGTGTGATCTCGGCTCACTGCAACCTCCACCTCTAGGGTTCAAGCAATTCTCCTGCCTCAGCCTCCCTAGTAGTAGCTGGGACTACAGGTATGCACCACCATGTCCAGCTAAGTTTTGTATTTTTAATAGAGAATGGATTTCACCACGTTGGCCAGGATGGTCTCAATCTCTTAGCCTCATGATATACCCACCTTGGCCTCCCTAATGCTGGGATTACAGGCATGAGCCACCATGCTCAGCCTAAAAAAATAAAATGGCATTCAAAAACTTTCAAGTCTATACACAAAGTGATAAATTCTATTCCAAGGATTGTTGTCCTGGGTATGGGCATTATAGACAATTTACATTTTCTGCCTTTTGCTTATTTTCTCTCAAATATTCTAAATGCATTGGTTTTTTGTTTGTTTTTTTTTTTTTTTTTTTTTTTTGCTTTTTCACATTTTATATTATTTTGAGAGATGGAGTTTTGCTCTGTTGCCCAGGCTGGAATGCAGTGGTGCAATCTAAGCTCACTGCAACCTTTGCATCCCAGGTTCAAAGCAATTTTCATGCCTCAGCCTCCCAGGTGGCTGAGACTACAGGTGCACACCTCACCATGCCTGGCTAATTTTTGCATTTTTGGTAGAGACAGGGTTTCACCATGTTGGCCAGGCTGGTCTTGAACTCCTGACCTCAGGTGATCCACCTGCCTCAGTCTCCCAAAGTGCTGGGATTACAGGCATGAGTTACCATGCCTGGCCAACTTTTTATTTTAAAAGTACCATAATTACAAACCATAGGAATTTTCAAAAAAGTAGTACACAGGGAGGTCCCAAGTTCACTCACCCAAATTCCTCCAATGTTGTTTTAACTTATGTGACTCTAGTACACTGTCACCACTGGGAAACTGACCTTGGTACAATCCCAAGTTTATTCAGGTTTCAACAGTTTTGTATGTAAAATGGGACTTGAGAACGCTAGGATTTGTATGCAGTATGTGTGTGTGTGGTTGTAGGAAATTTTATCACATTTGCAGCTTTGTATAATCACACCTGAGATAGAGAACTGTTCCATCCCTACACAGCTCCCTCATGCTACCACTTTACAACCACACCAACCATCACCTCCCATTCTGAACTCCTAGCAACCACTAAATATGTTCTCCATGTCTGCAGTCTTGTTATTTCAATAATGTTACATAAATGCAATCATACAGTATGTAACCTTTAACTCTCTCTCTTTTTTTTTTTTTTTTTTTTTTGAGATGGAGTCTTGCTCTGTCACTCAGGCTGGTGTGCACTGGGCACAATCTTGGCTCACTGCAATTTCTACTTCCTGGGTTCAAGTGAGTTTCCCACCCCAGCCTCTCGAGTAGCTGGGATTACAGGCTTACACCACCATGCCATGCTAATTTTTGTATTTTTTGTAGAGACATAGTTTCGTCATGTTGGTCAGGCTGGTCTTGAACTCCTGACCTCAGGTGATCCACCCACTTTGGCCTCACAAAGTGCTGGGATTACAGGTGTGATCCACGCCCAGCCTTCACTCAGTGTAATTCTGTCGAGATAACCTGGTGGTACAAATCAGTTGTCCTCATATATTAAAATTTAGCATGATATGCACTTGAATGTATATACGCACTTATAACATTTTAAAATTTAAAACATTAAAATGTGAATCAAAGGTGTACGAAATCCCTGTTTCATTGACACAGAACAAGGATTCTGAGATACAAATTTTGAAAACTGGTACTCTAATACTTGTCTAGCACAATCCATTACAGGCTGAGTATTCCTTATCTGAACGCTTTGGAGCAGAAATCTTTGGATTTGGAATTTTTTCAGATTTGGGAATATGTGCATTATATACTGGTTGAGCATCCCAAATCTGAAAGTGCAAAATCCAAAATGTTCCAAAATCCCAAAACTGTGAGTGCCAATATGACACTCAAATGAAATGCTCACCAGGGAATTTCAGAGTTTGGATTTTCAGATTAGGGATCCTCAGCCTGTACAAGCACTTTATAGAAGAAAGGCCCAGGGCTCAGTGCTATGTCTTACTAGTGTTTACAAGAGTACATGCTTTACAAGAACACCTGGTTTTGCACTTTTTATGGCCAAGCTCTGGATTCCGGTTCTTTCCCAGCCCAGTTGAGTATGTTACATTCAAATATGACCACTTGCTCTTCTTCTCAAATGACCACAGTTTGCTACCCTTTCAAGTTCTTCCTAATGATTGAGAAAATGAACTCCTCTTAAATTTCCAGATCCGTGTGGTCCTTTAGCTAGCACCACACCTCAAGTCCAATTCTCCCGTCTCTGTGTACAGCAGGTCCACGGGACAAGGCCTCCATCAGAAAGAGCTACCCCAACCTAGGACAGATTCAAACAAACTCTTCTCCCTTCCCTCCCTCCAGGTACCTAGATTCCCTATCTCCTTCCTCTGTAGGCTAACTGGCTAAGTCTTCTGGATAGCTCAGCCCCACTGCCTATCTGTTAGCTAACTAGGTGTGACAAACCAAGTCCTCACATCTTTTGATTTAGAAAGCAAACACTCCAGGAACTTACTTCTCAAATACCAATACCTTCACAGTAATTTCCCTGCCTTTCCAAAGAGTGCTCTAAACAGGTAAAAGCTATAATAAAACTCTACATATTTTTGTCATACAGATACCAAAAATGGCAGCTTTTTTTTTTTTTTTGCAATTTTAAGAATCTGGTTGATGTGGTTATCACTCTAACAATATTATCTAAATGGAATTAGAAGTAGTGGTAAAAGGCTGGTTGCGCTGGCTCACAACTCTAATCCTAGCACTTTGGGAGGCCAAGGTGGGAGGATTGGTTGAGGCCAGGAGTTTGAGACTAGCCCAGGCAACAAAGTGAGAACTTGTCATTATGAAAAATAGAAAAAATGAGCCAGGCATGGTGGGGTGTGCACCTGTAGACCCAGCTACTTGGGAAGCTGAGGTGGGGGGATTACTTGCTGTGGAGAGATTGAGGCTGCAGTAAGCCATGATTGCACCACTGCACTCAGCCTGGGTAGACAGAGTGAGACAATGTCTCAAGAAATAAAGGAAAGAAAAGAAAAAAGGAAAGAAAGGGAAAGCAGGGAAGGAAGGGAAGGCAGGAAAAAGGAGGGGAGGGGAAGGATGGAAAGGAAAGAGAAGGAGAGGGAAAGATGGAGAGAGGGAGGGAAAGGAAGAAGAAAGAAGGGAAGACAGGAAGACAGAAAGAAAGAGTAGTGGTAAAGAGCTTGGACTCGTGAGCCAGACT
The DNA here is from genome assembly GCF_009761245.1 of Sapajus apella. Classification (NCBI taxonomy): domain Eukaryota; kingdom Metazoa; phylum Chordata; class Mammalia; order Primates; family Cebidae; genus Sapajus; species Sapajus apella. Next base: position 6,351,689 of record NW_022437046.1, read on the forward strand.
GCCTGGGTTAGAATCAGGCCTCTGCCACTGTACTACCTGGATCAAGTGTCAGTCAGTTTGTGTGGCTCAGTTTACTCATCTGTAAAATGGCAATAAAAGCTACCTGCCTCATGGGACGGTTGTGAGACTTTAATAATATATGTAAAGCATTTAGACCACTGCCTAGCACATAGTATTATCTGTATTAACATTTATCTCTACTACAGTCCAGATTCACTTCTTTGTGATATTTCTCTATTTCTCTTGGACTCTTTTTAGTTCAACCTGCTTCTAAAATTTCCATACCAAGAAACAATGACAATGTTAAGAATTTTATTTCTTAAATTCATCTTCGCTAGTCAAAACTACTAGAATAAATTCTCTTTTATGTCCTAGCAGTTATTAACATTTCACTAAATGTAGATGCAAGCATTTAAAGTACAGGAGTAACAGAACAAATGCCAAGCCAAAGCAGGCTATTTATCAGAACACATACATGACATTCCCCTGTTAAAAAAAAGAAACGGAGGAATAATACGGTCATATGGATGTTTGTCTATGTGTCAAATGGCTCTGGAAAGTTTCACAGCAGCCTACTGACAGAGAGAACTGTCTGTTTGCGGGAAGGGATATGACAACTTTTCACCGTACATGCCTTGTTATCTTTCAAACCTGAAGCAGCAAATGCATCACCTAGACAAGATTTAATTTTTAAAATGGGGGTGCAGAGGTGACCCTAAATAAGTACTCTGGAAGCCAGGTGTCAAGTCTCAATTTGCTACTACCTGTGTTAGCTTGGGCAAGTTGCTTAACCTCTGAGTCTCAGACAAAGCAAGGTGCAATAAATACTTCTAAGTTCTATGTATTTTTTTTGAGACAGAGTTTCGCTCTTGTTGTCCAGGCTGGAATGCAATGGTGCGATCTCGGCTCACTGCAGCCTTCACCTCCTGGGTTCAAGTGATTCTCCTGTCTCAGTCTCCCAAGTGGCTATTACAGGTACCCACTACCATGCATGGCTATTTTTTTTTTTTTTTTTTTTTTGGGAGACGGAGTTTCACTCATGTTACCCAGGCTGGAGTGCAATGGCGTGATCTCGGCTCACCGCAACCTCCGCCTCCTGGGTTCAGGCAATTCTCCTGCCTCAGCCTCCTTAGTAGCTGGGATTACAGGCACGCACCACCATGCCCAGCTAATTTTTTGTATTTTTAGTAGAGACGGGGTTTCACCATGTTGACCAGGATGGTCTCGATCTCTTGACCTCGTGATCCACCCGCCTCGGCCTCCCAAAGTGCTGGGATTACAGGCTTGAGCCACTGCGCCCGGCCTTTTTTTTTTTTTTGAGATGGGGTTTCACTCGTTGCCCAGGCTAGAGTGCAGTGGTGTACTCGGCTCACTGCAACCTCCACCTCCAGGGTTCAAGCAATTCTCCTGCCTCAGCCTCAGGAGTAGCTGGGATTACAGGTACACACCACCACACCCAGTTAATTTTTTATATTTTTAGTAAAGACGGGGTTTTACCACGTTGGCCTTGCTGGTCTCAAACTCCTGGCCTCAGGTGATCTGCCCACATCAACCTCCCAAAGTGCTGGGATTACAGATGTGAAACACCACACCTGGTCCTAGGTTCTATTCTAAAAGTTTTATTATCTCAATGGGGTAGTAAATAGATGGTACATTTTTTTTAAGGTATGAGAGAAGTAATCCAAGATTTTTTAAAACAAGGCAACTTTTTTTGTGGACTTCATTTTCAAATACAGTGGACCCTTGAACAACACAGGTTTGAGCTGCATGGGCCCCATTTATATGTGGATCTTTTTCAACCAAATGCAGACCTGCATATATGGAGGCCCAACTTTTCACGTACCCAGGATCTGTAGGGCCCACAGCGGGGACTTGAGAATGCCAGGATTTTAGTAGAAATAAAGGTGCTAGAACCAACCCGTATGGTATATGTCCTATGCATATATCATAGGACAACCAGACTACTTTTACAGTGTTAAGAAACATAAATTTGTCAAATACCTACATACAATATTCTGCATATTAGGGCTGGGTGCGGTGGCTGATGCCGGTAATCTCAGCAGTTTGGGAGGCTGAGGCGGGCAGATCACCTGAGGTCAGGAGTTCAAGACCAGCCCGAACAACATGCTGAGACCCCATCTCTACTAAAAACACAAAAATTAGCCAGGCATGGTGGTGGGTGCCTGTAATCTCAGCTAGTTGGAAGGTTGAGGCAGGGGAATCACTTGAACCTGAGAAGCAGAGGTTCCAATGAGGTGAGATCACACCACTGCACTCCAGCCTGGATGACACAGCAAGACTTCAACTCAAAAAAAAAAAAAAAAAAAAAAAAAAGAATATTCTGCATATTAGTTTCTCTTACAAAACTTCAAAAGTGTTTTAAATGAACACATCTTTAAGTTATGCCATGAAGTCAGCAATAAAATACATTCAAACAATTAATGTTTAAACATATAAATGACTATATGCAAGAAACTTACACTTAAAGGCATTTATTATCAAATACTGAAAAAAAAAAAGTAACATCTCCAATCAATAGTAACAGCTATAACTGAGGACAGACTTTATTTCAGGAACATACATGTAATGACTTTTCATCCTAACATTCATCTGGCAAAGTAGGTTGGTTTGTTTGTTTTTTGAGACAGGATCTCTCTCTACCACCCAGGCTAGAGTGCAATGGCACCATCATGGCTCACTCCACAGTGATCTCAGCCTCCTGGGTTCAAGTGATCCTCACACCTCGGCCTCCCAAGAAGCTGGAACTAAAATCATGCACCACCATGCCCAGTTAATTTTTATATTTTTTGTAGAGACAGGGTTTTGCCCTGTTGCCCAGGCTGATCTAAAGCTCCTGAGCTCAAGAGATCTGCCAGGTGTCAGCCTCCCAAAGTGCTGGGATTACAGGTGTTAGCCAGGCCCTAAGTAGGTGTAAAAATCCCTATTTCACATAAGAAATTGAGACACCATGAAGATAAGGCCACAAGTCTAAGAACTGGGAGAGCTGGAAGCCCCCCCAGATCCCTTAGATTTGAACTCAGTGTACCAAACCAAAGGGGTGGGGAGGGCTAACTTAATCTTAGCTGGCAGGCTGGTGTAAGTCTGCAGCAGAATTTTCATTGATTTATGGGAAAAATGGTGAAAAGTAAGGACAAAAAAGTAAGCTTTTTTTTTTTTTTTTTTTGAGACGGAGTTTCACTCTTGTAGCCCAGCTGGAGTGCAATGGCACCATCTCTGCTTACCACAACCTTTGCCTCCCAGGTTCAAGTGATTCTTCTGCCTCTGCCTTTGGAGTAGCTGGGATTACAGGTGCATGTCACCACACCCAGCTAATTTTATATTTTTAGTAGAGACAGAGTTTCACCATGTTAGCCAGGCTGGTCTGAAAGTAAACTTTTCAATATAATTAAATGATTCCATTTAAAGATCTTTTATTCTGGCCAGGTGCAGTGGCTCATGCATGTAATCCTAGCACTTTAGGAGGCTGAGGCAGGCAGATCACAAAGTCAAGAGATCGAGACAATCCTGGCCAACATGTTGAAACCCCGTCTCAACTACAAATACAAAAATTAGCTGGGCGTCGTGGCGCATGCTTGTAGTCCTAGCTACTCAGGACGCTGAGGCAGGAGAATCACTCAAGCCAAGGAGGTGGAGGTAGCAGTGAGCCAAGATTGATGGTCCCACTGCACTCCAGCCGGGTGACAGAGCAAGACTCCATCTCAAAAAATAAAAAATAAAATTTATTGTGACAGATTCTGTTCTCTCCAACTGTTTGAGTGAAAATACCCTTTTGTTAAATGAAATGATGGTGATAAGAGACAGTGGTCTGATATTTGTTTTTATTGGCTATACCTGGTAGAAATAAAAAATCAGGCCAGGCATGGTGGCTCACGAGGTCAAGAGATCGAGACCATCCTGGCCAACATGGTGAAACCCTGTCTCTACTAAAAATACAAAAATTAGCTGGGCATGGTGGCATGTACCTGTAATCCCAGCTACTCAGGAAGCTGACACAGGAGAGTCACTTGAACCCAGAAGGCAGAGCCTGCAGTGAGCTGAGATCACACAACTGCACTCCAGCCTAGCGACAGAGCGAGACTCCATCCAAAAAATCAGCATTTCTATTGTATCCTCCTAATTTTGGGAAAATATTTTTTTAGAAATCTAAAAGTCTGGCCCTTTACATCATTATGGCCCCAAAATAATAGGGGACTTCGCACACAGATAACACATGCCCCTCAAGATTTTCTTTTTAACCTCTACCTTATTCTGTTTGGATTAGGACATTTGGGGATTGTGAAATGAGAATAAAGTTGAGTATAAACAATCCAAAACCATGTGTTGACACTGGATCCTGGAAAAGGACTTTCTTCAGTATCTTTTTCATCTGCTAAATTTTCTCTGGGCTCAAACTTTTCTCTTTTTTTTTTTTTGAAACGGAGTTTTGCTCTTTTTGACCAGGCTGGAGTGCAGTGGTGCGATCTTGGCTCACCACAACCTCCACTTCCCAGGTTCAAGTGATTCTCCTGCCTCAGCTTCCCAAGTAGCTGAGATTACAGGTATGCACCACCACATCCAGCAAATTTTGTATTTTTAGTAGCGATGGGGTTTCTCCATGTTGGTCAGGCTGGTCTCAAACTCCTGACCTCAGATGATCCACCCACCTCAGCCTCCCAAAGTGCTGGGATCACAGGCATGAGCTAGGTGGCTTCAAACTTTCTTATTTATTTATTTGAGATGGAATTTTGCTCTTGTTGTCCAGACTGGAGAGCAATGGCATGATCTCGGCTCACCACAACCTCTGTCTCCCAGGTTCGAGCAATTCTCCTGCCTCAGCCTCCCACATAGCTGGAATTACAGGCATGTACCACCATGTCCACCCACTTAATGTTGTTTTTTTTTTTTGCATGTAGCTGACCAGCCTACCAGGTTTTTTATGCAGTTCAACATACACAGTGACACCAAGGTAAGACAAATGAAGTTCCAGTTTGGGTGCCTCCATCTCACCATCTCCCTCCCCTGGATCCTGATCCGTGACTGTCAAAACCAGGAAGAACTGGGGTAGGGTGCTTGATCATGGGGAAAGCTGTTGTGGTTCGCCTGGCAGATGGGAAAGGGGGAAGGTTTCACTTCTTCACAATTTGAATGACATCCTCGTCCTCCAACGTATGGTCTTTACCCACTTTCTGAGGATTGTGTTTCACAGAGAGACCCCAGAGCAGAGCATATTTAAATTCTTTGATAAGATTTTTGTGAATCTTCATGCAGAAATCCTCCACTGTGGTCCTGGAGTAAGGAAGCACCACTGGGGATGTGTAATCTGGTAACTGGCCTTTGGGTTTGGTATAAATTCTCACTAGTTTCAGGTAGTCCCAGATCTTTTCCAGTAGGTCATCAAAATTCCAACAGTGATGGTCAGAGATGGGTACACAGTGAGGCACCTTATAGATGATATCCAATTCTTCAATGGAGATTTGGTCAATCTTATTTAACACATAGATACAGGGGATATAAACTCTGTTTCCTTCCACTACATCAATGAGGTCATCAGCTGTAACATCACTACGTAGAGTCACATCGGCATTATGAATCTTGTATTCGGCCAGAATGCTTTTCACAGTTTCAGCATCCAGCTCACTCTGGGGGCAAGTGGCTGTGAGATTAATGCCTCCCTTATACTTCTTAAAGCCAATGTTGGGGGGTTTGCTGTTCAAGTGAATGCCAAAGCCTTCCAGTTCATTTTCAATTATCTTCTTATGTCCCAAGGGTTTCAGGACATCTAAAACTATCAGGATCAAGTAACAGGTTCGGGCCACTGCAATGACTTGATGACCTCTACCTTTCCCATTCTTGGGAAATGATACCTGGGAGATCCAGGAGCTGGATCTTGACACCTTTGTATCTGATGACACCAGGCACGGTAGTCAGAGTAGTGAATTCATAGGCTGCTACCTCAGAATACACCCCTGCCAGGTTACTAAGCAGTATTGACTTCCCCACAGATGGAAAACCAACAAATCCAATTCGAGCATCACCTGTCTTGGCCACATCAAAACCTTCTCCTGGACCTCCACTACCACCACCCTTTGGAATAATGAGTTCTTGATGAAGCTTAGCAAGACGAGCCTTAAGCAGCCCTTAGGTGGTATGCTGTGGCCTTGTTCTTTTGAGTCTGAGCCATCTCAGCTTCTATCTCCATGGTCTTAGCTAAGGTGCTGCTCATCCTGGCAAGTCCCCCGTGGCCTCCACACTGACTGTTTCTCTTCACACACCCGCGGGCAAACTGCAACCGGCACCAGGCGCTACTGCAGTCCTAATTTTGTATTTTTAGTAGAGACTGGGTTTCTCCATGTTGGTCAGGCTGGCCTCGAACTCCCGACCCCCAGGTGATCCACCTGCCTCGGCCTCCCAAAGTGCTGGTATTACAGGCATGAGCCACCATGCCCTGCCTGGGCTCAAACTTTCTTTTCCTAAGAGTCACACCTTTGAGTAGTACTGTTACATGGTAAACACTACTCAAAAGAAACTAACTTGAGGTTTCCAATAATCAGCTTTCATTTAAAGTCTCTTTCAGCTTGACAAAATAAAAACTTTCAGTGTTTTATCTACCTACATCCAAAAGAAAATTAGTCTATATGTGTATAATATACATGTGATTTTGATCAGCCTGTTTATAAACTATTTCCAAAATAAGTTGACCTGTAAATTCATTTATTAAATGAGTTCATAAACTACTTGATTTTTGCAAGTAGTTTCTAAAACAGGCTGATCAAACTGAACAAATTTCTTAAAATAATTTCAGTGTATAGAAAGCAAGTTATTTACTCTTCTTATTAGCATATCTTATTTTTATATATCCTTTAACAAGCATCTAAGTTAAACTGTTTTATATCCACAGCTACACACTGAAACAGTTTGTCACAATATATTAAATTCACATTTTAAATTATAAAGAGATCCAGTTACCTTTAGTTTTACATGTACTTATATATACTTTTAATATACTTCTTCATGTTTTACAATGCACAAACATTCAACATATATCCTACTCTTGCAGGATATATAACTATGAGAATATTTAGAGTGTTTGCTAATTAAATGGTTCGGAACTCTAAAGAAAGTCAATTTTAAGAACTTAAGCATACAGTAAAGTACTCCTTCCATGCTCCAATGTTAAAAGATCCATTTATTTCAGACTGTTTCAAAAAAAATAATAATCTAAAATTCATAATTCTGCTTAAATTCCATATTAACCTAGGATCAAAAGTTATTTTTAGTTCTTGTTTCTTAAATACTCAAAATGTGCTGCTGCGTAATGTTTTCCTTATATATTTATTCATTCCACTAACTTGAGGTGGAAGGTACTTATGAGTTTAAAAGTCCTTTCCCAAAGTGGAAATAACATAAAAATTTTGCATAAAAGACAACCGATGTTTCTCAAAGGGTATCTGAGAATCTAATCAGCCTATTAACTTGGTTCAGAATAACCACCAACAGCGAAAGTGAGCTTTTTGTCACTCTATGTATTTTCCCCTGTAAACTAATACCTACATTTTAAATGCATTTTCAAAATGTTTCATTTGGCCATGTGATAATTATTTCGCCTGTAAAAAGCTACAGGATTTTGGTTTAAGAGCAAATAAGAAAGAGTATCCGGTCCATGAGATGGCTAAGTAGAAAGATCCGCACCCTGAAGTTTGTAACCAATAACAAGACAAACTCCAATGCTACCTTGTTCATGTAATCAACAATATGTGAGTCGAAATAAACTAGTGAGCTATACATTTTTGTCTGCATACCAATTTACCAATCAACAGGAGGGGAAGAAATTGCTCAAATGCGACTACTGTTAACAAACATATTAACAAACATCTAAATATTAGACATAATCTCTATTAAAATAGTAGCCTACCAATTCTGAAATCATTCCTTCAACTTCTGTTGTTTTTAATCCTCCCTTAAAAACAAACAAACAAAAGAGCAGCCACCTTTAAAATGTAAATTCCTCCCTTTTTCAAAGTAACTTGCCTAGGAAAATTTAATGCATCAAAATAAAGCGTAACCTTTGGGAGGCAGAAGCGGGCGGATCACGAGCTCAAGATCGAGACCATGTTGAAACCCCATCTGTACTAAAAAATACAAAAATTAGCTGGGCGTGGTGGCGCGCACCTGTAGTCCCAGCTACTCAGGAAGCTGAGGCAGGAGAATCGCTTGAACACAGGTGGAGGAGGTTGCAGTGAGCCGAGATCGCGCCACTGCACCCCACCCTGGTGCCTGGCAACACAAACAAGGCTCTGCCGAAAAAAAAAAAAAAAAAAAAAAAAGTAACAGACAAACCAATTACAACATTTAAAAAAAAAAAAAAACTAAAATAATCAGTAACACAAACCAATCGCT
>NW_022437046.1:6360185-6504347 GCF_009761245.1 Sapajus apella
AAGTAACAGACAAACCAATTACAACATTTAAAAAAAAAAAAAACTAAAATAATCAGTAACACAAACCAATCGCTCATAGTTTAGCAAAGCGTGTGTTTTTAATCTGTTGTGGGTATCCTATTATACTAATAAGCAACAACGTTTAAGTCATCCCAATGCCTAAAACACTAGACACATAACATACTTGTCCTTTACTCCAAGGACAAGCTTAACCTCAGACCCAAACTCAGACCATTTCACCCTCCTGGCACACTGAAATATACGAGGTGAAATCCAAGAAATCAGAAATGTTAAGTGGCGGTATCTTCTTCCAGAGTAGGGTCAAATTCGTGTTTGCCCGCAAATGTCACCGTGCCAGTAAGTCTGCAAATTCTCACTAGCGCTGGAGTACAAAGAAGCCTGACCACGAAAACACCTGTCCTAGCACCAGGAAGACACTGGGAAACGCTAGGCCCCTGAGCCTCGGCTGCAGCGATGCTGGGACAAGAGGTGGCCGCTGGCCTCGCAAGTGCAACGGACAGGGTCCCACACCCCCAGCCCGCCTCCCGAGAACCAGGAAACCTGTCAGGCCAGCCGGGACCCACATTCCTCAGACCCTCGCGCTCCAGCCCAGCGCGGACCCCGCCAGCCCGACCGCACCCCGACCGCTCCGGCCTCCAGGCTGCATTCTGTCACCTCATCCCTCCCTGGCTGCCTCCAGACCCCGCCACCGTCGCCGCGCGGCTTGGGCTCGGGCCGCCCCTGGGGCAGGAGCGCCCAGCTGCCGCCCCCCGGCTGGCTGGACACCGTCCATCCCCCGCGGCCCCGTCCCCGCCGCCCCCAGGCCCGAGCTCCTGCCTCGCGCTCCCCACCCCCAGCCTCTGCCCTCGCCCCCAGCGGCCGCTCCTGACCACTCTTGAACGCCGGCTACCTGGACCGCGGAGCGCTTCACCCAGGGCCCTAGGTTGCAGAGGGCCAGATGCTCTGGGTCCTGCTCCTTCTCCCGCTCCACGTGGTCCGCGTAGATGGAGAGCAGGATCCTGGAGGCGCACACGGCTTACTAAGCCACCGGCTCCCATGGCAGCACCGACACTCTCAGCAGGACAGCCGCCACCATCATCCCCTCTTCCCCAGGACTCCTTCCGCTTCCACCCGCCTCCACCTCATTCACCGCGGTCCGTCGGGGCCTGAGCCAGCCGCGCAGCCCTGCCCCATTGGCTAGGTAGCTAGCTCCAGGCACCGCCCCCACAGGCGCGGGGCCCAACCGCCGCAAAAAGGGTGAGGCTGGCTGAGCTGGGAAGGCGCTCAAGGGCGCCGAAGGAGGGGATGGAGCGCTCAATCGCCCGGGAGGCCGAATTGGTAGACTGAGGCTGAGGCGGTGCGAAGCGGCACGCGTGAAGGGTGGGGCCCGGTAAGGGGCGGGGCCCGGGGTGAGGGACGCGACCGAGCGAGAGGGACTTAGGGGAACCATTGCCAGAAACAGGTTGCAAGGATCCCACTGTGGGTGGCTGGATGAGCCCTCGACCGGCCCCTCCCTCTGGGGATGGCAATCAGTTGCCATCATTTTACCCTTTTTCTTTGTTATCTCTTGATATTTCTTACCCAATCCAAATCACCCCTGGCCAATGCTTGGGGCTCCTAAGCCACCCTCCTATGACCTGATCTTCCCACCACCCCCTCCTGGAGATTTGTGTTTAATCTGTGCAAATTTTTTTTTGTTTTAATGTGCAAAACTATATTTTAAATTAAACAACTTTTTTTTTTAATGATGTATAGGCTGGGTGCGGTGGCTCACGCCTGCAATCCCAACACTTTGGGAGGCTGAGGCAGGTGGATCACTTGAGGTCAGGAGTTTGAGACTAGCCTGGCCTACATGGTGAAACCCCCATCTCTACTAAAAATAAAAATAAAAATTAGCCAGGCATTGTGGTGTGTCTGTAATCCCAGCTACTTGGGAGGCTGAGGCACGAGAATTGCTTGAACCCGGGAGGCAGAAGTTGCAGTGAGCCAAATTCGTGCCACTGCACTCCATCCTGGGCCATAGAATAAGATTCTCAAAAAGAGGGATCCAAGATGGCTGATTAGGAGCATCTCAGGATTGCAGCTCCCAGCGAAAGCACACAGGGTGAGTGGACTCTGCATTTCCAGATGCATTTTTATTGCCCACAGACCAGGAGATTCCCAGGCAGAGGAGCCCCATGGGTCACCAGCACCGCTGGTTTGACTGGCGTGGCTGTTTTGCCAGCGGTTCTCCATACAAAATACACAGGTCCAGGCACCGTTTTAGCTGGCAATTGGAGCTCCTGGCAGACAGAGGCGCCCATTCAACTGATTAAAAAGGGGACTGAAACAGGGAGACAGGCCAGGAGATTCCTGGGCAAAAAAGCACCGCGAAACTCATTGTGGCTGTTTCAGCTGGTGCAGGCGCAGTGGGTCACTGCATGGGAAATCACACAGATCCTGGCGCCTTTTTAACAGGTGATTGGAACACCTGGTAGAGTCAACCGTTCAACTAAAAAAAGAAAAAAAGGGCTCTAAGGCAGGGAGCCAGGTGATCAGGCTCAGCTGGTCCCACCCACACAAAAGAATAGCAATCGGAAGCGCTCTGGATTGAGACCTTCACAGCAAGCACAGCTGAACCTCGGACGGTCCAGCTCTGTGGAGGAGGGGCGTCTGCCATTACCGAGGCAGTCCACCACTATGGAGGTACTTTGCCATTGCTGAGGCAGCCTGCCGTTGCCGAGGCAGCCCACCATTACAGAGGTGGGCTGCCACTGCCGAGGCAGTTCTAACTACACCCATATAAACAGGACTGCAGGGAAGTTCACACGGCAGCTGGGCAGAGCCCACAGCAAATCAGCAAAGCCTCTGCAGGCAGACAGTGACTAGGCTGCCTCTTTGCTGGGCAGGGCAGGCCTGAATAAAGACAGTAACACAACAGAAATCCATAAACAAAGCCCTAACTCCCCAAGACAGAGCACCTGGGAAAAAAATATTTAAAAAAAAAAGGGGCGGTTTATAAGTTCTGCTGCAGCAGACTTAAATGTACCTGCCCAGCAGCTCTGAATGAACAATGGAGCTCACAGCTCAGCACCTATAAAGGACAGACTGTCTCCTCAAGCAGCTCCCTGACCCCGGTATATCCAAAGAGTCACCTCTTACAGGAGAGCTCACATTGACATCTGACAGGTATCCTTCTGGGACAAAGATAGAAGAAGAAGAAACTGGCAGCAACCCTTACTGTTCAGCAGCTGCTGCAGCTGATTCACAGGCAAGCAGGGCCTGGAGTGGACCTCAGCAGTCCTACAGCAGAGGGGCCAGACTGTTAGAAGGATGACTAACAAACAGAAAGAAATAACTTCATCACCAACAAACTGGATGTCCACTCAGAGACCCAATCTGAAAGTCAACAACTACAAAGATGACAGGTGGATAAATCCACAAAGATGGGAAGAAACCAGCAGAAAAAGTATGAAAACACCCAAAAACAGAACACCTCTCCTCCTACAAGGGATGACAACTCCTCACCAGCAAGGGAACAAGGTTGGATGGAGAATGGGTGTGACGAATTGACAGAATCAGGCTTCAGAAGGTGGGTAATAAGAAACTTCTATGAGCTAAAAGAACATGTTCTAAACCAATGCAAAGAAACTAAGAACCTTGAAAAAAGATTTGACAAAATGCTACAGGGAATAAACAACTTAGAGAGGAATATAAGTGAATTGATGGAGCTGAAAAACACCACGAGAACTTTGCAAAGCATACACAAGTTTCAACAGCCAAATTGACGAAGCAGAAGAAAGGATATCAGAGGTTGCAGATCAACTCAATGAAATAAAATGAGAAGGCAAGATTAGAGAAAAAAAGGTAAAAAGGAATGAACAAAGAAATATGGGATTATGTGAAAAGACCTGATCGACACTTGATAGATGTACCTGAATGTGATGGAGACAATGAATCCAAGCTGGAAAATAATCTTCAGGATATTATCCAGGAAAACTTCCCCAACCTAGCAAGTCAGGCCAATATTCAAGTCCTGGAAATACAGAGAATACCATAAAGATATTCCTCAAGAAGCACAAGCCCAAGGCACATAATCATCAGATTCACCAGGGTTGAAATGAAGGAGAAAATGCTAAGGGCAGCCAGAGAGAAATGTTAGGTTACCCACAAGGGGAAGCCCATCAGACTCACAGCAGATCTCTGAGCAGAAACCATATAAGCCAGAAGATATTGGGGGCCAATATTCAACATCCTTAAAGAAAAGAACTTTGAACCCAGAATTTCATATCCAGCCAAACTAAGCTTCATAAGTGAAGGAAAAATAAAATCCTTTGCGAACAAGCAAGTACTCAAAGATTTCATCACCACCAGGCCTGCTTTACAAGATCTCCTGAAAGAGGCACTAAACAGAGAAAGGAACAACCAGTATCAGCCACTCCAAAAACATGCCAAATGGTAATGTAAATGGACTAAATGCCCAAATCAAAAGACACAGACTGGCAAATTGGATAAAAAGCCAAAACCCATTGATGCGCTGTATCCAGAGAACCATCTCACATGCAAGGACACACAAAGGCTCAAAATAAAGGGATGGAGGAAGATTTACCAAGCAAATAGAGAGCAAAAAAAAGCAGAATTTGCAATGCTAGTCTCTGATAAAATAGACTTTAAAGCAACAAAGATCAAAAGAGACAAAGACGGACATTACATAATGGTAAAAGGATCAATGCAACAAGAAGAGCTAACGATCCTAATATACATGCACCCAATACAGGAGCACCCAGATATATAAGGCAAGTTCTTAATGACTTACAAAGAGACTTAGACTCCCACACAACAATAGTGGGAGACTTTAACACCCCATTGTCAATATTAAACAGATCGATGAGACAGAAAATTAACAATGACATCCAGGACTTGAACTCGGACCTGGACCAAGCAAACCTAATAGACATTTACAGAACTCTCCACCCCAAATCCACAGAATATACATTCTTCGCAGCACCACATCACACCTAATCTAAAATTGATCACATAATTGGAAGTAAATCACTCCTCAGCAAATCCAAAAGAATGAAAATCATAACAAACAGTCTCTCAGACCACAGTGCAATCAAGTTAGAACTCAGAATTCAGAAACTAACTCAGAATCACACAGCTTCATGGAAACTGAACAACTGGCTCTTGAATGTTGACTGGATAAACGATGAAATGAAGGCAGAAATAAAGATGTTCTTTGAAACGAACGAGAACAAAGATACAACATACCAGAATCTCTGGGACACATTTAAAGCAGTCTCTAGAGAAAAATATATAGCAATAAATGCTCACATGAGAAGCAAGGAGAGATCTAAAATTGACACCCTATTGTCAAAATTGAAAGAGCTAGAGGAACAAGATCAAAAAAACTCAAAACCTAGCAGAAGACAAGAAATAACTAGAATCAAAGCAGAAGTGAAGGAGACAGAGACACAAAAAACCCTTCAAAAAATCAATAAATCCAGGAGCTGGTTTTTCAAAAAGATCAACAAAATAGACCACTAGCCAGATTAATAAAAAAGAAAAGAGAGAATAACCAAATTGATGCAATAAAAAACGATAAAGGGGATATCACCACAGATTCCACAGAAATTCAAACCATCATCAGAGATTATTACAAACAACTCTAGGCACATAAGCTAGTAAACCTAGAGGAAGTGGATAAATTCCTGGACACTTGCCTCTCCCAAGCCTAAACCAGGGAGAAGCCGAAACAGACCCATAACAAGGTCTGAAGTTGAGGCACCAATTCAAAGCCTACCACCCAAAAATAGCCCAGGTCCAGACGGGTTCACAGCTGAATTCTACCAGACATACAAAGAGGAGTTGGTACCATTCCTTCTGAAACTATTCCAAACAATCCAAAAAGAGGGAATCCTTCCCAAATCATTTTATGACACCAACATCATCCTGATACCAAAACCCGGCAGAGACTCAACAAGAAAAGAAAACTTCAGGCCTGTATCCATGATGAACATAGATGCAAAAATCTTCAATAAAATACTGGCAAGCTGATTGCAACAGCACATCAAAAAGCTAATCCACCCTGATCAAGTAAGCTCATCCGGGGGATGCAAGGCTGGTTCAACATACACAAGTCTATAAACATAATACACCACATAAACAGAACCAAAGACAAAAACCACATGATTGTCTCAATTGATGCAGAGAAGGCCTTTGACAAAATTCAACAGTGCTTTATGCTAAAAACCCTCAATAAACTAGGTATTGATGGAAAGTATCTCAAAATAATAAAAGCTGTTTATGACAAACCAACAGCCAATATCATACCGAATGGGCAAAAAATGGAAGCATTCCCTTTGAAATCTGGCAGCAGACAAGGATGCCCTTTCTCACCACTCGTATTCAATATAGTACTGGAAGTTCTAGCCAGAGCAATCAGGCAAGAAAAAGAAACAAAGGGTATTCAAATAGGAAAAGAGGAAGTCAAATTGTCTCTATTTGCAGATGACATGATTGTATATCTAGAAGACCCCATCGTCTCAGCCCAAAATCTCCTGAAACTGATAGGCAACTTCAGCAAAGTCTCAGGATACAAAATCAATGTGCAAAAATCACAAGCATTCCTATACACCAATAACAGACTTAAAGAGAGCCATATCAAGAATGAACTGCCATTCACAATTGCCACAAAAAGAATAAAATACCTAGGAATGCAACTAACAAGGAACGTAAAGGACCTCATCAAGGAGAACTATAAGATACTGCTCAACGAAATAAGAGAGGACACAAACAGATGGAAAAACATTCCATGTTCCTGGTTAGGAAGAATCAATATTGTGAAAATGGCCATACTGCCCAAAGTACTTTACAGATTCAACGCTATTCCCATCAAGCTACCAATGACCTTCTTCACAGAACTGGAAAAAACCACCTTAAACTTCATATGGAACCAAAAGAGAGCCCGCATAGCCAAGTCAATTCTAAGCAAAAAGAACAAAGCGGGAGGCATCACACTACTGGACTTCAAACTATATTACAAATCTACAGTAATCAAAACAGCATGGTACTGTTACCAAAACAGAGATATAGACCAATGGAACAGAACAGAGGCCTCAGAGGCAACACAACATATCTACAACCATGTGATCTTTGACAAACCTGACAAAAACAAGCAATGGGGAAAGGAGTCCCTGTTTAATAAATGGTGTCGGGAAAACTGGCTAGCCATGTGCAGAAAGCAGAAACTGGACCCCTTCCTGACACCTTACACTAAAATTAACTCCTGATGGATTAAAGACTTAAACATAAGACCTAACACCATAAAAACCCTAGAAGAAAATCTAGGCAAAACCATTCAGGTCGTAGGCATAGGCAAGGACTTCATGGCCAAAACACCAAAAGCATTGGCAACAAAAGCCAAAATAGACAAATGGGACCTAATCAAACTCCACAGCTTCTGCAAGGCAAAAGAAACAGTCATTAGAGTGAATCGGCAACCAACAGAATGGGAAAAAATTTTTGCAGTTTACCAATCTGACAAAGGGCTGATATCCAGAATTTACAAAGAACTAAAACAGGTTTACAAGAAAAAAACAAACAAGCCCATTCAAAAGTAGGCAAAGGATATGAACAGACACTTTACAAAAGAAGACATACATGAGGCCAACAAGCATATGAAAAAATGCTCATCAGCACTGGTCATCAGAGGAATGCAAATCAAAACTACACTGAGATACCATCTCACTCCAGTTAGACTGGCGATCAGTAAAAAATCTGGAGACAACACATGCTGGAGAGGATGTGGAGAAATAGGAACAGTTTTACACTGTTGGTGGGAGTGTAAATTAGTTCAACCATTGTGGAAGACAGTGTGGCGATGCCTCAAGGACCTAGAAATAAAAATTCCGTTTGACCCAGCAATCCCGTTACTGGGTATATATCTAAAGGATTACAAATTGTTCTAATACAAGGACACATGCACACGAATGTTCATTGTAGCGCTGTTTACAATAGCAAAGATCTGGAAACAACCCAAATGCCCATTGATGATAGACTGGACAGGGAAAATGTGGCACATATACACCATGGAATATTATGCAGCCATCAAAAACGATGAGTTTGTGTCCTTTGTATGGACATGGATGAACCTGGAAACCATCATTCTCAGCAAAGTGACACAAGAACAGAAAATCAAACACCGCATGTTCTCACTGATAGGCGGGTGTTGAACAATGAGAACACATGGACACAGGGAGAGGAGTACTACACAATGGGGTCTGTTGGGGGGAAATAGGGGAGGGACAGCAGGGGGAGGGGAGTTGGGGAGAGATAGCATGGGGAGAAGTGCTAGATGTGGGTGATGGGGAGGAAGGCAGCATATCACACTGCCACATGTGTGCCTATGCAACAACCTTGCATGTTCTTCACATGTACCCCAAAACCTAAAATGCAATTAAAAAAAAAAAAGAATCACCAGGAAAGCTGTGAAAAATTAGATAACCAGAGATTTAGACATTTAGGGATTTAGATTCAGAGCGCTGGGAAACACTCAAAAATCTGCAATTTAAACCAGTTTCTTCTCTCCAGGGTGAATCATTCAGACGCGCTTGTCTTCATCCATTCTATGCTGCTGTAATAGATAATTTATAATGAACAGAGATTTATTTGGCTCAGGGTTCTGAAGGTTGGGAAGTCAAAGTACAGGGGCCACATCTGGTGCGGGCCTTCTTCCTCTGTCAAACAATGGCACACTCATCCTTTATAAGGAACCCACTTGTGTGATAATAAACCAACCCCACTCCCACAATAACTGCACTAATGCATTAAGGCAGAGTCTTCGTGACCTAATCACCTCTTAAAGGTCCCACCTCACCACATTGTTGTATTGGATATTAGGTTTCCAACACATGAGCTTTGGGGGATACATTCAAACCATAGCATTCTGCCCCTGACTACCCAAATTCATGTTCTCACATGCAAAATACATTAATTCCATCCCAATAGCTCCAAAAGTCTTAGGTTGTTTCAGGACCAACACAAAAGTTTCGAGTTCAGAGTCTCGTCTAAACCAGATATGGGTAAGACCCATGGCACAGTTTATCCTGAGGCAAATTTTCCTCCAGCTGTGAGCCTGTGAAATAATAATAAAAATAAAGTGATGTGCTTCCAAAATACAATGGTAAGACAGATATAGGGCAGATACTTCCTTTCTTTTTTTTGAAACAATGTTTCACTCTTGTTTCCCAGGTTGGAGTTCAATGGTGCATCTTGGTTCATTGCAGCCTTCACCTCCTGGGTTCAAGTGATTCTCCTGCTTCAGGCTCCCAAGTAGCTGAGAATACAGGTGTCTACCACCACACTTGGCTGATTTTTTGTATTTTTAGTGGAGACGGGGTTTCACCATGTTGGCCAGGTTGGTCTCGAACTCCTGACCTCAGGGGATCCACCAACCTCGGCCTCCCAAAGTGCTGGGTTTACGAGCATGAGTCACCATTCCCAGCAGACATTTTCATTTCAAAAAGGAGAGATAGGCCAAACAAAAGAAGTAACAGGTCCAAAGTAAGTCCAAAACCTGGCAAGTCAGACAAATTAAATCTTAAAACTCTGGAATAATCTTTTGTTTCCTGAGCTGCTACCTGGACACATTGGGAGGGTTGAGTCCTCAAAGCCTAGGGCAGCCCTGCCCATCTAGAGCTAGCAATATAGGGTTACTATGCTGCTGTTCCTGCTGGGCTCAGTTCAGGCAGAAGCTCTCATGGGCTGAAGTATCATGTCTTCAGCTCTCCCAGGCTGGAGTTGCACATTGTTAACTCTACAGTTCAGCCAGGCACAGTGGCTCATGCCTGTAATACCAGCAGTTTGGGAGGCTGAGGCAGGCGGGTCACCTGAGGTCAGGTGTTCGAGACCAACCTGGCCAACATGGCAAAACCCCATCTCTACTAAAAATACAAATATTAACTGGGCCTGGTGGCACATGCCTGTAATCCCAGCTACTTAGGAGTCTAAGACAGAAGAATCACTTTAACCCGGGAAGCAGAGGTTGCAGTGAGCAGAGATTGCGCCACTGCACTCCAGCCTTGGCGACAGAGTGAGACTCCATCTAAAAAAGTAAAAATAATAATAAAAGCTAGATTAGGGTTATACTTTTGGGATTCTGAAATGCCATGTCAATAGTCTAGTAATCAATCTCTCATTTTATTACAAGTGATTATGACTTTTTTCAGAAGGGAAATGATATGATAAATCTGATGCTTAAAGATATCTATCAGATGCTAGTATGCAGAGCACATTAAAGAAATGAAACAATAAAGGAGATGCAAACTGTTGCATTAGCCATGGTATGAGATGTTAAGAACCCCAACTTTATTAAGTCACACTTAATAAATTGCTTTAACATGGGAGGTGGAGATTACAGTGAGCAGAGATTGCCCCACTGCACTCTAGCCTGGTGACAGAGCAAGACTCTGTCTCAAAAAACAAACAAACAACTCTACAGTTGTTGAGTCTCAGAGGTGGCCCCACTCTTGCAGGTCCATTAGACATTGCCATAGTGGGGGTCTTTGCATTAGGTCCATCTCTGGGACAAACTTCTGCTTGGGGCTCCTGGCTATTCAATACATGTTTTGAAATCTAGGTGGAGGCCACCATAGCCCCACAGCTCATATACTCTGCACATGTGCTGAGTTAACACTGTGTGGATGCTGCCATGGTTTATAATCCTGTTTCTTCTGGAGTGGTGACTGGACCCACTCAAGCTGTTGAAGTTGCTTGTATTCATCCATTCTCATGCTGCTAATAAAGACATACCTGAGACTGGGTAATTTATTTTAAAAAGGTTTAATGGACTCACTGTTTAGGATGGCTGGGGAGGCCTCACAATCATGATAGAAGGCAAAGGAAGACCAAATACATGTCTTACATGACAGCAGGCAAGAAAGTATGTGCAGGGGAACTGCCCTTTCATAAAACCATCAGATCTCATGAGGCATATTCACTATCATGAGAACAGCATAGGAAAAACTAGCTCCCATGATTCATTTACCTTCTACTGGGGTCCCTCCCATAACACGGGGGGATTATGGGAGCTAAAATTCAAGATGAGATTTGGGCAGGGACACAGCCAAACCATGTCATTGGTTTTTCCCCGGGTTCCCCCATGTAAGTCAGTGGATGCAGATGGATACTTGTGACAAAGGGCACCACTGAGGTCCAGACCCTGAGCACACTGAAGTCCCAGGATCCCCAGTCCCACCCGCCAGGACCTCTGCTAAACCACCTCCCTGTTCAGGAGGTGCCTGTATATTCAAGAGAGAGTTTTCATAATTGTCTTCCTTTTTTTTGAGACAGAGTCTTGCTCTGTTGCCCAGGCTGGAGTGCAGTGGTGTGATCTTGGCTCACTGCAAACTCCACCTCCCAGGTTCAAGTGATTCTCATGCCTCAGCCTCCTGAGTAGCTGGAATTACAGGTGCCTGCCACTACACCTGGCTATTTCTTTTGTATTTTGAGTAGAGATGAGTTTTTGCCATGTTGGCCAGCCTGACCTCAAACGATCCACCCACCTCAGCCTCCTAAAGTGCTGGGATTACAGTCATGAGCCACCATGCCTGGCCAATATTAGGTCTAATTTTTAAAATCCTGGATCATATAAAATGCTTCTGCACGAGGCCGGGCGCGGTGGCTCACGCCTGTAATCCCAGCACTTTGGGAGGCTGAGGCGGGTGGATCACGAGGTCAAGAGATCGAGACCATCCTGGTCAACACGGTGAAACCCCGTCTCTACTAAAACAACTACAAAAAAATTAGCTGGGCATGGTGGTGCGTGCCTGTAATCCCAGCTACTCAGGAGGCTGAGGCAGGAGAATTGCTTGAACCCAGGAGGCGGAGGTTGCAGTGAGCCGAGATCGTGCCATTGCACTCCAGCCGGGGTAACAAGAGCGAAACCCCGTCAAAAAAAAAAAAAAAAAAAAAAAAAACGCTTCTGCACTTATTAATATTTTCTTTTTTTGAGACAGGGTGTCACTCTGTCACCTAAGCTGGAGTGTCCTGGAATGGTCATGGCTCACTAAAGCCTCAACATCTTGGGCTCAAGTGATCTTTCTGCCTCAGTCTTCCAAGAGCTGGGACTACATGCATGCGCCACTATGCCCAGGTAATTTTTTAGTTCTTGTAGAGTCAGGGGTCTCACTATGTTGCCCAGACTGATTTTGAACTCTTGGTCTTGAGACATCCTCCCACCTTGGCTTCCTCAAATGTGGGGGTTACAAGCATGAGCCACCACACCTGGCCTCACATATTAGGATGTGTAAAAAACCAAAGATCTTTTGAAGGAGCTTAACAAACCAGTAATTTTTACAGAAAAAAGTATTGGGAGTGTCTAGTACAACCAAAGCCAGGCATCAGAGTCAGCAGTTAAAAATTGCAGGCTGGGCACAGTGGCTCACACTTGTAATCTCCACACTTTAAAGGCCCAGGCAGGAGGATTGCTTGAGGCCTGGGAAGCAGAGGTGGCAGTGAGCCATGATCATGTTGCTGTATTCCAGCCTGGAAGACACAGTGAAACCTTGTCTCAAAAATAAATAAACACATAAATAAATAAATGAACACAGAACCAGTGCTCACTTCAGCAGCATATATATTAAAATTGGCATAACATGGAGAAGAAGAGCATGCTCCCTGTCAAAGGATGACACACAAATTCATAAAGCATTCCATATTTTAAAAAACATTTCAGAACCAAGAAAATAAATGAATCAAAAGAAAGGGAAGACCCTGGTGATTCCTTTGATATTAGAAAAAATTGGCCAGGCACAATGGCTTATGCCTGTAATCTTAGCACTTTGGGAGGCTTAGGTGGGTGGATCAATCACTTGAGGTCAGATGTTTGAGACCAGCCGCCAACATGGTGAAACCCTGTCTCTACTAAAAATACAATTAGCCAAGTATGGTGGTGGATGCCTGTAATCCAGCTACTTGGGTGGGGGAGGCAGGGAGAATGGCTTGAACTGGGGAGGCAGAGGTTGCAGTGAGCTGAGATTGAACCACTGTACTCCAGCCTGGGTAACAGAGTGAGAGTCCATCTCAAAAAAAAAAAGTACAAAAATTAGCCAAGTGTGGTGGTACATGCCTGTAATCCCAGCGACTTGGGAGTCTGAGGCAGGAGGATCACTTGAACCCAGAGGTGGAGGTTACAGTGAGCTGAGATCATGCCACTGCACTCCAGCCTGTGTGACAGAGTCAGACTCTGTCTAAAACAAAAAATAATAATAAATAATTAGTTAATTAATTAATTTTCATTTGCAATTCTGAGTTTGGCAAGAAGAGTGAACTGTGGCCTGGTGACTGGCACACACATTTTAGAGTTCACAATGCGTTCTCTCAGAAACTGTTTTAGCCAAAATTGTGTTATCATCTCTGGCCACTCACTTTATTTAAAAGACAACTCAAAATGACTACTTATGGAAATCAGCTTCAACTCTAGCCTCAAAAGACAAAAACATTGTAGTTCTAAATATATTCAAAGGAAGGTAATTAAGATTATTAAAAAGCAATGAAGGTCCAGGCACATGTCTCACACCTGTAATACCAGCACTTTGGAGGCTGAGGCAGAAGGATAACTTGAGGCCAGGAGTTTGAGACCAGCCTGGGCAACATGGCGAGACCCTGTCTCTACAAAATAATTTTAAAAATTAGCTGGGCATGGTGGTGTGTGCCTGTTGTCCCAGCTACTCCAGAGGTTGGAATTGGAGGATGACTTGAGGCCAGGCATTTGAGGTTTGCACTGATCCCGGATTGTACCACTGCACTCCAGCCTGGGTGACTGGGAGAGATTTCATCTCTAAAAAAAAAATAAAGGAAGCAAGGAAGAACTTCTCCTCCAAATACTCCCACATCATTTGGGGCAATTACAAGATTCCAGAAAACATGGAAAACCTACTTTGAGTATCTTTTTGGATATATACTTATGAGAAAGCAAATCTCTTTAATTTACTCATTGACAGACTAAGAAGAAAGGATCCTAGGGGACATGTGGTTTTACTTACCTATTTTATTTTATTTATTCATTTATTTATTTAGGTGGAGTCTCACTTTGCTGCACAGGCTGGAGTGCAGTGGCACAATCTTGGCTCACTGCAACCTCCACTTCCCAGGTTCAGGAGATTCTCCTGCCTCAGCAGGGATTACAGGTAGGGATTACAGGCACCTGCCATCATTCCTGGCTAATTTTTGTATTTTTAGTAGACACAAGGTTTCACCATGTTGGCCAGGATGGTCTTGATCTCTTGACCTCATGATCTGCTCACATTGGCCTTCCAAAGTGCTAGATTACAGATGTGCGCAATGGTGCCTGACTTCCTAATTTTAAACATGAGAAAATTGAGTACCAAAAACAGGAAGTAACTCACCAGGTAGAGAGAGAAGAGCTGTCTTACCACAGGGGCTCTCTCATTGGAAAACCGGCAAAACTTGCTCCCTGACTGCATTCTCCAAGATCTTAGACCAACATAGAATAGAAACATCTCCACTTTAGAGGACAACTGGTTTGTCATTTGCCTTTTATAACCCTTTCAGAAAGCACTGTTTCTCAACTTTGTGTTTGTGCAAACTCTTGAGCAGCACAAACTCCTGAGCTAAGAGGCACTCCACTCTGTTTGCAGTTGAGGGCAAAGGCTGGGGTCCTTGGGCACAGCTCCAAACTCCTTTTCCAGAAGTCTGGGGTGGCAGAAAGAAAAAAGCATTAATTAATTAATTAGTTTATTTATTTTTGAGACAGAGTCTCACTCTGTCACTTTGGCTGGAATGTAATTGTGCCATCTCGGCTCACTGCAACCTCCACCTCCTGGGTACCAGCTATCCTCCTGTGTCAGTCTCTCAAATAGCTGGGATTACAGCCATGTGCTTGAGGTTAGAAGTTCAAGACAAGTCTGGCCAACATGGTGAAACCCCATCTCTACTAAAAATACAAAAATTAACCAGGCATGGTGGCTGGTGCCTCTAATCCCAGGAACTGGGGGGAGTCTGAGGCATGAGAATTGCTTGAACCCAGGAGGCAAACGTTGTAGTGAGCTGAGATCGCTCCACTGCACTCCAGCCTGGATGATAGAGTAACACTCTGTCTTAAGAAAAAAAAAAAAAAAGGAGAATTGGAAAGTTGTATCTAGAGGCATTCAATGAAATTTGATGTTAAGAGACAAAGACAGGGAAATAACGGAGAGTGAAAAAAAGCGACACTTCAAGAGTTTAGCTGGTGTTTTTATGAGAGATAGTGTTTCTTGGACTTTTCTCCATTTAAAAAGTGGCCAGGTATAGACTCATTCTTGTAATCCTAACACTTTGGGAAGCCAAGGCAGGAGGATCACTTGAGACCAGGAGTTCAAGACCAGCCCGGGCAGCATAGCAAAATGCTATTGCTCCAAAAATGATTTTTTCAGATTAGCTGGGTGCAGTGCTGCACACACACCTGTAGTCCCAGCTACTTTGTGGGCTCAGGTGTGAGGATCGCTTGAGCCTAGGAGTTGGAGGTTGCAGTCAGCCAAGATCTCACCACTGCATTCCAGCCTAAGTGATGGAGCAAGACCCTGTCTCTAAAAAAATTTTTTTAATTGCCCTTGGAATTATCATTCATATATTCCCTATGGTTTCCACGATATCAAGAAGAAAAAAGGAGGCAGAAAGAGAGAGAAGAAAAGGAAAAATTGAGCAAGAATGGAAGAAGGGCGGGGCGCAGTGTCTCACACCTGTAATCCCAGCACTTTGAAAGGCCTAGGGGGGAGATCATCTGAAGTCAGGAGTTTGATACCTGCCTGGCCAACATGGTGAAACCCCATCTTTACTAAATTTGTAACTATCTTGAGCACACATATCAGGAGAAACAGGTCATTGTCTCCAGCATCAAAGGAATAAGCCAAGATGTTGATTTTGAAGAGCCAATGCTTTTCCAAGAAGCCTCCACAGTGTGACCTCACAGGGCCTCCACCAGCACTGAGTGTCAGAATTAACGCATCTGAGGCTGGGGCACATTCTTGCAGGGGCCCCGCTCAAAACATGGCCTGGAGTGATCAAAAGATGTTGATATGGCAGATCCTTACCAGATGTCCTGCTCCCACTCTTGTCCCTCCACCACCTGCAACTTCTGCCTCCCAGGTTCAAGCAATTATCTTGCCTCAGTTTCCCAAGTAGCTGAAATTACAGGCACCTGCCACCATGCTGGGCTTATTTTTGTATTTTTTAGTGGAGACAGGGCTTCACTATGTTGGCCAGGCTGGTCTCGAACTCCTGATCTCAGGTGATCCACCTGCCTCGTCCTCCCAAAGTACTGGGATTACAGATGTGAGCCACCATGACTGGCCTTTTTGTTTTGTTTTGTTTTTGTTTTTGTTTTTGTTTTTTTGTTTTTTGTTTTTTGGTTTAGAGATAAGGCGTAGCTCTGTCACTCAGGCTGGAGTGCAGCGGTGAAATCATGGCTCACTGCCGCCTCTGTCTCCTGGGCTCAAGTGCTCCTCCCACTTCAGCCTCCTGAGGAGCTGGGACTACAGACACGTGCCACCACATGTGGTTAATTTTTTTTTTCGAGATAGAGTTACTCTTGTCCAGACTGGAGTGCAATGGCCTGATCTTGGCTCACTGCAAACTCTGCCTCCTGAATTCAAGTGATTCTTCTGCCTGAGCTTCCTGAGTAGCTGGGATTACAGGCATTCACCACCATATCTGGCTATTTTTTTGTATTTTTAGTAGAGATGGGATTTTGCCATGTTGGCCAGGCTGGTCTCACACTCCTGACCTCAGGTGATCCACCCACCTCAGCCTCCCAAAATGCTGGGATTACAGGTGTGAGCCACTGCGCCTGGCATACCTGGTTAATTAAATGTTATTTTTTGCAGAGACAGGGGTCTCTGCATGTTGCTCAGGCTTAGCTTAAACTCCTGGCCTCACATGATTTCCCCACTTTGGCCTCCCAAGTGCTGGGATTATGGGCATGAATCACCCTGACCAGCCTCATTTTTTTTTAATTGAATTTCAATTTCCTATTATAGAAATAACATCAAATACAAAATGTCCATGTTAAGTAGGATTTCCATGAAAAGGTGGCAAATCACAAAATCTCCCTTCCTTGTTGCTTATTCATAACTTTTACCTTTTTTAAGAGGTGGAGTCTCATCTGTTGCCCAGGCTCGACTGTAGTGGCAGAATCTTGGCTCATTGCAATCTTTGGTTCACTGAAACCTCCATCTTCCAGGTTCAAGCAGTTCTCCTGCCTCAGCCTCCCGAGTAGTTGGGATTACAGGTTTGCACCACCATACCCAGCTAATTTTTGTATTCTTAGCAGAGACGTGTTTCACCATGTTGGCCAGGCTGGTCTCAATCTTCTGTACCCACTCAGCACTTTGGCCTCCCAAAGTGCTGAGGTCATAGGCATGAGCCACCTTGACCAGCCCCTTAATACTTGTTCATTCTAATAAAATTTATTGTGTGCCTATGATGTGCAATTACAAGGTTAGGTTCTGAGAATGAATAAGATAAGACTCCTGCCATAGGGAGCTTCTGTTCTGATTCGGTGTGAGTTTCGGAGAACATGCAGGCAAGCAATTCAACAAATAACAAGCTGATTTTTGAGTGTGATATCTGCTTTCAGAGAACCAGGCAGGATGAGGCAATGCAGAGGAGGATGATCTCCCCTTCACAGAATGAGGGAGAATTTCTCTGCAGAGGTGATGTGTGAGCTGAGGTCTGAAACATGAGATAAATCCAGCTGTGGCAGGAGATGTGGGAAGTCCATTTTGGGCAGGGAAGAGCATGTGCAATGGTCCTGAAGAGGGAAACCACTTGGCATGTACAGGAGCAGAAAAGAAGCCCAGATGCCCGATGCATAATGAGCAAGAGGAAAAGAATAGAGTTGACAGGCAGGGTCAGATCATGCTAGGATTAGTTTGTTTTTTGGAGACATGGTCTCACTCTGTCATCCAGGCTGGAGTGCGGTGGGGCGATGATAGCTCACCGCAGCCTCAACCTCTCCTGGGTTCAAGGGATTCTGTCATCTCAGCCTGTCAAGTAGCTGGGACTATAGGCATAAACCCCACCAGGATTGGCTATTTTTTTTTTCATTGTTATTAGAGACAGGAGTCTTGCTGTGTTGCCTAGGTGGATCTGAAACTCCCATACTCAAGTGATCCTTCCATCCTAACCTCAAAAAGCACTGGGATTACAGGTTTGCACACTACATGTGGCCAAGATTGGGGGTTTAAAAATGCTTTACTTTTAATTTTTGTGGGTACGTAGTAGGTGTATATATTTATGGGGTACATGAGATGTTCTGATAGAGTCATGCAATGTGTAATAATCACATCAGGGTAAATGGAATACCCCTCACCTTAAGCATTTATGCTTTCTTTGTTTTACAAACAATTCAGTTATGCTCTTTTCCTTTTCTCTTTCTTTCTTTGTCTCTGTCTCCCTCTCTTTCTTTTTTTCTTTCTTTTTGAGACGGAATGTAGCACTCCTGGGCTGGAGTGCAGTGGTGCAATCTCCACTGCAACATCCACCCCATCCCACCCCAGGTTCAAGTGATTCTCCAGCCTCAGCATCCTGAGTAGCTAGTACTACAGATGCACACCACCGAGCCCAGCTAATTTATTTATTTTTACAAAAATTAGTCCTGTTTTGCCATGTCAGGCTGGTCTTGAACTCCTGACCTCAGATGATCCTCCTGCCTTGGCCTCCCAAAGTTCTGGGATTACAGGCATAAACCACCATTCCTGGCCTCTTTTAGCTATTTTAAAATATACAATAAATTATTGTTTACCATTAACATTCTGTTGTACTACCAAGTACTACATCTTATTCATTCTAACTGTATTTTTGTACCCATTAATTATTCCTGTGCACCCCCTCCAGCCCACTACCCTCTTCAGCCTCTGGTAAACATCATTCTACTCTCTACTTCCATGAGTTAATTGTTTTAATTTTTAGCACCCACAAATGACTGGGAGCATGCAAAATTTGCCTTTCTGTGTCTGGCTTATTTTACTTAACAGAATGATCTCCAGTTCTACCCATGTTGTTGCAAATAACAGGATTCTATTCTTTTTCATTGCTGAATAATATTCTATTGTGTATATGTACCACATTTTCTTTATCCATTCACCTGCTAATGGACACTTAGATTGCTTCCAAATCTTGGCTACTGTGAATAGTGTTGCAATAAATATAGAAATGTAGATATTTCTTTGATATACTGATTTCCTTTCTTTTGGGTATATACCCAGCAGTAGAATTACTGTGTCATAAAGTAGCACTCTTTTTAGTTTTTTGAGGACCCTCCAAACTGTTCTCCATAGTGGTTGCACTAATTTACATTCCCACCAATAGTGTACCAGTGTTCCATTTTCTCCACATCCTCATTAGCATCTGTTACTGCCTGACTTTTGGATATAAGCCATTTAAACTGGGGTGGGATGATAGCTCATTGTAGTTTTAATTTGCATTTCTCTGATGATCAGTGATGTTGAGCACCTTTTCATATATTCGTTTGGCATTTGTATGTCTTCTTTTGAGAAATGTCTATTCTGATCGATTGCCCATTTAAATCAGATTATTAGAGCTTTTTTTCTATTGATTTTGTTTACCCTGAGCTCCTTATATACTCAAGGGTTATTGGTCCCTTGTCAGATGGATTCAGGATTGGGCTTTGTCTCTATTTTACACTCAATTCTAAACCATTAAATACTGTCAAGTGGAGAAATGACATAATATTTCTATTGGAAGATGACTTTGTGTATTTGCTACCTATTGCTATGTAGTATACCAGCCGGGCATGGTGGCTAATGCCTGTAATCCCAGCAGTTGGGAGGCCAAGGCTGGTGGATCATGAGGCCAGGAGTTAGAGACCAGCCTGGCCAACACAATGAAACCTCATCTTTACTAAAAATACAAAACTTAGCCAAGTGTGGTAGCACATGACTGTAATTCTGGCTACTCAGGAGGCTGAGACAAGAGAATCACTTGAACTCTGGAGTGGGAGCTTGTAGTGAGCTGAGATCACGCTACTGCACTCCAGCCTAAAGAATAGAGTGAGACTCCGTCTCAGAAAACAAACTAACAAACACACACACACACACACACACACACACACACACACACACACACACAAGCAAACAACAAAAAACCACCCCAAGGTATAAAGTTACAATGGTGCTTATTAGTCTTCTCACAATTCTGGAGGCTGGCTAGGCTCATCTAAGCAGTTCTGGCTCAGGATGTGGTTGCTTTGAGAAAGTATGGAGTTAGAATAGTCTTGAAGGTTTCCTTGCTCAAATATCTCCTCGTTAATGTGGGCTGTCAGCTAGGGCCTCAGCTAGGGCTATCTGGTGGAATCTCCACACGTAATCTCCCTACATGGTCTGGGCTTTCTCACAAAATGGTGAATGGGTTCTAAGTGCACCCATCAGGAAGGAGGGCCAAGTGGAAACAGTATCATCTTTTATGACCTAACTTTGGCAGGTCATGAGCAACACTTCCACTGTGTTCTACTTACAGAAGTAGGGCACTAAGTTCATATTCAAGGGAAGAGATGACAAGTGTAAAAAAATTTGCAGACAACTATTCACAATAGTGAAGAATTGGAATCAACCTAATTTTCCTTCCATCAACAGAAAAAATAAAGAAAATGTGGCAGCCGGGTGCGATGGCTCACACCTGTAATCCCAGCAATTTGGGAGACTGAGGCGGGTGGATCACCTGAGGTCAGGAGTTTGAGACTAGACTGGCAAACATGGCAAAACCCCATCTCTACTAAAAATACAAAAATTAGCCGAGTGTGGTTGTGTACACCTGTAATTCCAGCTACTCTGGGAGCCTGAGGCAGGAGAATCGTTTGAACTTGGGAGGGAATGGTTGCAGTGAGCCGAGATTGCACCACTGCATTTCAGCCTGGGTGAGAGAGTAAGACTCCGTCGCAAAAAAAAAGAAAAAAAATAAAAATAAAAATAAAAGCCAGGCACGGTGGCTCAAGCCTGTAATCCTAGCACTTTGGGAGGCCGAGGTGGGTGGATAACCTGAGGTCAGGTATTCAAGACCAGCCTGGCCATCATGGTGAAGGCCCATCTTTGAAAATAAATAAATAAATAAATGAATGAATAAACAAATAAATAAATAAATAACAAAGTGAATCAGAGGATAAAAGAACTACATTAAAGCAACTGAAAAAAGTTATGGAAATTAGAGATAGTAGTCTAACACTGGGTTGCCAATTGGTGACCCTGAGTTAGAGAACCTAAAAAAAAAAGCAGGCCTGGGCACAGGGGCTTACACCTATAATCCCAGTGCTTTAGGATAACGTGGCAGTATAGCTTGAGGCCAGGAGTTGAAGAAAGCCTGGGCATCATAGCAAAACCTCATCTCTAGAAAAGTAACAAAAATTAGCCAGGTGTGGTGGTGCATGCCTGTAGTCCCAGCTACATGGGAGGCTGAGGCAGGAAGATATTTTGAGCCCAGAAGTTTTAGGCTGTGGTAAGCTATGATGACACCACTTTGTTCTAGAACCTAGGTGACAAAGTCCCTGTCTTGAAAGAAAGGAAGAAATGTAAGAATGGAGGGAGGGGGGGAGGGAAGGAAGGAAGAAGGGAAGGAAGGGAGGGGGAGGGGAAGGAGAGAGAGAATGAAAAAGAAAGAAGGAAAGGAATCAGTAGTCAAAGGGCACACCATATACCTGGAGAAACTAATGTAGAATGACTGGCCTAGAGTCATCTGGCTAAGCTCCACTGGACTTTCAGCAGGAAAACATAACGCATATGTGAGAAGAACCTCCAGCCAGCCTCAGACCTCCCATAGCCCCAGCCAGAACCAGATGATAATAGAGTCAGAACTTAAAGAACTAAAAACACGGAAAATAAATCAAGAATATTCTCCCAAGAAAGATGTCATCCAGGTATATATGCTTTAAACAGAAAATCTCAAACATGCACCAATTTCAAAAATAGAAAATTGATTTTGAAGCAGCTGTGGGTGAAAATAGAAACTGCAGATTAGAAAGAATTATGACAATTTTATCTTTTTTAATAATTTTAATGAACTTTGAATGAAAAGATATCACTTGCACATAGGCATTTATCTGAAGTTCAGAAATGTTGCCACTTCAGCTTCTGTTTCTTGAGCTGTTGTATCAAGCAAAATAAAAGTTATATATATTTAAACTAAAACACATACAAAATACATAGTTATTTTTAATCCATTTACTTATCTACCTATTTTCACAAAAAGAGTTTTGAATTAATTATCACCTCTTTTTTTCTTGTTTTGTTTTTGAGACAGAGTCTCACTCTGTTGCCTAGGCTGGAGTGGAATGGTACAATTTCGGCTCACTGCAACCTCCGCCTCCCAGTCCCAAGCAATTCTCGCCCCTCAGCCTCTTGAGTAGTTGAGATTACAAGCACCCACCATGACACCCATCATGGCTAATTTTTGAATTTTTAGTAGAGATGGGATTTTGCCATGTTGGCCAGGCTGGTCTCAAACTCCAGACTTCAGGTGATCTGCCCACCTCAGCCTCCCAAAGTGCTGGGATTGCAGGCAAGATATAGTGCACCCAGCTATAATTTCATAATTTATTACTTGCTTTTCTATTCTCTCTCTCTCTCTCTCTCTCTCTCTCTCTTTCTTTCTTTCTCTCTCTCAGACAGGGTCTCACTCTGTTGTCCAGGCTGAAGTCTCAAACTCCTGGGTTCTAGTGATCCACCTGCCTCAGCCTCCCAAGTAGTTGGGACTACAGATGTGCATTACCATAACTGGTTTTTACTTTTTTATAGAGATGGGATCTTGTTATGTTGCTCATTTTGATCTCAAATTCTTGACTCCAAGTAATCTGGCTGCTGCGGCCTCCCAAAGTGCTGGAATTACAGGCATGAGCCACCATGCGCAGCCTCTTTATATCTTTCTATAGGACTTGGATTTTATATAATAATTACAAATAATTTTTACTGAAGCCTTTGTTATTCTAAACTGTTTAAAATAAGCCGTGATTAAGAATGAGCTAGAGAAAACAGTATTTATTCAGCACCTATTATATACTAGATATTTTGCATGTATTGGACCACCTAATTGATATATCGAGGCAGGAATTACAGTCTTTATTTTCCAGGAGACAAAACTAAGGCTTACAATTATTTCTCAAATCTAGAGTTACACAGCTGCTGCCAAAACAAGTGCCCCTCCCAGCAGCCTCCCCCTTCTGGTTTTATCAAATTCAACCCCTTCTACCCCCACATCTGTGTGTAAGAATGTTCAAACACACACACACACATGCACACACACTTCTGCAATATTCCATCTGCCTAGGCCAGGAGCTTGTAATGACAAACCAAATGCAATAACTATTTCCTGACCAAACCTCTTATTCAACATCTCTATGATTTGAGAAATAGTTTCTGATTTCACACTGATGAGAGTCACACTGAGGTCTCAAGAGAATAATTACAAAGCATCCCCCTCTATGTGAAAGTGTATGATGTTCAGATATATTCAGCCCTTTGAGATGCTCTGCTGGAAGGTGATTGAGGTGGAAAGTACTATTGACTCATGGTCATCTTGGTCCATGGTCTTTAATAATGATAACTTGTACTTCTTTCATGTCTGTGCTAAGGGTGGTTTCAAAAGCTGGAAGACACTTATCAATTTCTAGGTATGGAAATATCTCTTTGACAATGTATATGTGGGAGTGTGTGTATGCCATGTAAATATATACACACATATATTCACATATAAGTATATACATACATATCTACATATATATGTATAGTATACTAATTAAAAGGTAAATTCTTAATGATCCATGAAAAGAGAATGGCAGGTCAGGTGTAGTGGCTCACACTTGTAATCCCAGCACAGTGGGAGGTTGAAGCAGGAGGACCACTTGAGCCCAGGAGTTTGAAGCTGGCCCAGGAAACATGGTTAGACCCCGTCTCTACAACAAATATAAAAATTAGATGGGTATGGCGTCTTGTACCTAGGGTCTCACTACTCAGGAAGCTGAGGTGCGAGGATGACTTAAGCCAAGAAGGCAGAGGTTGCAGTGACCTGAGATCACACCACTGTGCTTTAGCCTGAATGACAAAGCAGTAGCTTGCCTCAAAAAAAAAAAAAAAAAAAAAAAAAAAGAAAGAAAGAAAGAAAGAAAGAAAGAAAAGAAAAGAAAAGAAGAAGAAAAGAAAAAATTGGTATCCTAGAAAACTTTAAAATATTTATATATTCACAAATGTATATAATCATACTATATTTATCAAAAAGTAAATTTTTAATACTTCATGGCAAGCAAATGACAGGCCATGGATGATGGCTGATGCTTGTAATCTTGGCACGTTGAGAGGCCCAGGCAAGAGGATTGCTTGTGTCCAAAAGTTTAAGATCAGCCTAAGCAACAGAGTCAGAACCAACCTCTCAAATAAAATCAGAAATTAGGGATGGTGGCATATGCCTGTAGTCTATGCTACTCAAGATACTGACTTCGGAAAATCAGTGGAGGCCAAAAGGCCAAGGCTGCAGTGGAGCCATGATCACACGATGACACTCCAGCCTGGGTGACAGAGCAAGACCCTATGGAAAAAAAAATTAACTGTAAAAAATATATAAAAAAAGACCAGAAATGAGAAGCTATCACATCCATGGCAAAGATAAACAGCCCAAGCAGAGGCCCATTTCCCTCTGAACCCCCAGAAGACAAGAAAAACCATGAGACACTAAATAAAAGAGACATCACTGTAAAAAGACACAAGCAGAAATTACTACAAATCTGTCAAAAATATACTTTCCAGGTTAAAGGTAGAGACAGGTGTTTAGCCAAGGCACACTGCTAAAAAGTGAACAAATGAGAGTCCAGGGAAGCTTTGGGCATTTTGATGCTGTTGACTATCAAAGACCTGTAGAGCTGGATCCAGAAGCAGCCACTGTGAGGCAAGTGCAGGGCAGAAAAAAACCACCATGAGGCAGGAGATGAGCCTGGAGTGTCCACTAAGAGGCAGAAGACGAGCCTGCAGAGGCCATGGTGAGGCACAAGCTGGAATATGAAAGGCCGCTGTGAAAAGAAAAGCTGAATCTTGAGAGGCAGATGTGACACTGAGGATGGGGCTGAAGAGGCCACTGTGAGGCAAATGAAAGCCCTGCCAAAATGGCTGAAAACAGGTAGTAACAAGGCCAGAAAAGGCACATAGAGGGAATAGCCGTGCTGAAGAGGATGTGGTCAGGCAGGAGCTGGATCTGTCCGGGCCACCAGTAGGCTGAAGGAAGGACTTCAAAGCCTGACTTGAAAAATACTAAAGTCTACAGAGGCTGCTAGGAGCTGGGCAGGAGGTGGGACAAACGTGGTTGTTGTGAGGCAAGAGTTGAGCCTGTAGACCCAGCGAGGAAGAAGAGCTGGGCCTGGGGAGGCCGCCATGAGGGAGGCAGAGGCCCAGCCTGGAGAGGCCAGACAGGAGGCAGGAGCTGGCCCTGGAGTGGCCCACATTAGAAAGTTTTGTGCCCAGAGAGGCCCCTGGAAGGGCAGGACCTGGCCTGGAGTGGCCAATTTCAGGGCCATTTAGGCCTGCCGGGGCCACCAAGAGAAGGCCAGAGCAGGGCTGAGAGAAACAGACTTGATGAAGTTTTGGGTCTGGACATGCCATTGGAGGGCAGGAGCTGAGTCTGGAGGGGCCACCATGAGGCATGAGCTGGGTGGGCCTGGAGAGCTTGACTTGAGGACCTTTCAGGCCTACAGAGGCCAATTGGAGCTGGGCGGGAGCTGAGTCTACAGAGGTTGTTTCTAGGCGAGGCAGGAGGTGGGCCTGTAGACACAGCCGGGAGGAAGAGCTGGGCCTGGAGAGGAAACCGGGAGGCAGCACCTCAGCTTGGAGAGGCCACAAGAGGCATG
Source organism: Sapajus apella (assembly GCF_009761245.1). Classification (NCBI taxonomy): domain Eukaryota; kingdom Metazoa; phylum Chordata; class Mammalia; order Primates; family Cebidae; genus Sapajus; species Sapajus apella. Next base: position 6,386,059 of record NW_022437046.1, read on the forward strand.
AGCTGGGCCTGGAGGGGCCAAAAAAAGGCTTCCAAAAACTGGGCCTGGAAGCCTGCTGTGAGGAATGAGCTGGGCCTGCAGAGGCCACTCACTGGGATGCAGGAGCTGGGCCTGCAGAGGCTGCCATGCCCATACCTCCCCAGCCTGGCCCTCCTTGTCTCTCCATCCATACTCTGCCCCTGCCATCCATGTACCAGACAGTGGCAGGCTGGTCTTTCTACAGCAAACTGGACTAGGGCTCTTCCCTGCCCACAGCCCTCAGAGCTAAAGTTGGAGTTAAGCCTCACATGGTTTGGCTTGGCATTGAGAGCCCTTTCCCCCTCAGCACTGGCTCATCCAAAGCACTCAGTGCATGGCAGGGCAGTGCAGGGGAGGAGCCCCCTTATTCTAATGTGGGTTTGGTGCAGAACTGGGTATGAGATGGCGATTTCCCTAAGAAGAAACAGGGCTGAGATGGGGGAATTTTCTGGATTCAGAGTTAGACCTCCAAAGAGTACGCTTCCTTTGAGACACCAAATGGAGGGGTCCAGCTGGCAGCTGGCTCCTGGTCTGGAGCTTCAGGGAGAGGTCTCAGCTCAGAGCCACATTCAAGAGCCAGCTTAAATGCAGCCTCCTGCAGGGAACCCTGAGAGCGTCCACAGCCTCAGATCTGCCCCCTGCATACTCCAGATCTTTTGCCAATAGGCGTTTGGCTCTTCATGTCATCTCCCTTCCATGCCTGGGAGTAAAGGTGAGGTGCAGGGACTTAAGCTTGTGTACTCTGGTGCCATCGGGGAGGATGTGTCAAGTAGAGAGGCGGGGCTTGGACAGAGGGAGACTCTGAGGAGAGTCAAGGACATGTGAGCACTTGAGTCTGGGAGCAGGAAAAGAGATGAGAGTGAGCAGAGGCAAGTGCTGGGGCAGGGGAGCAGGTGGAGAATTGGGGAATGAAAGAGCTGGAGATGTGGGGGTGGGGATGCCGGCAAGGGGCTGCCTGGCTGTCCAGGCTCAGGAGTCAATTACATCCTCCCACAAGCACCAGCTCACCCAGTCACCCCAAAGCCCTTCCTCTGTGGGTGGGCCCAGAGCACGGATGACTCAATTGAGCAGGACTGAGTTGGACTTGGGTGGCTGCTGGGCTAGACTCATGGCAGTAGGGAGCAGCCGCCACCCTGCCTACTGCATTCACTTTCCAGCTGGCTGCCTCTCTGAGCAGATGCAATATTGGGTGCCTTGTGAAACATGCTCCTAGTTCACCTGCTGCCTGCTGCACTTCCGGGACTGCCCTGGGCTCTCCAGAGGGAGTTCCTGTGGAGGCTGGGCCTAGATTTGTAGCTCTGCCTCTCTTACCTTGTTCCTTTCCTCCAGAGGCCAGCTGCTTGAGTACCGGGGAAGCCTGTCTATCCCCAGGGTACAGCTGGGTTTGTTCCACAGCCCTTCATGGTGTATCTATTTGGACTGACTGCTCATTTCATAGAGAGGGGTGTGTCTTGCCCCAGCTCATCTGGCACATCTACAGCAACTGTGGGGGCAAAATCTGGAGCTCCCAGCCCCCAGCCCTGCAACATTAGGGGAGACTGAACCCCATATCTCTGAAGTCCCACTGGGCTGGTGTGAGTGTGCTCCTGACTCTAGGTCTGCAGGCTGTGGGGCTCACTCTCCAGCTCCGGGCCCACCTGATGTGCTCAGGCTGCTCACCTTTGGGTCTGTCCTGCCTCTCAGGTATTCAGCTGACCCCGAGGGCCTCTCCCTCATCTTAAGCACCAGCTATAGGCTCTGACTTAGAGGTTCCCCGAACCTTAGACCATTTGGCTCTACCCCTCATTTCTCGGGTGGGAAAACTGGGACCAAAGAGGGGAAGCAACTTTCTCATGGACCCCCAGCAAGTCAGAGGCAGAACCGGGTCTAGGAGCCTCTTTCTGACAGAGGTCCTCCCTGAACCCTGTGCCTTCTTTAGTGTCTGATTAACTTCCGCATAAGGAGACCGTCCTGCTGAGGCTGGAATGGTGCTGTCCAGCGTGGTGTGTGCCCGTGACTCTGCCTGTGTTTGTACTTGTGAGTGTGTAGGGGGACGGGGATGAGGGGTGGGAATAAACAGCAACATGCTAGGGGCTGGAATGCACTCCAGCTGACCCCCCAAAAAAGGCAGGGGGGAGCCCTGCCCAGCACAGCACATGCTTAGGCTTTACAATCTGCTGAATGCCTATGAGGCTCGCTGGGCTAACAAGACAAAGGACAGAACTTTCCCCAACAGATGGCAAGCGTGGTCCAGGATGGGTGGAAGCTTCTGCAGCAGCTTTGGGGGTCACATTCCAGCCCAGGCGCTGACAGTTAAGCAGAGAAACCACCTCTAGGGGTCAGTCATGATCCAGTGATTCTGATGAGGACAAGTGAAACCTTGTCTAATAAAAATACAAAAAAGTTAGCCAGTCTTAGTGGCAGGTGCCTATAATCCCAGCTACTCGGGAGGCTGAGGCAGGATAATCCCTTGAACCTGGGAGGTGGAGGTTGCAGTGAGCTGAGATCACGCCACTGCACTCCAGCCTGGGCAACAAGAGCGAGACTCTGTCTCAAAAAAAAAAAAAAAAAAAAGAAAGGATGCTGGAGGGTGGGAGCCTGCTGCTGATCTGTGTCTGTATCCCTGGCTTTATGGGGTGTATACCTCCCCAGTATCCCCGGGACAGGAGCTTGCAAATGCTGTAAAACCTGGAGGCCACTGCAAAACTGTAGAAGTCAGGCTAGCAAAGGTGATAGGATGGAATAGGTTTTATAAAAGTTTGATGAGTATTTGTACAAGAAAAGAAAGAAGATCTATCTAATTATCTATTGAGAATAATACAATCTTGGTGCAAAACTGGAACAAGGATGTACAAGGAAAGTTCACGACAGAACAGTCTGAATGATGGGTCTTTTTCACAGGGAGAGGGTGCAGGGCAGTGCTTAGTGCACGGTCTCTGGAGCCAGGCAATCCGGATTTGTGTTTCTGCTGCTAGTACTTACCTTCCCTATGTCCTTAGGGATAATTACTTGCCTTCACTGCACCTTAACTTCCTCATATATAAAGGGGAAATAATCTTTACAATAAGTCTTCTAGGATGAAATGAAATAATTCAAGGAAAGCAACTTAACAATATCAAAAACATAGAAAACCAAATAGAAGTTAGCTGTTAACTTTTATGAACATGAATTCCAAATTTTATACAAAATAATACCAAGTCGAATATAGTAATGTACACACACAAATAATGCATTATGGCGAATTAGATTTTATTACAATAATGCAAGGGCAGAGTCAACACATAATGCACTATTAGCAAGCTAGCATCCTTTTTTTGTTTTGTTTTGTTTTTGTTTTTTGTTTTTTTGAGACAAGGTCTCTCTGTCACGCAGGCTGGAGTGCAGTGTCAAGACCTTGGCTCACTGCAACCTCCCCCTTCCAGGCTGAAGCAATGCTCCCCACAAGCCTTCCAAAGTGCTGGGATTATAAGTATGTGCCACCACACCTGCCCCTATTTTCCTTAGTATATAGCGATCATCAAATTTAATGGTAAAATTTTAGAAGGAATTTTCATCAAAGTTAGGATGTAGACAAGGGTAGCTTCTATCACTGTCTCTATCGAACAAGGCACTGGAGGTCCTGGGCAATGTGTTCAGCTGATACGTATGAAGTTGCCTTTTTTTTTTTTTTTTTTTTTTTAGGTTATGAGATGCCCAACATCAGAAATGTATGTGAGTCAACCTATAATAGAAATAAATTGGCCAAGTGAGATGGATCATTCCTGTAATCCCAGCACTTTCAGAGGCTGAGGCAGGCGGATCACCTGAGGTTAGAAATTGGAGACCAGCCTGGCCAACATGGTGAAACAGCTCTACTAAAAATACAAAAATTAGAGGAGTGTGATGGCACATGTCTATAATCCCAGCTACCTGGGAAGCTGAGGCAGAAGAATCACTTGAACCTGGGAGGTAGAGGTTGCAGTGTGTTGGAGATCATGCCACTGGACTCCAGCCTGGGCAACAGAGACTCTGCAAGAAAGAAAGAAAGAGAAAGAGAAAGAAATCAACAGGTGCGGTGGCTCACACCTGTACTCCCAGCACTTTGGGAGGTCGAGGCAGGAGAATTGCTAGAACCCAGGAGGTGGAGGTTGCAGTGTGTGGAGACCATGCTACTGCACTCCAGCCTGGGTGACAGAGTAAGACTCTGAAAAAAAGAAAGAGAGAAACAGAAAGAGGAAGGAGGGTGGGAGGGAGGAAGGGAAGGAGGGAGGGAAATCAACCAGGTGTGGTGGCTCACACCTGTACTCCTAGCATTTTGGGGGGCCTAGATGGGCAGATCACCTGAGGTCAAGAGTTGGAGACAAGCCTGGCCAAAATGGTGAAACCCTGTCTCTACTAACAAACATACAAAAATTAGCCAGGCATGGTATTGGGCTCCTGTAATCCCACCTACTCAGGAGGCTGAGGCAGGAGAATCTCATGAACCCAGGAGGCGGAGTTTGCAGTGAGCCAAGATCGTGCCACTGCACTCCAGCCTGGGTGACCGCATGAGACTCTGTCTCAAAAAAAAAAAAAAAAAAAAAGAAAGAAAGAAAGAAAAAGAAACATATGAAGAAAATGAAAATTTTAAATTGGAAAGAAGAAAACTACCTGTATTTTCAAACCATATGATTGTCTATACAGAAACTCCATAAGAAAATATTGATAAATTATTTGGACTAGTAACAGAATTTGCAAGGTTTTTGAATTCAAGATCAACTTAAAAAATACTATTAGCATTCTTGTACATCAGAAATAACAAATTAGAAAATGTAATAGGAAAAGAGATTCTATTCACAATAGCAACAAACCCCTGAGAATATATCTAGCAAAATGTACACAGATCTTTCATGAAGAGTATTGCTATAGCTGGAATGTGTCTCCCAAAATTCCTGTTAAAACTTAATTGCCAGGATGATAGTATTAAGTGGGGCCTTTAAGAAGTGAGTAGTCATTAGGGTGAGCCCTCATGCATGAGATTGGTGCCTTATAAAGGGCTTAAGGTCGTGGTACATCTGTGCCTTCTGCCTCATGAGAACATAGCATTTGTCTGTTCCAGAGGAACCGGCATTCAAGGTACCATCTTGGAAGCAGACACCAGGCCCTCACTAGACACTGTACCTGCTGGAGCCTAGATCTTCTTCTTCACAGCCTCCAGAACTGAGAGAATAACTTCTGTTGTTTGTAAATTACCCAGTCTCAGGTGTTTTGCACTACAAAAAGACTAAGACAAATATAAAAATTACCCATAGACTTAAAGGAAGAACAGAAATATATGCCATATTTATTATGAAAAGTAGGACTCAATGCTATAAATCTATTATTTCTCACTGAATTCATCTATAAATTCAAGCAACCCCCTGACAAATCTCAATAGAGTTGTTTTTGGAACTTGACAGGCTGATCTGAAAATTCATATAGTCATTGAAGGGCCAAGAATAGTGTAGCTGGCTGGGCGCAGTGGCTCACACCTGTAATCTGAGCACTTTGGGAGGCTGAGGTGGGCGATCACCTGAGGTCAGCAGTTCGAGACCAGCCTGGCCAATGTGGTGAAATCCCATCTCTACAAAAAATACAAAAATTAGCCAGGTGTGGTGACATGTGCCTGTAGTCCCAGCTACCTGAAAGGCTGAGGCAGGAGAACTGCTCAAATCCGATAGGCAGAGGGGGTAGTGAGCCAAGATGGAGCCATTGCATTCCAGCCTGAGTGACAGAGTGAGACTTCGTCGGTGGCTCACACCTGTAATCCCAGCACTTTGGGAGGCCGAGGCGGGCAGATCACAAGGTAAAGAGATTGAGACCATCCTGGCCAACGTGGTGAAAACTCGTCTCTACTATAATACAAAAAAATTGGCCTGGCATGGTGGCGCACGCCTGTAGTCTGAGCTACTCGGGAAGCTGAGGCAGGAGAATTGCTTTAACCCGGGTGGTGGAGGATGCCGTGAGTGGAGATCCTACAGCCTGTGTGACAGAGCAAGACTTCATCTCAAAAAAAAAAAAAAAAAAGTGCAGCAGACACTGTTTGTGCCGTCCCTATGGCCCTCAGCATTGCCAGCCACATACATGCCAGGGGCTGATGCCTTCAAGAGCACCCTCAGTGTATTCATCATGCCTTTTCATTTCCTGTATTTCCTGATGTGTTGACAGCTGGGGCCTTGCTGATCCTGGAGAGACTGCTCCACCCAAGGTGAGCCAGTTCCTAGAGATGGTAAAGGACTCACCTGCAAGTGCACCTTCCATCTGCAAACCAGCTAATCCAAAGCCCATAACCCCAACCACCTTCTTCATCAGGCTCTTGTACTGGGCCACTGTCCACCTGCCCTCACCACCCCAGAGCCATGAACCAGACAACTAGGGACAGCCCTATGCCCTAGAGCCGAGTGAAATTATTCAAACTATCAATAGCTAATCCTGTGCCTGCTTACCCTGCCTTGCCTTTCCCTTGGATGCCACAAATAAAGCTCTTGCCCATGTTTTCCCCTAGCTCCTTTGACTTCTTGACTGACCCTGGTGCCTCTCCATGTATCCCTACATAGCACGGATTGGCACTTGTTTCTAGGGACCTCTGATTATAAAAAACTCCTTCCTTCAGGACAGTCATTTCCATATCTGTGTGTCTTATATACTATCTGATTAAAGTAAATCTTGTGTCCATTTTAAAACAGCCATGAGGAATGGGAGTTGGTGGATAAATACCGCAGCTTCCCCACCCCTCAGCTGCAGTATCTTTGAAGGGCCTAGTGAGTTTGAGCCCCAGCTACGCTTTGTGGCAACCTGATCATAAATGCACCATCTGTTGGCTTTCTTCCCTTCCCTGTCTCACTTCCCACCCTCTTACCTGTGCTTCTTGGAAGCACCTTCTTAAAAAATGCTTGTACCTGGATCCTTGACTCAAGCTCTGCCTCTAACAGAACTTAGATGAAGATACTTTCAATGGCATAGAGGTCAGTGGGTAATGGAAGGTTGAAGATTTGTGTGCATGCTATGATGGTAAAGGAATTTGGACAGTGAAGTGTTCAGGGATCCACAAATCAGCCATTGGAAGAGAAGATGAACACAGCAAAAGACCCACGACACCTGGAAACTTGAGACAGAAGTTGCCTTGTAGATTATTGGGGAAAGGAAGTAATATTCTACATATAGTGTTTGCACAATTGATTATCCATATGCAAAGCAAATACAACTAGATCCCTAGTTCACATCAGATCAGAAATAAAAGCCAGTTGATTAAAGATCTAGTTGTGAAAGGCAAAACTTTGCAAGTGGGCTGGGCACAGTGGCTCATGCCTGTAATCCCAGCACTTTGGAAGGCCGAGGTGGGCAGATCACGAGGTCAGGAGTTGAGAACAGCCTAGCCAATATGGTGATACCCCACCTCTACTAAAAATACAGAAATTAGCCGGCCTTGGTGGCTTGCACCTGTAGTCCCAGCTACTCCGGAGGGTGAGGCGGGAAAATCTCTTGAAGCCAGGAGCGTAGGTTGCCGTGAGCCAAGATCATGTACTGCACTGCAGTCTGGGTGACAGAGTGAGACTCTGTCTCAAAGAAAAAACAAACAAAATTTTGAAAGCATTTAGAAGGAAATGCAGGGCGATATCATTATGATTGGGGTGTCTTAGTTTGGGCTGCTCTAACAAAATGCCATAGACTGGGTGGCTTAAATAACAAACACCGATTTCTCCCAGTTCTGAAGGCTAGGTGGCCAAGATCAGGGTGTCAGCATAGTTGGTCCTTGCCGTGGGCCCACCCCCCTGGTTCACAGAGGGCCATCTTCTTGTACCCTCACATGGCAGACAGCAAGAAAGACAGGAAGCAACTGTCTTGTATCCCCCCACTTTTTTTTTCCAAGGTTGAGTCTCACTCTGCTGCCCAGGTTGGAGTGCAGTGGAGCGAACCTGGCTCACTGCAACCTCCACCTTCCAGGTTCAAGCAGTTCTCCTTCCTCAGTCTCCTGAGTAACTGAAATTACAGGCACTTGCCACGATGCACAGCTAATTTTTGTATTTTAGTAGAGATGTGGTTTCACCATGTTGGCCAGGTTGGTCTCGAATTCCTGATCTCGTGATCTGCCTGCCTCGGCCTCCCAAAGTGCTGGGATTACAGGCGTGAGCCACCTTGCCCAGCCTGATTCTTTTTTTTTTTTTAATTTAAAAATTTTACTTTAAGTTCCTGGATACAAGTATAGAACGTGTAGGTTTGTTACATGTGTGATACATGTGCCATGGTGGTTTGCTGCACCTATCAGCCTGTCATCTAGGTTTTAAGTCCTGCCTGCATTAGCTATTTGTCCTAATGATTCTTTAAACATTCTCTGAATACTGGCAGTTGGCTCAAGCCTACCAGATTTAGGTCCTGAGTGTGGCTGGGGGTAGGCCTGTACCTTTATATTTTAATTTTAATTTATTTCATGTTTTAAAGGGATAGGGTCTTGTTCTGTCACCAAGGCTGGAGTGCAAGCTGCATGATCATAGCTCACTGCAGACTTGAACTGCTAGGCTCAAGTGAGCCTCCTGCTTCAGCTTTCAAAGCATTGGGATTACAGGTGGGAGCCACTCTTCCTGGCCCTAGGCCTGTACCTTTCATCCTGTGGACTGTGGACATCAGCCACTCACTGCCGGGTGCTGGGATGGGGTTTAATTTCCAGTGACTGGCCCAGAGCCTGCCAGCAGAAGATCTCAAAGGAGGCTGTTGAAGAAACAGCATGCAACTTGCCCGCCCGCACACATTCACACAGATGGGGGGTGGGGGTTTGAGGAGGTGGGGGTGTTGTGTGGATCAGCTTCAGGCACAGCTGTCTGGTTTCCTATGGGATGTGACCACATAACGGTCAGGCAAGAAGATAACTGAATTTATCTTCTTGGAATCATTGCTTCGTATTTGTTGCTTCCCACCATTGGCATTGAAGAAAGGCTGGGCCACAGGAGGCTGGATGAACTTTGTGTTGGCCAGGTAAGCAGAATATCTCTCCAGGTGGAAAGTAAGCAGTGAAGCTATGCTCACCTGAGCGGGGAGGGGGTCACGAACCTCGCTGGCCTGCCCCAGCTCTGCCTTTGCCCCTTTGTTTGGCCCTGTGGCTACAAAGCTGCCCTACCAGGAGCAGCCCCCACTGGCAGCTCTGGCCCTGGGGATTTGTGAGTCTTTGGTGGGGGCAGAGTGAGGAGAGGCCAAGTCCACAATATAACCCTAGTGCAGCTCAGGATTCGGCTTCCCCCAGTCCCTTCTTCTCAGGGTCTCAGCTCGGGCCCTCAAGGCAGCAGGAAGATGGGCTCTACTCACCCGCTAGGTTCCCTGTCCTTCTTTACCCCCCCCAACTTCGGACACAGCTTCACCTAATCCAGCCACAAGGAGAAAGAAGGGCAAATCACTCAGGGAGGGAGGTACCTGAGCCCCTGCTCTGCCCAGACAAGGCACCCTGTGCGTCTCCCACGGCTTACCACGTCTGCCTGGGACTCCACGAAAGGGCCAGAGGGCGGAAGGTGACACCGGAGTCTCTGGCACGACCTTCCAGGGCCTCCAGGGAATTTCTCACGCTGTCGGGGCGAAGACTGGCTCCCCTGGGGATGTGTATGTGTGCTCCCCAGGGCCCCACGGAGGTCAGGGTCCTCTCCATTCAGGACAGCAAGGAGAGAATGGCCTGGAGTGAGGCCCTAGGGTTGGGGGCTAAAGCTGCACAAGGTATCAGAAACGGGGTGCTGTCGTGCTTAGAGGGGACCGTAGGGAAGACTTGGAGTCTTGCACGCGCCTAGGGGAGCTGCAGTGGGGAGGCAGCAGGGGGCCTCTCCCGCCAGAGGGGGCTTTCGTAGGCGGCGATCCCGGAGGGCTCCTTGCTCTAGGGTCGCCTCTCAGAACTGCGGTGGGGGGGGGGGGGGGGCGGAGAGTGAGCAGGGCGCAGTGCGATAGCGGTGACACGGCGGGAGCCTCGTATTCACCGGCTCTACCTGCAGGACCAGACCACTGCAGCTCCCCAGCCACATCACTTTTGTATTCCATCTCTTTCAGCCGCGTCGTGTCTCCGGGAAGCGCTTCCCGCCCCAGTGACCCAAGATAGGGTGAGGCGAAGGGAGCGGTTCCGGGGAGCTTGTCCCGCAGGCTCAGGTGAGTGCGCGTGCGCCCGGTGGAGGCGGCCCTGCGCGCTTGCCGTAGGCCGTTTCCGGGTCGCGCCCGGGGCTGCTCCGCGCGGGCTCGCTGAGGGACTCGGCTTCGCGGATGGAGCGGACGGCGACTCGAGGGGACGGCAGCGCGCTGCCGCAGCCCTCAGCCCTGGCCAGGTAAGCTGCGGGACTCAGGCTGCCTCACTCGCCGATGGCAGCCTGCAGCCTTGCGCGGCGCTGCAGGGACCCGGAGGAGTGTGGGGCGGCGCGGAGGTTGCGGCCCCAGTGCTCCGAGCGCCGTCCATTGGACTCCGCGGGGTTGCAGGGTGGCTGTTGGTGGGATCTAGGGGTGCAGCCCGGCGGCCCCACTCCTCTCCTACGGCCACTTCCTCCTGCCACGACCGGCGGGCGAGTGCAGCGGGGACCAGGCGGCGGCTCTGGCATCCCGCGCGTGGTCACCGCAGCGACGGGCCACTTGGCGCAGGCCACAGGCGCTGTTTGGCTGGGGTAGGGGTGAGGGTGGGGGTAGTGGTGAGGGAGGGAGGGCGCCTTCTCGGGTCCCACCAGGCTGGCCCGGGCGCTGGTGCGTTCCGTAGCTGGAGAACTCGAGCCCAGATCTTATCCTACTTCTGTTTCGTTTTATAGTAAGGCCCAGAGGGAAAATCTTTTCAGTTAAAAACCCCACACCGCTTTGCTCCTGGGCCGCAGGCGCTGCGTTGAGTGTGTGCGGCTGGGTGCGGGCTCGGCTGAGGAGCTCCGCTTCGCGGACCAAGTGGGTGGCGGCGGGGCGGGGACGGCAGCGCGCTGAAGCAGCCCTGCGCCCTGGCCATGTAAGCTGCGGGCCCCGGGCTGCCTGACTCGCCGGCGGTGGCAGCTTGGGGCCTCCCGCGGCGCTGCAGGGACCCGGCTGCGTGGGGGCAGCAGGAGGTTGCGGCTCTACTGCTCCCTAGCGCTGCCCTGTGGACTCCGTGGGGCTGCAGGGCGGCTGTTGATGGGATCTGGGGGTGCAGCCCAGCGGCAGTCTCCTACCGGCCACTTCCCTCTCCCACGACCAGTGGGTGGATGCAGCGGGTACTAGGCGGGGCTCTCGCATCCCTGGGCTTGGTGAGGGGGCCTCGCGGCGAATGGGCACCCGGCACCGGCTAGAGGCGCTATCTGGGGTTGGGGAGACACTCTGGTCCCGCTGCTGGGCTGGGCGGACCGCTGGTGCGTTCCCCCATCCTTGCTTGACGCTGGCATCAACTCCTGGTGCCCAACCTGGCAACTGGGTTGGGGTTGCCTCGGGGTTCGCTGTCCCCGGAGAACCCGAGCCCCGATCTTCGCCCCCTTCTCTTTCCCTTTATAATAAGGCCCAGAGGGAAAAACTCAGTTAAAGACCCCACACCCCGTTGCCCCGGGCAACTGCAGGCGCCGGGTTGGGGGCATAGCGGGGACCTGCCCCTGGGCCAGGCCCCTTCCCCAAGGCAGGCACTGCCTGGCAAGGCTGCTGGTGGTAGATCTGGCCGCAGATAGTGAAGGAGAACATTGAGGACAGTTTCCCTGCCTTGGCTGTGCCGAGCCCATCTGGCGTGTTTCTGGTTCTAATCACAGGTGGAACAGTTTCAGTGCAGCTTATAGGTTCATGTTAGTGATGAGCTTTGGTGGAGGTAGTGACACAGCTTGTTCTCTCCTCCTAGGCTCTTAGTGCATCCAGGATCCTGAGCTGCCAGGGACCTGGCCACTCCCAACCGGAACCCTGCCTTGGCTGAACTGGTCACCGCTGCATATCCCGGTCTGCCGCCCTGCCTGTCATCTGCAGTGCACAGGTATGCATGTGTGTGGTGCATATGTATATGCACCACACACATACCATGCCCACCTCATACTGCACATGTACCATGCCCAGCTCACACACCCCACACACGTACCCCATGTATACCACACACAACACACATATAGCCACCTGATACACCCCACACTACATAATACCTTGTCCACCTCACACACCCCACTTAACCCATATATACCACACATACATCACACATATACCATGCCCACCTCACACCATACATATATCATACCCACCTAACACACATACCCCATACACACAACACACATACCCACCTCACATACCACATATATACCATGCCCACCTCACAGACCACACACTTAACTTATATACACCACAACCACCACACCTACTACCTTGCCCACCTTACACATATCATACCCACCTCACACACCACACTTAACCCATATACACCGCACACCACATATATACCATGCCCACCTCACACACTCCACACACTTAACCCCCCTACACCACACACACAGCACACACATATCATACCCGCCTCAAACAAACCACACACACCCCAGATACACCTCACACGTACTATACCCACCTCATATACCACTCACCACATATATACCATGCCCACCTCACACATCCCACACATTTAACCATCTACACCACACACACACCACACACATATCATACCCACCTCACACACATACCCCTTACACACCTCACACAACACACATATACCCACACCACATACCACATATACACCTGCCCACCTCACACCCCACACATTCAACCCATATACACCACACACATACCACACATACCATGTCCACCTCACACACACAATACATATACCCACCTCGCACACATATTCCATACACACCACGTGCATATCATAACCACCTTACATACACCACATATATACCATGCCCACCTCACACACACCAGGCGCTTAACACGTATGCACCACACACATACCACACACATACTTCATACATACCATGCACTCTTCACACATGCTACACACCACATATAGAATAAACTATACCAATAATTTTGCTAACCTATGAGTTCTGCTTTCTTTTCTTGCCTTCTTTCCTTCTTTGTAAGTAAGGAAGCTTCTTACTTTGATACCAGTAATTTTTAAGGAATCTGTGTATGTCGAATGTATTTGAATGACTGACATACTTTAGTTCTACTTTTATATTTGACCCAAAGAAACACCAATAGATTTTAAGTATTTCTGTGTGTTTTAGAAACTTGAAGTCAGTGAGACGAAATATAAAGAATACAAAGAGTATTGAGACAGTAGTAATTGTAGAGGATGTGGCTGGTAGGGACACAAGGAAGATCGTGCAAGGAATGCTGAACTCTTTATATCCAATATAAAAAATATCCTATATATATCCAGTATAAAGAATATAAAGTAGGGTAAAGATTATAAAGGAAACATTGGGTAGTTTGGCTAAAGCATAATTTGATAATTAATTTTCATGGTTTTCAAAAATTTGAATTACAATAAAAAAATTTTATGTGCTGTTTCAGTTTCCAGTAGCAGATAAATGCATGTATGGAGAAACTTAGTAAAAATGACATATTTGAGTACCTTTAAGAAGAGTGGATGGGGTTCACTGTAGTTCTATTTGCTACCAAATAGCTTTTCATCTCTCTGAGAGGGCACCACACTGGGATCTTGTGCATTCTGTCCTTATGATGGATTGCACGTGGCTCACCTGACTTTCTGACTAGTGTCAGACCAAGCTCATGATAGACATTTCTGGCTGTATGGTCACTTGATAATCCATGATCAGAAGCTCTGTCTCCGTTAGAGCCCAGTGGCATGCCTGTAGTTGTGTTTTGAAAGGTGTTGAATTGCAGATCCAGATGGCATAGCCTTGTTACTGAGTCCAAGGAGGTCCATGTTGTCATTTTCCTTTTGGGGTCTGCCATAAACCTCACAAGTATCATTTCCTATAATATATCGCTAGCATGTCTGGTTTTCCAGGTCCTACAGCCCAAGCAACAGGGCATCTTGTGTAGCCTAGGTGTATTATGGAGAGCTCTCCTACAGTGGGTCCCATGTAAGGCGGGCAGCTTTGCATAGCACTTGATGCATGGTCCAGAAAAATAGTCATAAGTATGCCATGTATACCAATGGAGCCTATTAGGAGTTGTGTTTTCTTCTTTGAAGCTTGAGGTGTGAAACATTTCTTTTTACTTGAGAGTAGGTGTTCTGGCAAACATGAACCAATCTCCAAAAGATTATAATGTAGCCAGCCCTAAGTCATTGGAGGCTTTATCTCTTTTATGTATCTCAGGCCTCCATAACCCTTGCTGCTTCCTACTGCCCTGGTTCAATAAGCATAAAGTCAAAGATATAATGGAAGTATCATCTTTAGAGTGTCCAGATGGCTCAGAACTCACTGGCCTATAGAACAGAGACCAAGAGTGAAATGGAACCCTAGGCCACATATATGATCTTTTACTAAGGGAAAATTTTAAGCACAAAATTCAGGATGGTGTTGATTGTCAGATGGGGACAGGAAGATATATAACTGGAAAACACATAGATTCAGGTGCACTATGTTCTTCTGTTCCTCTAGGCTAGGTCTGAGAATATGGCTGCTCATTACATTATTCTTAAACCTTGCAGTATGTGCGGAATATTTTATGGAAATTTTTTAAAGTATTAAAAATTTAATTTTAAAAAGGTGAGAGGTAGGAGGTAGCCAGAGAGATGTCCAAGTTCAGGGAAGGAACTCTCTTTATGATGAAAGAAAGAACCACATTATACGGTACACGGGGAGGACCTCATCAAGATTAGGAGCAGTAGATGGGTCACATCTGAATCAAGAAAAAGGACAGATGTGAATATAGCTGATTTTGTCCATGTGAAGGACAGGAGATTGAGAAATAGGGTTCATGCCTAATGGCGTCATGTTTCTGAGTGAGGACCAGGTCATCTTCTGGCAGTCAGACAGTAGCAGTTGGAGAGAGCATGGCTGTTTGGGGACACAGGGAAGTTCGTGCAAGGAATGCAGAACTCAGCCAGGAGCCCTGCTGAGTTCCTGAAATCATGGCCACAGTGAGCTTCTCCAGCGGCTTTCAGAAGCCTATGGTGATAATGGTGGAGAAAATCAATGATTAGGTAAATCCAAGATTGGGGAGTTTCACGGAAGATGCGGTGGACAGACCAGGAAGTAAGGATATTGACAATACAAGCAGCTTAGTGTTTGGGAGGAAGCTGGACAGGAGATGAAAGGAAATCAGGAAGATATAATGTATTGACGTGATAAGGGAAGAAAAGCAGGTAAAAGGTGGGAGGCAAAATTGAGCAGTGTGAGAAAGCATAAGGCCTGGCCCATTGGGACATAAGGTGGCACCATTAGCCCAGTGTGGCAGCAAACTGTTGCTGGCTGGTAGGCGCAGTGAGGGCAGAACCCTGCTACTGTGTCCCCAAAGTCTAGCCTACCATCTGCTACTGTGGACAAAGCCAGGGATCTAGAAGAATATAGATAATCCTATTCAGTGACTGGTGTATACAATATGAAATAAGAGATGGAGCAATCTGGTGAAAGAAGATTCAGGCAGCAACCATGACAAAGGACAAAGTAGAGTGCAGTGTGAGAAAGCAACGTGCTTGAGCTGCAGATGTGAAGTGACTTTGGACAGGTCTTCCAGACATTGAACTGATTACCAGAGAAATGGTCAGGCATCTCACTGCAAAGGCTACCACACAGAACGTACACAACTTTTCTAGACTGCACTTGTGTGGTGCTCTTGCTAACCAGAATCAAGTTGCCTAAAGATTTTGTGCAGACACTGTGTATTTTATATTGAGACAGCCTTGCTCTGTCACCCACTCTGGTGTGCAGTGGTGCAATTTCAGCTCACTGCAACCTCCACCTCCCAGGTTTTACTGATTGTTCTGCTTCAGCCTGCCAAGTAGCTAGGATTATAGATGTGCACCACCACGCCTGACTACCTTTTGTATTTTCAGTAGAGATGGGGCTTCATCATTTTTGCCAGGCTGGTCTCGAATTCCTGACCTCAAGTGCTTCGTCCGCCTCAGCATCCCAAAGTGCTGGGATTACAGGCATGAGCCACCATGCCCAGCCCGGACAACTGTGTTTTTAAATGTTCATTCCAGAGTTTTGTTAAGAGCACCTTTGTCAAGGTGACAGTGAGTCTGTTAAACAGTTCTAGTCATTGTGATAGGTACAGAATCCTCTTGATACATCCAAATACACATGAATATATAGAATCTGAGACTTACTTGTGAAGTATATTGTTAATGTCCCTATTTAGTCTTGTCATGCACACAAAGCAAGCCTGAACAGTCAGCCTTTCAATTCAGAAGAAATCAAAACCACAGGCAATATAATTTAGCTAACTATGCAACATAAGTCCCTTCCCCCTTGCTTTAATTCTTCTAAACATCTTGAAAGTAGTTGTTCCCTTGCTAATTTACTGATCTACCTAAAGTTATGTATATAGCTTATTTTGTTTCCAGCAAACATTTACAAAGCACCTTCTATGTGCGAAGCACCTTCTATGTGCAAAGCTCTGTGCTGGGGGCTGTGGAAGAAAATGATTGCAGGTATTGATCGACATACGACCTATGCAACTTACGACCACTTTACTTTATGACCACAATCACTAGCCACGACTGCTCCGCATCTGGCAGCGCAAATGTTGCCCAGCTGGGTGTACGACAGTGTGGACCAGCTTCTGGCAGCATTACCATCTCCACATGCACCATTTCAACTGTTATCCCAGACTCAGTACAGCAATTTGTATTTTGTGTCTTGGATATTTTTCATCAAACCCCTCCCAAGATGTCTACCAAGAGGAAATAGTCTTTGTCTACACCTCAGCCTGCCAAGAAGGAAAGAAAGGCCATCAATCTCGACACGAAAACGAAGGTAATTAAGCAGTACGAAGGAGGAAAGAAAGTGAATGTGGTCGCACGTGATACGAAGTTATCACACTCGACTGTATTGACGATTTTGAAAGATAAAGAATTCGTGAAGCTGTGAAAGGTTCTGCACCCATGCGATCAACAGTTATAACAAAGCAATGAAGCGGGCCCATCCACGAAATGGAGAAATTGCTATATATTTGGATGGAAGATCAAATTCAAAAACAGACACTACTAAGTCTTTTTACGGTGCAGATGAAGGCGAGAAGTCTATTTCAGACTATGAAGGAGCGTGCTGGAGAAGATTACAGTCAAGAATTTGGAGCAAGCATTGGCTGGTTCCAGAGATTCAAGAAAAGATTCCAAATGCATAGTGTTCAAGTGACTGGAGAAGCAGCGAGTGCGGATGAGGAAGGAGCACGTAAGTTTGTTGATAGTCTGGATGAATTAATTACAGATGAGGGATATCTAGCAGAACAGATTTTCAATATTGATGAAACTGGATTATTTTGGAAACGGATGCGAGCACGCACTTATATTCACAAAGAGGCCAAAAGCATGCCGGGATTTAAAGCATTTAAGGATAGGCTAATTCTGCTCCTTGATGGGAATATCGCAGGGTTTAAGCTGAAGCCACTCTTAATTTATCACTCAGACAACCCGCGTGCGTTCAAGAATGTTAACAAGCACATACTGCCCATCTACTTTCGTTCTCAACGTAAAGCATGGATGACACAAGGATTGTTTGAAGACTGGTTTATGAACTGTTTTATTCCTCAAGTTTGAGAATATTGTTTGGAGAAAGATATTCCTTTCAAGATTTTATTGCTACTCAATAATGCGCCTGGACACCCACCACATCTAGGCGATCTCCATCCAGATGTAAAATTTGTTGTTCTTCTGCCAAACACGACTCCACTCATCCAGCCTATGGGCCAAGGTTCAATTGCTACATTAAAGGCCAACTATCTCTGAATCACCGTCGCTCAAGCAATATGCGCTGTAGATGCTGACTCAGAACTAACATTGCGAGATTTTTGGAAACACTACAACA
Organism: Sapajus apella; assembly: GCF_009761245.1. Taxonomy (NCBI): domain Eukaryota; kingdom Metazoa; phylum Chordata; class Mammalia; order Primates; family Cebidae; genus Sapajus; species Sapajus apella. Next base: position 6,403,926 of record NW_022437046.1, read on the forward strand.
CTTTGATGTGTATCAAGAATATTGCTACCGCCTGGGAGGCTGTGACGACAAAGTGCATGAATGGCATCTGGAAAAATTGTGTTAAGCGCTATGTTAATGATTTTGATGGATTTGACAGTGAACATGAACTTGAAACGATTCGGGAAAAAATAGTAAAACTCACTAAAGACCTTTCTTTGGAGTGTGAAATGGAAGATGTCGAAGAGTTGCTAGACAAAGAATCTGGAGAACTTAAAAATGAAGAGCTAATCGAACTGGAAGAAGAAAGAGTGGCGGAAGAAGAGAAGCAGAGAAAGAAGAGGAGGAGTCAGAAAGAAAGTTCACCACTAAGGGATTATCAGACGGTTTATCTTTACTGAATAAACTTCTTATACATTTCGAAGCAATGGACCCAAACATCGAATGATTTGCAAGGATTGAACGGATGGCGCACGATGTGTTTCATCCGTATTGTGAAATTTATGAAGAAGAAAAGAAACATACAATTCAGACAAAGCTCACCATGTTTATTAAAAAAACCAACTCCAGTAACCTAAACTGCTGCCTCAGATGACGATATCAACGATCCGCAGCCAAGCACCAGCAGCCAATAAAATGTTTCATACATGTTTATATATTTTGATATGTTTTGCAATTGGGAAAATGTTGCCTATGGTATTTTTTACACCTGTATTTTGTATTTTTGTATGCACCTGTATTTTGTAATTTTGTATGTTTTGCAAATATTAAACCAGTTGTACTGGTAATGCAGTGTTTTACTTAAACCTGACGAATGTAAAAATAAGAAACAAAATGGTGTAGAGATGATACAAATGGCATAAAATGAACAAAGAAAATTACGATATATAACAATAATGAAAGAAAATTATGATAAAATATGACTTAAAGATTTTTATAACATCATTTCACAGTACTGTACATATAACTTACTCAACTTATGACCAAATCGTCTTACGACCGGTCTGTCGGAACCAATCGTGGTCGTAAGTCGAGCACTAGCTGTATCAGCTAATGTGCTTCTGCCTCGAGGAGCACAAGGATCTTAAAAAAATGAGATGTGCACAAAGAGCTATAACACGTCAGAGTTCAATAAGGGCTCTAAGAATGTGCTGTCAAATTCCTCCTCCAAACTTCAAAGATAATACTGTCGAATTAATACAGCATTCATATGTTGGTGGTGGCATTACAAATGATGCATACTTTTTTGGAAGAACTAATTTGGCAACATGTATTAAAGGAAGTAGAATTGTTTTATGTTCCAGCAGTCTCCTCTCAGCCCAGCCTGAGGGGCCAAGTCCTGCTGGAATGGGTCCTGGAGGGATCCAGGCAGAAAACCAAGCCGGAGGCCCTGGGGAAATTACGTTTGTGAGAAATAACCATCACAGGGTCAAAACCACAGAGGGGTATGATAAAGCCCATTAAGTGAGATGTTAGTGGAGGAATCGGGTGATGGTACTCACTGTAAAATCTTTTGACATCAGTAAGTGTTTGTGAAAGTTTCAGAGTAAGACGTAGGAGGAAAAAAATAATATCCCAATATAATCTTTGTAATGTAAGTATTGAAAAAGAAAAATTGAAAGGACTCCCTGGGAGTCAGTTATGAAGCCAGAAAGCAGCAGTGGCCTTTTCAAAACCAGAAGTAGGGCAGCCAGGCAAGCATCGGCCAGCAGCCAACACCCTGCACCTGCTCCTCCTAAACTCTGCGATGGCCCGACATGCCAGATTCATTTCCATGGGCCAGGATACAATGGGAGAGACATCTTATTGTTATATTTCTCCACTCAACTTTAAGGAACTAGTAAAAATATATAAAAAGTCTTATTTTCAAAATGTTTCATTTCAAACATGATAACTACTGCACATTACACTGTGTTAAAAGAAATACAGGAGCCAGCATGGTGTGTGCACTATGTACTTAACCATGCAAAAGAACATTTGGAGAATGATTGCAAAAGAAAAGACAGCAAAGACTGTTTGGATGATGGTATTATGGGTAATTTCTCTATACCTTATTTTCTAAGTTTTATTATGTCAATAACATTACAATGAATATCAAGAAATGGAAAAAATTACTACTTTCCCTGAAGATACAAACACGTTTTATTGGAGCACAAGAGAATTCATTATTTTCACTTAAGACAGGCGAGCCTGATGAGTAAGTACAAGCAAGTTGTGGGACTTTTCAAACAACCTAAACCTGTTCAGAGATTGGATAAACACACCTTGGGGTACACCTGCTCTCCCTCAGGACAACCCTGGCCTGTGAGCCAACACAACCAATGGGAGCAACAACCATTCCGCTGAAAACTGAGCCCATTACCACACTGGGGAGTGAGAAGACTCCATGAAAGGGCATTTGATTTGCACCGTGAAGGAAGAGCAGACTTTCAGGAGTCATTAGAAGTCTAAGATAGAAAGTACAGTCTCTCTAACAAGCAAGAACTTTGACTAGTGCAGAGGTAGAATCTGTCCTTCCCATTTGCATGGAGATCTGTAGTGAGATATGGGCCAGTAAGATGAGAGGCAGGTGAAGCCAGGTCAATTTCCTGTGGTGAGGGAGGGGACACCTGTGAGTGACATATGTCAAGGTGGTCCCATGTGATAATACTTGTCAAATTTTCTAGAAGTGCCACCTTACTCCCAAGACCTTGCAGTGGCTTCTGTCCTGGTGACTGGACCTCCAGCTCTTGTTTTAGAGGGAAGGCAGCCTTTCTGGTAGCTTGCCTCCCTTGATATGACCTTCCATAGTTCTTATTTCCAAATAAATGTCAGACATTCCCTAAGTACAGAAGCTTCAAAATATTTACAGCCAGTGGATATTTATACTGAAGTATTTTAATCTCCTTAAATGAGCATAGCAAATTAAAAACAAAGCAGGATAGCTACACATTGAATGGGGCAGGAGAGAACGGAAGATTCATTAAAGACAGACCTCTAAATGTTAGCAATGACCAGATAGAGCAACACATTTTTAAAAGGCGAAATTACACATGCTTTCTCTGAACAAAATTATCTTGATTTGAAAAAAAAAATTCTCATTTTGATACTAGAGGGAAAGAAATTGTCTGATCAATTAGAGGGGACTTGAAAGTGTGACACTTCTTTTTTCACATCTCTCTCTGTCTCACTCATATAGAGACCTTACATAATGGAAACCAGATTTGGCCTTTCATGGAAATCAGTCATTTTTTTTTCCTAATTTTCCTCTGTTCCTTCCCTGTCTCCTGTCATTGCCCTCAGCTTGCTCCCTTCCACCTTTGTTCCATGTAAAATATGTTGAGTACTTGTTCTTATCTTCATTGCCTTGCAATCTGGGCAGAGAGGCCAACAGGTCAACATATTACTACAGTAAATGCAATTAAGTGCAACAGTAATGGAGTGTTAATAACAAGTTATGAGAGCAACCAAACAAGGCTGTGAGGAGTGGGGCGGGTATTCTGGAAAAGCCTCCAAGGGATGGTACCTGACCTGAGAGAGGAAGGGTGAGTGGGAGTGGAGCAGGGCCAGTCGCTGGGACAGGCTCCCCAGAACCTCTTTGAGTTTGTTTACACATATTTCTAGTCCAGGCCACCCGCATGCCACCTTGGCTAAGGTTTTTGCTTTCTGAACCAAGTGTCTTCCACCTTTCTTCAACATGCTCTTCCTGTACTTTCACAAACAAATTCAAACCTGAGCTCATTCCAGAATACCACTGGGAATTAACCACCAAGTTTGCCTTACCAATTTTCCCTTATTCATATTGACTGTCTACATTACACACACAAAATAGCCTGGAGAGCAATTACCCTTTACAATGGAAGCAATGCCGTTTTCATGTTTCCCTCCAACCAGGATCTCTAGAGAAAGTTCAGGTTTGCCAAGATGGCTGGAAAAGAGTACCCAGTGTGAGCCAAATTTTGACTGTTGGCTTCAGAAAAGTATGGACAACTTCTGCTCAATTACCTAGCAAAAACCCCAAATATAATGCCCATTTTGAAACCATAAAATGTCCTGTAACACCAAAATGCTTGCTAAGCCTGTTTTCCATAAAAGGATAAAGCTTAGCTATTTGTCAAAGAAGTTCTTTGAAGCTGCAGGAAAATTTTGCTCATTTTACAAATTTCTACAGTTGGTGATAATTTGACTTGTCATTTCTCAGTGGATTTCACCTAATGGAAATATAAATGCTTTGATGACTGAGTCCTTTGATTGGCCGAAGAGGAGAACTGATGTAATTACAAACCCACCTGTTCTTTGACGTTAGCTGTTACAACAAGAGAAGTCACTGCCTTAGAGTTTCAGAATATAATTTTATTGAGGGTTATTCCTTGCAACATTCAAAGATAAGTTCTTTCCATATTTTACTTAATCCTAATAGCAATTTATAAGATGCATAATACTGTTTTATGGATTAGGAAACAGAGTTAGCTAAATTAAATAACTTGCTCAGGGTGAAAACCAGGGCTTGATGAAGCTGAGATTGAAACCCAGATGTGCCTGACTTCACAGCCTCCACTGCTGTGGTATACTTTGTCTTCTCATTAGAGCAACATCTAGTGATCTGTGAAAGAAATCATTAAAGGGTGAAGGCAAAATCAAAGGCTATAGAAAATCCAACATAAAAACACATAAAACCTAGTTCATCTGTATTTCTGGCATATATCCTACTTTTGAACAATCTGTCATTTGTTTGTTGCAGTTAACTCGGAGTTGCAGCCTGCCATGCTGTTTCCTAAAATAAACAGTACAAGGTTGAGAATGTTTGCACTGGAATTACATATTCACATCCTCAAACACAAGCTAGAAAATAAAACCACACTTTATGACTCAAACTGTCATCGAGGAGCTCCCATGTGGGGGACATGGTGGATGTGTCCAGCACACCTAAGCACTTGGTTACTTAGTAAGTCAGAATGGTATTACCCGTAATATTGCTGCAATTATTATACATTCTCACCACTATCACACTGTTAAGTTTGTAAAGTTTTGTTGCTTTCCTTTAAACACAGATCTTCTTGGGCTATTATATGTAAAATTATTTTAAGGTCGGGCTGAAGGGAATGAAAGGGAATTAGAAGAAAGGAGTTGATATAATTGTTTCTGTTTAATAAAGAGCTGTTACTTATGTGTTTAAAAAGGCAAGCAGCATTCAGTGAGATTTTAACCAAAGATGAAATCTAATCTCTTTGGGCACATGTTCTGGACTTTTCTAATTAAATGAGTGGGAGAACATTTTTTTTCCAACTACTGAGTTTGAGATAGAGCCAAAGAAAACAATTTACTCAGCATTAAAAAAATTCTAGCAATATTAAGGCTTGAGAAACAAGAAGGCCCTGGGCTAAATTGAAATGCCAACTTTGGCCAGCCCAGAGCTCAGCTAGACAAAATGTGACATTCCCTTTAAACCCTGAAGCCTCAGCATCGGCGCCTATCGACTGCACCTGGCTTGGATATTGAAGCAGGTGCTTCCCTCATTACAGGCATGTGGCCAACTCTGTGCCATCTTTTTGGCAACTCACAACATGCTCTTTAGCCTGAGTTCCTCATCTGTAAAATGAGAGAATTATACTGACAAGAATTAGCCCTAAGGATTTGTCTACAGTTAAAATTAATTCTTAATCCAATATTACTTCCCTTTGGGATCTAGAATGGTCTTCTGGCAACCCGTGGCATAATATTTAGTCTTTGTCCCCATTTCCTGACACCCTGTCATTTCCTAAGCAGTGGGGGTGACAGGAATAGTACTCAGACCTTCTAAATCCCTTGGAATTTCCTTGGTGATAGGAGCATCATTTGTTCTAATGAGGTAACTTTTGGTGGGCTTCTGGATAGCTTTAGAATAAAATCTGTTTACTAGAAAGACTTAAACCTTGATTAGAAATGTAGAACTTCCAGTTCCACTCTCCCCAAACTCTGGATAGGGGAGATAGGATGGAGATTGAGTTAATAATAAACCATGCATATGTGATGAAATCTCCATCAAAGCCCCTAAATGATGAAGTCCAGAGAGTTTCTGGGCAGGTAATGCTGCCTAGCCACAGGACAGATACTCCAGAACTCACTGTATGAACTTCCTCATCCAGCTGTTGATCAGTATCCTTCATAACATCCTTTCTAATAAGCCAATATATGTAAGTATAGTATTTCCCTGAGTTCTGTGAGCCATCATAACTGATGATTAAAACTGAAGAGGGAATTATGGGAACTGCGTGAATTTATAGCTGGTCGATTAGAAGTCCCAATGAGGCCTGGGACTTGCAACTGGCATCTGAAGTGGGGTAGTCTTGTGGGTCTCAGCTCTCTTTGTCGGTTCTCATGCTAACTCCAGGTGGTGTCAGAATTGAATTAAATTGCAGAACACCAGTTCTTGTCCAGACATCAAATTGGTTTGATGGGGGACAGGGGGAAAAAAATCCACTGTGCCAGGCACGGTGGTTCACACCAGTAATTCCAACACTTCGGGAGGCCAAAGCAGGTGGATCACTTGAGGCCAAAAGTTCTAGACTAGCCTGGCTAACATGTGAAACCCTGCCTCTACAAAAAATATAAAAATTAGCTGGGCATTATGGTGGGCGCCTATAATCCCAGCTACTCAGGAGACTGAGACATGAGAATCACTTGAACCCAGGAGGTGGAGACTACAGTGAGGCAAGATTGCACCACTGCACTCCAAACCCCAAATCCCCACACATTTGGTATCAACAGTGTTCTGGGGGTAGAAACAGATTTTAGTACAACTCGACATACACCTATTAGGTATCGTGTATGTTTAAAATACATATTATATCGTGCGTTATTACATTAAACTCATCTGCGTGCAAAATCAAGTAATTGTATTCGGAATGCAAATATTATAACCTTTAATTTTAGTGCATGTGAACAGTTTTTGGAGAATGAGGATCATGACTTCCTTTTCTGACTGTGGATAAGATAATTTAGCTCTTACAGAATACAACCAACTATACTTATATAACACTAGTTCTTCCAGGAGCGAGTTTTTCTTTATATCAGCAGTATTTCTGAATTGAAAGGGATAATATATAAAGATATCAACTCTTCACTGAGGACTTGGAGTGAGTTGGGTAATCATGGGCAAGTTAGATAACATGAAAGCACTCTCTTTATAACAGGAAAGCATGCTCTTCGTGTAGCTCATTTCATTTTCTACATTCAGGGCAAAAATTACTTGGTAGGCACAGTTAGATCCCAATATGTCCAAAGTGCTGACTTCCAGAAATGGTGCTAGCAGTTCATCACTTATCAAATTATTTTTCAAAATTCCATAGTAGAATTTATACAAAGATGTAGTCAAACTTCCTGCACATAAGATTTACTTGGGAAGCTTGTTAAAAATTCAGGCTCAAGAATCCCTCCTTAAGCCTGCTGTCTCAAAATTCCAAGGAATCTACATTTTCAAGGATGATCTATGTGAGCTTTATAAAACCATTTGAATGAAAACTAGCATTTGGAGATATCTGGGAAAACAACACATATATACCAAGTGTTTTAAAGTAGCTGCACAACTCATATGCAAAAGTTAATGACTATTGCAACTTATTTATTCAGCAAATATTCCCTATGTCCCATTATGTGCCAAACATTCTTCTAAAGGTGGGTATTACTGTAATAAAACAAATACAAGCTTTGCCTTTTCACAGGGGAAACATACAAAAATAAGTAAAGAGATAATTAAAATAGATACAAGTTATCACAAAGGATGTATTATGAAGGTAGCAAAAGGCATAGAGAAAAGCTTTGGGTGACATGATGAGGAAAAGCCTCACCTAGGAATTAATATTTAAGTAAATGACATGAAGAAGTCAAGCACATAGTTCAGACAGTACAAACAGCATGTGTAAAATCGTGTGGCTGGATTAAGATTTGAGTGTTTGTTGAAACCAAGGGGGAGAGTGAGGTGGAGTGTAGTGAGCAAGGGACTGGTACCCAGGATGGGCTGCAGAGTACATGGTCTGATCTCAGAGGACCTATGGATATGATAAGGGATTTGGATTTTATTCTGATTGCTATGAAAGGATGCTGATGAGTGTCTTAAGCTGAAAATGATACAATGCAATCCTTTTTTTTTGAGACGGAGTTTTGCTCTTGTTGCCTAGGCTGGAGTGCAATAGTGCGATCTTGGCTCAGTGCAACCTCTGCCTACCAGGTTGAAGAGATTCTCCTGCCTAAGCCTCCCAAGTAGCTGGGATTACAGGCATGCACCACCTTGCCCAGCTAATATTTGTATTTTTATTAGAGATGGGATTTCACCATGTTGGCCACGCTGGTCTCAAACTTCTGACCTCAGGTGATCCGCCTGCCTCTGCCTCCCAAAGTACTGGGATTACAGGTGTGAGCCACCACACACAGCAATACAATCCACTTTTAAGAAGAATGCTGGAGAATAAATACGCAGGGATGAACACTGATAATACATATAAGTTATATATTTTTAAAGAAAAGCAGGAAGCCATTAGCCTGAGACTGTCTTCATACTTACAGTTTACAGCCTAATTTAGGACATAAGCTAACTTAGTGGCATATTTTTTGTAACAAATAGCCAGATTTCAGCCAGTCACAGGCAGCAAATTCATCCCACCATGCACAAGTAAGGCAAATGTCTAGCTATAGCCAAGCAGGTGATTTTTCTACTTTGTTTCTCTGTGTAGCCTATAAAAGGCTGATGCTCATGCTGCTGGGTAGAGTTCTCTGAACCTCTCCCAGTTCTGAGTGCTGTCTTATTCGTGAATTGTTACTTGCCGAATAAAATCCATTAAATTTTACTTGACTAAGATTTCTTAAACATATTCAAAGTGTTTTTTCCTCTCCGTAGCATGTGTGTTCATATTTATTTTCAATCTTACAGGCAAGTTTCTGCTTGAGATCACCACATAGGAGAAAAGCACATGGAGATACCCTGAAGCACCCAGCAGCATGCTCATATGGGAGCCAGGATGAGTTTAGCTTGGAAAAGCAGCACCAGGGAAATGTGGCCTTAAAGCAGGGTGGAAGGGGAAGTAGAGAATGTGAAGAGAGGAAGGAGTATGAGGAGAAAATGGGAGAGAAGAGGTTAGAAAGGAGGGCACACTGAACTAGAGACCCAGAGAACAAAGGCCTCCCTGTGCGTGGCCACCTAGTGGTGGCCTGATGTTTTGCTCCCTGTCTTAGTCTGTGACTCCCCAAAGCAGCATATTGCTCCCCACACCAGCTCAAAATGGGGCCTGTGCACTGGCACTCTCTGGCCAAAGTGTGAATGCCAGTAGATTCCATGCCCCCCTTCTATGGAATTGCAGCCTCCTGCAGTGGGAGGCACTAATTATTGACAAAGGGCCTGAAGGGCAAGTGGGGATGCCCCATCCATTATTCTCTGGAGGTGGAATATTTGATAGCACTCAAACTGCTCCTGGGTGTAAGCAGTGTCACTGAAAGTCTTGTTTCTAAACACAGAGGATCTGAAGGAAGGCAACTGAAAGTAGTTGATCTAAGAACTTCCTGAGTCAGCAAGAAACAGTTGGCAGGCACCATTTGCATTTCTACTCTTTCTGCATCAGCAATAGTGAAAAGCTAAGCTCAGCATCTTTCTTTACTGAAAATATCACTATTAACAAATTCTCTTCGTTGCCTTGTGGGACACTGTTCTGAAGTTCTCCAATATTTCTGTATCATAAGAATGGTTTGATTTTTGTAAGAATTTCCCCTAAATTAGAAAGTCAAGCTGTAAATCATGATTCAGGCACTGACTTCCTCTGGGACATCAGGAAAGGCATTAATCTGCCTGGTTTCCCTACTCCTCCAGAAAATGGAAGGCACAATTCAGTTCCAAGATGCTAGGAGAACTCTTTCACCACATCTGTCTGCAAAGCTAGCTAAAGCCATGGGTGATTCAGAAATTCAATACCTTGTTATCTTTATGGATTGAAATGGATTTTTTTTTTAACACTGCTCTTGCAAGATGGTCTTTCTTCAAATACATTAGCTACATTTCTTCTTGTATTGAGAACCAAGAACAACTTGTTTAGGAGTTATCCATGTTCTAATACAAACAGATATGGCAGTCATCACAGCTTGCAATAAATCACACTCTGCTCAGTCTCCTGACAGCTTAACTTTGTAAATCAGGCACAAGAGAAGAACATACCATTCATGTTCTGTGAATATGTGTCAATATTTCTTTCTCCAGGGCCAAAGTGTTGGACAGGTGCCTTGATTCACATTAGCCTGAGCCTATTGGTTTACTTGCTATGTCATCACACCTGAGAGGTTTGGCTTCTAAGAGGGAAAAAAAAAAAAAGCCAGAAAAAGGGCTTGTATACCAGCATCATCTCTGAGGCCACATTCTCAAATAGGAAATACAAACTTGCTTTCCCTTTTGGTAGTATTGAGTTGTATGCTATCCAGAGTCCACCTGCTGTTGCTCAAGCATGGGTGTGCTTTGAAAAGGCAAAGTTGAAAGATTCTGCCTTGGGTTGTGTAAACACCATCACCACATTAGGAAAAATGTTTACAAAAATGGAGTTTCCACCATTTGAGCTAGTTGTTTAGTGGAGGACATTAAGATTGAGTGTTGCTTATAACTTCGCCAAGAGAATCACAAGTTGCTCTCCTTTCAACTGTGTCCTTCCGTGCAGGACATATAACATGAGCAATGACATAGGTTATAAATATAGAAGAACTTAAAATGAATTGTTGGTAATTGTGTACATGGACACGTATGTAATTTGACATATGCTAGCTATTTAGAGTAGATGTTTGTAAACTAAAAATAGGAAATGTTTCATTGTCTGCTAAACAGAGCTCCACCGTATTTTAATCTTTCTATTCTGTCTGCTTCTGCTGTATTTGTGTGGATTTTGCAGAAGATGATTTTTGTAAATAGGCCATTTGCTTACACGTATTGCCTAGTAGGTGTGGGAAGCCTTAGAAAGACACTCTAATGTCACATTTCAACCCACAACAGAGCTTTATGAGAAGGAATTCAGCTGGCAAATAAAGACCTATCAGATCATTGTTTAAGGCATGTGACATGTAGTTCTGACCAGCATTGTTTCACGCTTGGTGATGAAGAAATTATCAGAATATGGTGGAACCACTTCTAAGCCCCTAAGACATAAACCAACAAAAGTCCCCAAATGAATAACTGTTAGAATGATTTTACTCTAGCCAAGAAACTTTATCTAAATGAGCCAAATCGAATTCAATTCAACCAACAACTACTGAGTGTCAACTGTAAGCTCCCATAGCTTTGGGAGCTGAGACCATTTCTAAAGCATCACTTTCATTTCATGAGCATGTTTAAAAATGTCCTCATTACAATGTTACCTACATTTTAAATGAGAGGTTTAGGATTTGGGAACATCAAGACGTGTACTCAATTTCACACAACTTGTAGCTACTAAAGCTAGGACCAGATTTCTGTTTCTCTCATTCAACTCATTGATTAATTATCTGAGTACCTCCTAAGTGCCAAGTACTATGCTACATGCTGGGACATGATTCTATTGAGAGAAGAACAGGAAAGTTGAGAGACTCATGGGCCATGGGGTTTGAGGAGGAAGACTTACTTTTAAGTGATAAACTTGAGTGAATACTCGCTTATACATTATTAAAGACCATTCTGAGGAAGTGACATTTGAAGGAGTAAATTAGGAAAAGAATAGGGGATGTTGCAGTTAGGGAGACAGGTGAAGACAGAAGGTCAATTCACATTTCTTGAAATCCTCTCATGCAACAGGTGCTCAGGTGCGGGAGAGACCATGGTGAGTCTGGGGCTCTGGAACAAGCATGGGCTCACTCACCTAGATGCAGAAAGTATGATTATTAAATACCTGGAAAACCTCAAAGAATTTATGAGAAACACTACAGAAATAACAATTCAGTAAACATAGATAAATTATTTGTCCCTATACATATATACGATAACCTTAACGGAGATAAAATTGAAGCAAAGACTCCATTTACAGTAGTAAAAATAATAGAAGTAATAACAGAAGACCTAGGCATAATTTAATAGTACATACCTAACACCTATTTGAAGACAATTATACTCCTGAAAGACACAAAAACATACCTGAGCAACTAGAATTACACACACCCTGTTTGAGATAGGAAAGCTTAATACTCACTATGTCAATTCTTCCTAAATTAATTTATAAGTGAAATGTGTTGACTACAAAAATATCCTCATACTTTTTTCCAGAGGAGGCTAAGTTGATTATGACAAGCAAGAAGAGAAAAAAAAACAAAACCTGAAAAGCAGAAAAATGGAAACAGCCAAGAAATATAAAAATATATCATGGAAATTAGAGCATAAGGTAAAAGTATTACCTAATATTTAAACATATTATAATATCATCAGTATAGTTCTATATTATTAGAGAGTGAACAGATAGACTAATAGTAAACTTAAAAATAGATTCAATGGCATCTTACCTCAATGGAGACAAGATGACTTTTTAGTAAGTGCTGGAGAGTAAGTAGATGATTATATCTCTAAAAAAAAAAAACAAAATTGAATTCATCGTACTATACACCAGAACAAATTAAAACATACCAGAGACTTAAACGTTAAAAATAAACCATATAAGTTTTAAATTCTGTTTATGTGATGTATCATATTTATTGACTTGCATATGTTAAACCATCCCTGAATTCCTGGTATAAAACCACTTGATCACGATGTATCAGCTTTTTGATATGCTGTTGTATTCATTAGCTAGTGCCTTTTTTGTGGATTTTTCCATCTGTTCATCGGATACTGGCCTATAGTTTTGTTTTTAGTTATGTCCTTTCCTGGTTTTGGTATTAGGGTGATATTGGCTTCATAGAATGATTTAGGGAGGATGTCTCTTTCTTTTGAAATAGATTCAGTAAGATTGCTGTCAAGTGTTTTTTGAATATCTGATAGAACTTGGCTGTGAATCCATCTGGTCCTGGACTTTTTTGTTGTTTTTTGAAATTTTTTAAATTACTGATTCACTAAAAGACTTAGATCTAAGACCTCAAACCATAAAAATTCTAGAAGATAACATCAGAAAAATTCTTCTAGATATTAGCTTAGGCAAAGAATTTGAGTAAGAACCCAAAAGTAAATCCAAAGAACTTATGACTAAGAACCCAAAAGCAAATCCAACAAGGCCAAAAATAAATAAATGGGAAGTAATTAAAGTAAAAAGTTTCTGCACAGCAAAAGAAATAATCAGCATAGTAAACTGATAACCCAGAGTGGGAGAAAATACTCCCAAACTATGCATCCAACAAAGGACTAATATCCAGAATCTACAAGAATTCAAACGAATCAGCAAAAGATGAACAAATAATCCCATCTGAAAGTGGGCAGAGAAGTTGGGCACAGTGACTCACACCTGTAATCTCAGCACTTTGGGAGGCTGAGGCAGGTGGATCACTTGAGGTCAGGAGTTAAGAGTCCAGCCTGGACAACATGGTGAAACCGCATCTCTACTAAAAATACCAAAAAAAAAAAAAAAAGCTGGGCACGGTGGCACGTGCTTGTAATTCCAGCTCCTTAGAGGCTGAGGCACAAGCATCACTTAAACCTGGAAGGTGGAAGTTGCAGTGAGCTGAGATCATGCCACTGCACTCCAGCCTGGGCAACAGAATGAGATTCCCATCTCAAAAAAGAAAAAAAAAAAGTGGGCAAAGGACATGAATAGACAATTCTCAAAAGAAGAGATACAAAAACGGCTCACAAACATATGAAAAAAATGTTCAACATCACTAATTATCAGGAAAATGCAAATTCAAACCACAAAGAGATACTACCTCACTCCTGCAAGAATGGCCATAATTTAAAAATTGAGATCATGGCTGACAGGAGGCAGGACAAGATTGCAGCTCCAGACAGATCAGCAGGTGGGGTCTCACATTGCAACTTTTATCTCCAGATGATTGCAAGAACAAACCAGCAATCTTGAGAGGACGCACAGACCCTCCTAAGGAAGTGGACTGCTCCTGCAGGACCTAGGTTGCACCCCCAAAACTGTTGGTACCCCAACTGCAGAAGTGGGAAAGGGAGACCCTCCTCTCCCAAACACATGCATCCACTGGAGAAGATGAAGGTCCATTTGCCAGAGAAGTTTCTGACTTTACCTGGTGCTGAGTCAATTTGCAGAGCCAAGTGAAATACAGGGGTAGAGGAAGGTCTTGGGAGCTCGCTGGGTCTCCAGCAGGCCATTCCTGCCTGGCTCCACAGGTATCCAGTGGGAGAGGAGCAGAGGGTAAAACTACACAGGGAGCAGGAAATCTCTATCTGAACTTTGTAATAATTTGAATGGGGTGAGAAGCCTTTTGGCCAGAACTCAGGAGAGGGCACAAATCCAAATCCAATGTGCAAAGTCAGCAGCAGGGGAAGAATCAAGCCCTTTTTTTTGGCAACTGGAAGGCAGGTAGCCAGGGACAGGTTTTCAAGCCAGTATAGCTCTCCACCTGGAAACAGACTGGTGGTTGTTGGGGGTAGCACAGTGGGAGTGAGACCTGCCCTTTGGTTTGCATGAGAGCTGGGTGAGGCCTGTGACTCCCAGCTTTCCCCCACTTTTCTGACAACCTGCATGGCTCAGCAGAGGCAACGATAATCTTCCTGGGAACACAACTCCAATGAACTGGGAATCTCACCCCTATTCCCCACAGCAGCTGCAGCAAGAGCCTCCCAAGGAGGGTCTGAGCTCAAACACACCTAGCCCCACCCCCAACAGATGGTCCTTCCCTACGCACCCTGGTAGTGGATGACAAAAAGCATATAATCTTGGGAGCTGTAGGGCCCCACTTAACCACCAGTTCCTCCCCGTACTACTATAGCTGATCTCTGGAAACCTCCCATCCCAAAAATAGAGCTTTAAACTACCAAAGCTAAGAACCCACATGGAGACCATTGCACCGCTCAGCCACCTCCACTGGAACAGACGCTGGTATCCATGGCAGATAGACCCATATTCAGTTCACATGACAGGACTGTGTGCAGACAACTTCCAGTACCAGTTTGGAGCCAGGCAGATTCACTGGGTGGCTAAACCCAGAGAAACACAAGAATTCCCATCAGAATATCACCCTCACTCTTCACAGAATTAAAAAAAACAATTCTAAAATTCATGGGACACCAAAAAAGAGCCCGCATAGGCTAAGCAAGACTAAGCCAAAAGAACAAATCGAGAGGCATCACATTACCTGATTTCAAACTAGACTATAAAGCCATAGTCACCAAGACAGCATGGTACTAGTACAAAAATAGGCACAGAGACCAGTGGAATAGAATACAGAACCCAGAAATAGACCCAAATACTTACAATCAACTGATCTTTGACAAAGAAAACAAAGTGGGGGAAGAATGCCCCTCCCAACAAATGATGCTGGGATAAATGGCTAGCCACATGTAGGAGAATGAAACTGGATGCTCATCTCTCACCTTATGCAAAAGTCAATTCAACATGGATTAAGGACTTAAGACCTGAAACTATAAAAATTCTAGAAGATAACATTGGAAAAACCCTTCTAGCTATCTGCTTAGGCAAGGATTTTATGACCAAGAACCCAAAAGCAGATGCAATAAAAACAAAGATTAACAGCCGGGACCTAATTAAAGAGCTTTTGCATGGCAAAAGGACCATTAAGCAGAATAAACAGATAATAAACAGAGTAAGAGAAAATCTTCACGCTCTGTACATCTGACAAAGGGCTAATATCCAGAATCTACAATGAACTCAAATCGGTGAGAAAAATACAAATGAATCCATCAAAAACTGGGTTAAGGGCATAAATAGACAATTCTCAAAAGAAGATACACAAATGGCCAACAAACATATGAAAAAAATGCTCGTCAACACTAATGATCAGGGAAATGCAAATCAAAACCATAATGCGATACCACCTCACTCCTGCAAGAACGGCCATAATCCAAAAATCAAAAAGCAGCAGATGTTGTCATGGATGTGGTGATCAGGGAACATTTTTACACTGCTGTTGGGAATGTAAACTCGTACAGCCAATATGGAAAATAGTGTGTAGATTCCTTGAAGAACTAAAAGTAGAACTATCGTTTGATCCAGCAATCCCACTATTGTGCATCTACCCAGAGGAAAAGAAGTCATTATACAAAAAAGATACTTGCACATGTATGTTTACAGCAGCACAATTCACAATTGCAAAATCATGGAACCAACCCAAATACCCATCCATCAACCAGTGGAAGGCAGGTAGCCTGGGGCAGGTTTTCAAGCTGGTATAGCTCTCTGCCTGGAAACGGGTTGGAGGCTGTTGTGGGGGCACAGTGCGAATGAGACCTGCCCTTCAGTATGCATGGGAGCTGGGTGAGGCCTGTGACTGTATATATATATATATATATATATATATATATATACATATACATATACACACACATACACACACACATATATGTGTGTGTGTGTGTGTGTGTGTGTAGTATGTGTGTATATATATACACACACACTATATAGTGTATATACACTATATACTACATATGTATATATACACATATGTATATATATATACACTGTATACACTATATATACACGTGTGTGTGTGTGTGTGTGTATGTGTGTGTGTGTGTATGTATGTGTGTGTGTATATATATATATATAGTGGAATACTACTTAGCCATAAAAAGGAATAAATTAACAGTATTTACAGTGACCTGGATGAGATTGGAGACTATTATTCTAAGTGAAGTAACTGAGGATTGGAAAACCAAACATCATATGTTCTCACTGATATGTGAGAGCTAAGCTATGAGGATCCAAAGGCATAAGAATGATACAATGGACTTGGGGGGAAGAGTGAGGGAGGGAAAGGATAAAAGACTATAAATATAGTGTGGTGTGTACTGCTTGGGTGATGGGTTCACCAAAATCTCACAAATCACCATTAAAGAACTCATGTAACCAGATACCACAGAATGGGAGAAAACACTTTCAAACTATACATCTGACAAGGGATTAATTATCGAAATATACAAGAAGCTCAAACCAATTGAAAAGGAAAAAATCCAATAATCTGATTAAACAATGGGCAAAAGATCTGAATAGACATGTCTCAGAAAAAGACATACAAATGGCAAACATACAAA
Organism: Sapajus apella; assembly: GCF_009761245.1. Classification (NCBI taxonomy): domain Eukaryota; kingdom Metazoa; phylum Chordata; class Mammalia; order Primates; family Cebidae; genus Sapajus; species Sapajus apella. Next base: position 6,420,994 of record NW_022437046.1, read on the forward strand.
TGGCAAACAGGCATATGAAAAGGTGCTCAACATAACTGATTATCAGAAAAATGTGTCAAAACTATGGTGAGATACCATCTTACCCCAGTTAAAATTGCTTTTATTCTAAAAACAGGCAATAACAAATACTGATGAGGATGTGGAGGAAAAAGAACACTTGTACACTGTTCATAGGAATTTAAATTAATACAGCCACTGTGGAGAATGGGTTGTAGCTTTCTCAAAGAATTAAAAATAGAACAAACATATGATCTATCAATCCAACCACTAGGTATATATCTAAAAGAAAGGAAATCAGTATATCAAAGAGATATCTGCATTTTATGTTCATTGCAGTGCTGTTCACAATAGCCAAGATTTGGAAGCAACTTAGGTGTCCATCAACAGATGAATGGATAAAGAAAATGTGGTACATATGCAAAATGGAGTCCTATTAAGCCATAAAAAAACAAAGGGATCCTGTCATTTGCAGTAACAGGAATGTAACTGAAAATCAATATGTTAAGAGAAATAAGTCAGTCATAGAAAGACAAACTTCACATATTCTCACTTGTGGAGCTAAAAACAAAACAACCGAACCCATGGAGATAGAGGAGAATGATGATTACAAGAGGCTGGGAAGTGTAGTTGGGGAGAGGGAGGGTTGATGGCTAATGGTACAAAAATATAGTTAGAATAAGGCCTAGTATCTGAAAGTGTTACAAGGTGACTACAGTTTCTTGTGTTTTAAAATAACTAAAAGTATATATTGGATTATTTGTAACACAAAAAAGGATAAATGCTTGAGGTAGTATACCCCATTTACACTGATGTGATTATTATGCATTGAATGCCTGTATAAAAATATCTAATGTACCCCATACATACATATAACTACCATGAAACCACAAAAATTAAAAACAAAAAATAATATAAGAATGTTTGACAGGAAAAACATTAATTAATTCACTGGTAGATAAATGGGCAAGAATATGAAAAGTCATTTTTAAAAATTGGCATACAATTAGTAAAATAACATAAAATGTTCAATGTATTTGATAATGTTCATTTGAAAAATGTTCAAGTAAAATAAGAAATAAAAAATTTTTAGGGCCGGGTGCGGTGGCTCAAGCCTGTAATCCCAGCACTTTGGGAGGCTGAGGCAGGTGGATCACGAGGTCAAGAGATCGAGACCATCCTGGTCAAAATGGTGAAACCCCATCTCTACTAAAAATACAAAAAATTAGCTGGGCATGGTGGCGCATGCCTGTAATCCCAGCTACTCAGGAGGCTGAGGCAGGAGAATTGCCTGAACCCAGGAGGCGGAGGTTGCAGTGAGCCGAGATCGCGCCATTGCACTCCAGCTTGGGTAACAAGAGCGAAACTCTGTCTCAAAAAAAAAAAAAAAAAAAAATTTAAATAAATGTCACTTTGTCTATTCAGTGTTGTCTATTGGTGCTGGATTTTACTAAAAGCAATTTTACAGTAAATAGCAAAATATATTAAATATTAAAATGTTCACACCCTTGACCAGATCATTAAATGTCTAGAAATATCTTTTTTTCCTTCAACTTTTATTTTAAGCTCCCAGGTACATGTGCACAGTTTACAGGTTTATAACATAGGTAAACATGTGCCATCATGGTTTGCTGCATAGATCAACATGTCACCTGGGTAATAAGCCCACCATGCATACATTAGCTATTTTTTCCTGGTGCTCTCTCTCCTTCCCCTCTCCAACAAGCCCCAGTGTATGTTGTTCCCCGCACTGACCCCATGTCCATGTGTTCTCATTGTTCAGCTACCACTTATAAGTGAGAACATGAAGTGTTTGGTTTTGTTCATGCATTAGTTTGCTGAGGATGGCGGCTTCCAGCTCCCTCTGTATTCCTGCAAAGAACATGATCTTGTTCATTTCTGTGGTTGCATAGCATTCCATGGTATATATGTACCACATTTTCTTTATCCAGTCTATCATTGATGGGCAGTTGATTCCATGTCTTTGCTATTGTGAAGCAATAGTAATAGGCATTTTGGTTGATTATATATTTTTGCTATTGGGAATAGGGCTGCATTGAATATATATATGCATGTATATTTATAACAAAATAATTTATATTCTTTTGGGTATATACCCAGTAATGGGATTGCTGGGTTAAATGGTATTTCTGGTTCTAGATATATGAGGAATTGCCACACTCTTTTCCACAATGGTTCAACTAATTTACATTCCCACCAACAGTGTAAAAACATTCGTATTTCTCCATAACCTTACCAGCATCTGTTGTTTCTTGACTTTTTAATAATTGCCATTCTGGCATGAGATGGCATCTCATTATGGTTTTGATTTGTACAAAAATATGTCTTTTTTTGGTTTTGTTTCTGCAGGTTTATTACATTTCGGGTTTGTTACACGTGCCATGGTGGTTGTTCACTACTTCTATTGCCCTGTCATCTACGTTAGGCATTTCTCCTAATGCTATCCCTCCCCAATCCCCCCAACCCCTGCTATTCCTCCCCTAGTGCCTAAACCCCCAGGCCCTGGTGTGTGATATTCCCCTCCTTGTGTCCATGTGTTCTCATTGTTCAACACCCACTTATGAGTGAGAACATGCAGTGTTTGATTTTCCGTTCTTGTGTCAGTTTACTGAGACTGATGGCTTCCAGTTTCATCCATGTCCCTGCAAAAGACATGAACTCATCCTTTTTTATGGCTGCATAGTATTCCTCGAAGATCTAGAAATAGAAATACCATTTGACCCAGCAATCCCATTACTGAGTATATACCCAAAGCTTTATAAATCATTCTATTATAAAGACACATGCACATATGTGTTTACTGTAGCACTGTTCACAATAGCAAAGACTTGGAACCAACCCAAATGCTCTCAATGATAGACTGTATAAAGAAATATGTTTTAAGAAAATGACCTGAAATACAAATGCTTTATGTAAAAATAAATAAATGCATACGTAAAATAAAACACAGGATCGAATGATAAGGATATTTTTATTTGTGCTTATGATGCCACAGTTCTCTCAAAATAGCTCCTTTATTGCAACAAGTGAAGTCTAGCCACAGCCAGTACAAAGTTTCAACGAACTGAGAGCAAATAAAGATGCAGTTATGCATCGTGATTCTGTTTCATTTGTCCTTAAACATGAGTGAATTTGTCCATGTTGTTTTCTCTAATTCTAAACAAAAAATTTTAACAGAACACTAAACCTTATTTGGCTAGTAACAGTGACTTACTCTCTCTTAACAATACCGCCCCATCTATTCTTTTCTTTTTTATTCTCAATATCATTTATTTTGAATCCTGATCATTTTGTAGCTCCACACAATAGACCCTAACAAGTGAGCCTCATGAAGAAGGATGATTGCAGTGACTTATCCAAGGTGTCTTAGCAGGTAGATGGTAGCTGTCAGTCAATATTCTTAATGCTACTCCTGTGCTCTGTTCATAGAACCACACTGTACATAACTACACTTTGTAGCTTTAGCGTATTTGGACTGCTTGATCATTGACATTAAAAACGTGTTCTTTTTTAAATTCTGTGTCTAGTTATGCTCAGAATATTTGTAGACTCGGAATTTTGAAACAATATTTTATATTTTATGGTGTATTATCATTTTATATTTAATTGCCTCTGGGCATGGTATCTAGAAAAATGAAGCATGGGCCAGGCACAGTGGCTCACGTCTATAATCCTAGCACTTTGGGAAGCTAAGGCGGGTGGATCACCTGAGATCAGGAGTTCAAGACCAGCCTGACCAACATGGAGAAACCCCATCTCTACTAAAAATACAAAATTAGCTAAACGTCACGGTGCATGCCTGTAATCCCAGCTACTCAGGAAGCTGAGGCAGGAGAATCACTTGAACCCAGGAGGGGGAGGTTGCAGTGAACTGAGATGGCACCATTGCATTCCAGCCTGGGCAATAAGAGCAAAACTCCATCTCAAAAAAAAGAAAGAAAGAAAAGAAAAAGAAAAATGAAGCATGTTATAGGGAAAGTAATGTACAACTAAATACTCAGTATTTGGAGGAACTAGTAAAGAAAGGTGATGCAAGAGAATGGTGTTACTTTTCTGTGTGTCTTAGGAATCAGCAGAACAAAGCAACTTGGGATATATGTTCTTGAAATATATTTTTTCTCTCAGAAAATATTCTACCAATAGATGCACATGCTTTTATGATATCCATCTAGTTAAATGGGACAGGATTCCAGATTCTGTAATGCCCATGCAGGATCTCAGGACTAGAGAATGATAATATATAATAATTGCTCTCAATTGTGGTTGAACTTTAGAATTTTCAGAATAAATTCAAAGGAATTTTTAAAAATTTCAGTGTTTGAACTTTATCTGAAGCCAAACATCTTGCAGTGGAACATAGACATTAATATTTCCAGAAAGCTTCCTAAAAGATTCTGTTGCACAGTAAAGGTTAAGAACCACTGCCATATGCAGTATCTCTGTTTGGTAAAGGATATATCCTATACTACAATACAACCAATGCTTGCTACTAGCAGAGAGCCATCTATGTCTTACAAAAAAGCCTAAAGATGCATAAAAGATTTAAAAACCTCCTACTGACCTGGGTTAGAGGAGGGCTGCCAGGCCTGTGCTACATTCCAATCAGGAAGGGTGCAGAAGCCACTCAATGTAGCCTAATCCTAAACAGCTGGCTAAGTTAGTAATTTCACTGAGAAGCTGCAGGTCTTCATTTTGAAAGCCCATTTTATCTGGCCACTCAGACAATTTTAGGGAAAGGCCCTTGAAATAACACTGATGGCTGATGAAGTGCTTTCTCAAGTTCAAAAGCAAAGCAAAGCTAAGCTAACAGGCTCTATTTTTTTTGTTTTCTATACATGTATCTGTCCTTTTCTAATTAATTTTCATATGTAGCTCATCTCCCAACAAAATGCTAAAGCTGAAGGGTGCAGAATAACATGTTTCTATATGCATCCCTTCTGATATTGGTCTCATGTGTACCTGCAGGATTCTAATTTATGGAGATGACTGACTGATGATACATGGGAAGGTCAATGGCATTGAAAGAAGAATGTATCACTTACAGCTCCCAAGAGAAAGGGACATGCCACACCATACAGAGCCATGGGAAAATGCCAGGTTTGTGTTTGCAGGAGTGACGGTGAAGTCTAGCCAGAGCCTTTATTGGGTTCCTGAAGTTTAGGCAAGGCAGGGCAGTGGACCCAGCTCAGGGCTGGCTAGTGTGGATAGTTTCAGTGGGCTCTCAGCTATAGGGGTGGTTTCTAACTGCCTGGTAGCTGGCCCTGAAAGGACCCAGAGCAGGAGGAATATTGACTTGGCGTATGAGAGGTAAGGAGGTGGTTGGGGATATGGACCCAACATTGGGTGGTTTGCACACAAACGATGTGCTCCAGGCCAAGCCCTTCATTTTCTCTCAGAATTGGAGGCCCTGAAAGGGGAGTCTCTACTCAACTAACAAAACTTTTAAGATGTCAAAACATTACAAAGTAGAGAAAATAAGAGACAATTAATAAAATGCTTCCATATAGACAGATAAGTTTTGTGAGTTGAAGCGTGCTGGGGCATCAGACCGTCATGTTGGGGGTAAAGTTTCCTTCAGCCTCCCAGTGACATTTGTCAGTGACCAAGGTCAGCAGGTGGCCACTCGTGACAAAGGACATGGCAGGGACATTGTTCTGGGCAAAGATGTTGAGCAATACCCCACAAGCACAGGCAACCAAAGCAAACATGGACAAATGAGATCACATCAAATTAAAAAGCTTCTGCAAAGTGAAGGATAAAATCAACAAAAGAATGAGACAGCCCACAGAATGAGAGAAAATGTTTGCCAACTACCCTGTTGACAAGGGATTATAAACCAGAATATATAAGAATGATGACCTAAAAAAATACACTAGAGACAATTATCTCTAACTATATTGGTATTACTCAGAAGTAGAAATAAGGATTATAACCTGGAATTCAAGAAATGACAAGTCTTCAGTGCATTGAGTGAGGGGGGTGTATGGGGAGCTTTTAGTAGCTAAAAAGATACTTACTAAGCTGCTTAGAATCAGAATTCATTGGTTTCAGAGATTCAAAGCCAGACTGGTTGTCAGTTCATTGGTGAAGATGTCCTTACTAGGCAGGAGCCTCTTCTGAGAACATCTTATCTGAACACTGCAGTTCTAATGTCTAGTGATAAAACTAGTCCAAGCAAAATATGGATGAAGGGCATGAAAGAGTTTTTAGAAAGTCCATGGTTCTCATTTCAGACACATAAGCATGAGTCTCCCCTCTTTTGGGCATTTCCAGACCTACATTTTCCGGATCTGTTGAAAGCAATTCCATCCTGGTATTTGCAACTTTCACACAGACATTAGAAATCAATACAATGCAGGTGTTATGAGCCTTTGTTACCATAGAGGGCAGCGCAGGGCACTGTAGTGGTTTTCTATTGTGAGTAACTAATTGTCATCAAGTTAGTGCTTTAAAAAACACTCATTTAAATCCCTGTTTCCATTGGTCAGGAATGGGCCTGGCTTGACTGGGTCATCTACTCAGGGTTTCCCAAAGCTGGGGTGAATGTATCAGCTGCACTGTCATTCTTGCCTGGAGCGTGGGGTCCTCCTCCAAGCTCATGATCATGTTGGTGGACTTAAGTTCTTTGTGGTAATACAATTGAGGCTTTCAGCCTAGACAAAGCCCCTTTCCATAAGTGGTTAACACCATGGCTGTTTGCTTTCTTTCCTGAGTCCCCCAGGAGAGTGGGTGCTTCAACTTCTCTCAAAGGCTCCTTTCATTATTCCCGTGTTATTCAGGATTATATTGCTTTTGATGAAGTCAAAGCTAATTGGTTACTGGTTAAATCATGGTACTGATACTCCTTTATAGTCCATTCCACACTCGAGGCAAGGGAATTCTCAGTGCATGTGCAAGACAGGCACACATCCTGGAATTATGCCCACTACAGGCATGCGGCCAGGGCCAGTGAGACATCTTCAGGAAACAAAGGCAATCTTCAAAGTGATCTCAGGCTATGATTCTCAAAGCAGATAGATCTGTGCTTTTTGCTGATAGACGCATTTAATCTGAAACAGAAACAGCATTCACAGCATTATTTGATTGGTGGCTGTAGAGGCTGGAATCACCAGACTGGCTGATTTGAAATGCAACCCTCAGGAGCAAAATTTTCATTTTGAGTAAAGTTTAAAGAGCTGAGCTAGAGGAGGAAAATTTGTACTCCAGATGTACTCTTAGACATTCACTATGTATTATTTGATTTTAAATCCACCACCATCTGAGACTGGTTTTATTTAAGACGAGGAAATCAAATCTCAGAGGGAGTAACTTATCCAAGGCCATGCAGCAAGTTAGTTGATGTGAGAGATGGGGTTTAAACATGTGTCCTCTTTCCTCAACCCAAGATTTTCCAAGATAGCATCTACTTTTCCTGTTAACAGCAGGGTCAGCCACACATAGAGTATATATATATATATTTGCATGCATGCTTCTTACTATAGACATTGATGATTCTTTCAAGTACCCTTCGGCTCTTTATGCACATGTAAAGTGCACAAAAGAAAAACAGGATAGTCGAGCTGGAAGCATTCCCTCTAAAAACTGGCACAAGATAAAGATGCCCTCTCTCGCCACTCCTATTCCATATATTATTCCAAGTTCTGGCCAGGGAAATCAGGCAACAGAAAGAAATAAAGGATATTAATAAAGGAAGAGAGGAAGTCAAACATCTCTGTTTCCAGATGACATGATTTTATATCTAGAAAACCCCCTCATCTCAGTCCAAAAGCTCCTTAAGCTGATAAGCAACTACAGCAAAGTCTCAGGTTACAAAATCAATGTGTAAAAATCACAAGCATTCCTATACACCAATAACAGACAAACAGCCAAATCATGAGCAAACTCCCATTCACAATTGCTACAAAGAGAATAAAATACCTAGGAATACAACTAACAAAGGATATGAAGGACCTCTTCAAGAAGAACTACAAACCACTGCTCAAGGAAATAAGAGAGAACATAAACAGATGGAAAAACATTCCATGCCCATGGATAGGAAGAATCAATATAAAAATGGCCATACTGCCCAAAGTAATTTATACATTCAGTGCTATTCCCATAAAATTACCATTGACATTCTTCACAGAATTAGAAAAAAAAAACACTTTAAGATTTGTAGAGAACCAAAAAGAGCCTGTACAGCCAAGACAATCCTAAACAAAACAAAGCTGGAGGCATAACCCTATCCCACTTCAAACTGTACTACAACGCTATAGTAACCAAAACAGCACAGTGCTGGTACAAAAACAGACACATGGACCTATAGAACAGAATAGAGATCTCAGAAATAAGACTACACATCTACAACCATCTGATCTTCCACAAACCTGATGAAAATAAGCAACGGGAAAAGGATTCCCTATTTAACGAACGGTACTGGGAAAACTGGCTAGCCATATGCAGAAAATTGAAACTAGATTTCTTCCTTACACCTTATACAAAAATTAACTCAAGATGAATTAAAGTCTTAAATGTAAAACCCAAAAACATAAAAAAAACCTTAGAAGAAAATCTAGGCAATACCATTCAGTACATAAGCATGGGGAATGATTTCTTGACAAAAGCATCAAAAGCAATTACAAGAAAAAAAAATAGACAAATGGGATCTAATTAAACTAAATGGCTTCTACACAGCAAAAGAAACTATCGTAAGAGTGAACACACAACCTATAGAATGAGAGAAAATTTTTGCAACCTATCCATCTGACCAAGGTCTAATACCCAGAATCTACAAAGAATTTAAAGAAATTCACAAGAGAAAAAAAAGAAAAACATCAAAAAGTGGGCAGAGGACGTAAACAGACATTTCTAGAAAGAAGACATTAATGTGACTAACACCATGGAATACTGTGCAGCTATAAAAAAGAACGAGATCATGTTCTTTGCAGGGACATGAAGTTGGAAGCCATTATTCTCAGCAAACTAACAAAGGAACAGAAAACCAAACTCCTAAGTGGGAGGTGAACATTGAAAACACATGGACACAGGGAGAGGAACAACACACACTGGGGCCTGTCAGGGGTCCAGGGGAGGGAGAGCATCAGGATAAATAGCTAATGCGTGAGGGGCTTAATATGTAGGTGACAGGTTGTTAAGTGCAGCAAACCACGATGACACACGTTTACCTATGTAACAAGCCTGCATGTCCCGCACAAGGTGGACATTGTATGTATCCTGAACATACAATAATATATATATATATATATATATATATATGGCTAACATAGTCAAACTGAACTTCAGTATCGAGAGGACACAGGCATAATCATTTCTGATTTTAAAAAAATCAAGAGAAAGATTATTCTAGAAGTAACTCCTCTTGGTAAGGAGGATAAGATTATATTGCCTTCTTCAGAACAAAGATTGATTGATAGACATTTATACAAATGTTATTGATGAAATATTTATTTGGCCTTTTTAACTTCAAAACTGAGTTTGTCACAGTTAATCCTGTAATTAGGATTTACACAGGATCACTATTTTTAAAACTGCCCCTTTTTAAAATGACCTCAAGTTCTGCTTTACTTCCAAATTATTATTCAGTGGAAAATGGTTTAGCTGGGGTTTTTCCAGAATTTTAGGTGTCTAAACTCACAAAACATGTAATGATAAAAAGAATGTCTTGGTAATTGAGGCATGGAATATAATATGAAACTTAGTAAAGAAACAACTGTGTACAAAAAGCCAATAGTTTTGGGGGGTAAAATTATTCACACAAAGTAAGAAACCCTAGATATATGCATCTCCAAATGATGCAGGAAAAAATTTTACCCAGTGACAAAAGGAAGTGAAAAGAATGCATTGCTGTCTTTTTTGAGCTCTAGATGTGTGGATCGAGGGGGTAGAGAGATGGAGCCCCCCCCAGTCTTTGGAATTGGAAACTATTGGCTTGCTTCTCCAGGAATCTGAGGATTGAATTTATACTGCCTATGGATCCAGAAAGAAGCAAGCCAAGAAACTATCATACAAATTTCACTTGGGCTGGTGATATGCCCAGATTTATAAGCAAAACTGCTTTGGGGGGTTTTTAATAGGCAGAATTGTCCTCACCCCAAATGCATATGTTGAAGTCATGCCCCCAGTACCTCACAGTGAGACTTCATTTGGAGATCAGGTCTTTACAGAGGTAGTTCAGTTAAAATGAGGTCATTAGGATGGGCTCTAATTCAACATGACTGGCATCCTTGTAAGGGGAAATTTGGACACAGACAACACATAGAAAAATGATTGTGTGAAGGCACAGGGAGAAGACAGTCATCTACAAGCCAAGGAGTGAGACCTCAGAAGAAAACATCTCTGCCAATACCTTAATTCAGACTCTGGCCCTCAGACTGTAAGACATAGATGTCTGTGTTTAAACCACCCACTCTGTGGTGCTTCGTAATTGTAGCCCTAGCAGACTAATACAGGATTTGATTCCACAACACAAACCACAGTGGGTTCTTACAGAAAAATATAGCCTTACTAATTTTCATGTATTAGTTTATAAAATATACAACAAATGAGGGAATGATCTACCATGAATGGGATCATTATAAGAACTCTGAGAAATTTAAAAATTAGAATAGCAATCTGAAGTAAAACATAGTATAAGCATGTTTAAAATGGTTAAAGATGTAAATGAAGGCATTGGCATCATAAGAAAAGATTCTTCCTATGAGAAACAAATAGACAAACTTAAAGAATTTACAGAAATTTAAACATAGTCTTTGAAACTAAGAAAACAAATGGATCAATTAAGTAGCAAATTAGAGATGGTAAAAAATTAAAGCTTAAAGATAAGTATGTGGAAATTATACAGCTTTCAGTATCAAAGGGTAATAAATGAAAACTATACAAGAGATGTTAACAGACATAAGTGATAGAATGAGAAGAACCTGTATATATCAGAAATACCAGAAGAGGAAAATAAAAGGAATGGAGGAGAAGCTATAGTTGAAAAGCAATGACTAAAATGTTCTATATGGTTCTGATTTGTAAAGTGAAATATGAAATGCCTCCTGAGTAGAATATCTAAAAAATACCATGACACCCAGCACAGTGTAATGTGATTGCAAAATATCAATGACATAGACAACATCTTAGAGGCAACTAATGGTAAATGATGATACAATAACAAGATTGATGTTAATCTTCTAAACAGCAATAATGGAGATCAGAAGAAAACAATAATATTTTTACATTTCTGAGGAAAAACTGCAGTGAAATGCAAATTTTTATGACATTAACTAAAATAATTTATTTAGAATTTTTAGGTTTCTTATTGAAAATTAGACATTCCATGAAATCTGTGTCTCTTTTATACACCTCAATTGTTTTAAAAGCTGGCTTTGAGATAAACTCTACGTAGCTTACCTTCTGTTACTAAGGATGATAGTCACCTCTATTTAGCACTCATTTGAGGAAGTGTCATTGTGGTAGAAGAGCAAAGTGATAATTTCTGTCTTCTAGTCTTCAAGGAGCTCTCCTCTTTTGGACAATTCATTCAGCCTCTCAGAGATTGTAAAAAAAGAATAGAGGGTCATATAGAGACAAACACAAGCTTTGGCATCAGACAGATAGTGTGTCAATCCAGCTTGCCCACTGACTTGCTGACAGGTCTTTTGTGTTCAATAAATACTTGTTGGTGGGAGATACTTAGCCTCTCCAAGGCTCAGTTACCTGATCTTGAATATGGGAGTGGCAATACCTGGCTCAAGTTGTTGTGGAAGAATCATTGAGATGTTCTATGTAATTTGGTTCCTATCGTGCTCATCACAAAGAAAACAGAAAACCAAACAGCTGGTACTCTTCAAATCTCTCACATCCCTTCTAGTTCTAACATTCTCAGAATCCATGATTTGATTTCAGTAAGAGTAAACCAATTTTTAGGAAATGTGGAAGTTAAGTAGTTTTTGTGTATTTATTTTGTTTTGTTTTTATTTTTTCAGTTTCATGGATCTTTTTTTGACCAACACATTGCAGTAAATTCATAAACATAAAATCGAGGGTTCTCTTTTTTTCTTGGAAGTTTTTCTTAATTACAGTAGATGCAAAGGCTGACCTCTTGTGGCAAATAGTGGTGGCTACAGGCTATAACCTTTTGCTAGGACTTCAGCTTTAAACATTTGTTGCAGACCCTCTCCTGGGTAGAGGCGATGCTAACAGTAAGGGGTTGCTGATAGAAACTGTGGACAGAATGTGTTTCTATATGTTGACCACATTAGACTCTCTCATTCCAGAGAGCTGCTGCTGTTCCTCAGTAGTGGCAGCTTCAGCCCAAATGTACGTTTAAAGTACTCTATGAAGATATAGCAATGTGGACCTCCACCAAGATGGCTAAATAGGAACAGCTCCAGAGCACAGTTCCCAGTGAGAGTGATGCATTTCCAACCGAGGGAGAGTGATCAATCTCCCAGGGAGAGTGATCGCTGCCTTTCCAACCGAGGTATCAGGTGCATCTCAATGGGACTGGTTGGACAGTTGGTGTAGCCCAAGCAGTGTGAACTGAGGCAGGGTGGGGCGCTGCCTCATTCAGGAAGTGCAGCAGATTGGGGGACCCCTCCTCCAACCCAATGGAGGCCACTGAGGGCTTTTCTGGCCACTTTGGTACTCCGATTCAGATATTGTGCCTCTCCCATGGTCTTTATGGCCCACAGACAAGGAGATTCCTGCCGGCTGACAAGCACCATGGGTTTCCAGCAAAAAAACACACACACAAATCTGGGCTGCCATTTTGACTGGCTCTTGGAACACCTGCAAGACAGACCCACACATTCCCCTGAAAAAGAGGGGGCTGAAGTCAGGGAGCCAGGTGATTTTGTTCCATGGGTCCCACCCCCCACAAAGACCAGCAATCTGAAATTCACTGGCCTGAGAGTTTTGCAACCAGTGTGGCAGTTTGAGTTTGACCCCAGATGGTTGAGCTGTGTGGGGGGAAGGGTATTGCCATTACCTAGGCAGTCTACAATTTCCAAGGTAGTCAACCATTACCGAGGCAGTCCACCATTATCAAGGCAGTCTGCCATTATCAAGGCAGCCCGCCATTACTGAGGCAGTCTGCCATTACTGAAGCAGTCCACCATTACCAAGGCAGTTCTAACAAAATCACAAGGACGTTTACACAGCAGCTGGACAGAGCCTGCGGCAGCTCAGCAATGCTTCTGCAGGCAGACTGTGACTAGACTCCTTCCTTGCTGGGCAGGGCATCTCTGGAAAAAGGCAGCAACACCTCAGGGACTTAGAAATAAAGGAAAGACCTAAAATCGACACCTATCATCAAAATTAAGAGCTAGAGGAGCAAGATCAAACAAATTCAAAAGCTAGCAGAAGACAAGAAATAACTAAGATCAGAGCAGAACTGAAGGAGATAGAGACACAAAAAAAACCTTTCAAAAAATAAATGAATCCAGGAGCTGTTTTTTTTTTTAAAGATCCACAAAATAGACCACTAGCCAGATTAATAAAAAAGAAAAGAGAGAAAAATGGATGTAATAAAAAATTATAAAGGGACTATCACCACCAATACAAACTACCATTAAAGATTACTGCAAATAACTCCATGAACATAAACCAGTAAATCTAGAAGAAATGAATAAATTCCTGGACACTTGCACCCTCCCAACACTAAACCAGGAAGAAGTTGAATCCCTTAATAGAACAATAACAAGGTCTGAAGTAGAGGCAGCAATTAATAACCTACCAACCAAAAAAAAAGTCCAGGTCCAGACAGGTTCACAGACAAATTTTACCAGATGTACAAAGAGGAACTGGTACCATTCCTTCTGAAATTATTCCAAAAAATACAAAAAGAGGGAATCCTCCCTAATTGATTTTATGAGACCTACATCATCCTGATACCAAAACATGGCAGAGATTTAACTAAAAAAGAATATTTCAGGCCAGTATCCATGATGAACATTGATGCAAAAATCTTCAATAAAATACTGGCAAACCATATGCAATAGCGTATCAAAAAGCTTATCTGTCCAATCAAGTAGGCTTCATCCTGGGGATGCAAGCCTGGTAAAACATCCACAAATCTATAAATGTAATTGATCACATAAAGAGAACCAAAGACAAAAACCACATGACTATCTCAATAGAGGCAGAGAAGGCCTTTGACAAAATTTAACAGCCTTTATGTTAAAAACTCTTAATAAACTAGATGTCGATGGAACATATCTCAAAATAATAAAAGTTATTTATGACAAACCCACAGCCAATATCAGACTGAATGGGCAAAAACTGGTAGCATTCCCTTTGAAAACTGGCACTAGACAAGGGTGCCCTCTCTCACCATTCATGTTCAACATAGTATTCGAAGCTCTAGCCAGAGCAGTCAGGAAAGAAAAAGAAATAAAGGGTATTCAAATAGGAAAGGAGGAAGTCAAGTTGTATCTATTTGCAGATGACATGATTGTATATTTAGAAGAACCCTTCATCTCAGCCAAAATCTCCTTAAGCTGATAAGCAAATTTAGCAAAGTCTCAGGTTACAAAATCAATGTGCAAAAATCACAAGCATTCCTATACATCAATAACAGACAAACAGAGAGCCAAATCATGAGCAAACTCTCATTCATAATTGCTACAAAGAGAATAAAATACCTAGGAATACAACTAACAAAGGATATGAAGGACCTCTTCAAGGAGAACTACAAACCACTGCTCAAGGAAATAAGAGAGGACACAGACAGATGGAAAACATTCCATGCTCATGGATAGGAAGAATCAATGTGAAAATGGCCATATTGCCTGAAGTAATGTATAGATTTAATGTTATCTCCATCAAATTACCCTTGACCTTCTTCACAGAACTGGAAAAAACCACCTCAAACTTCATATGGAACCAAAAGAGAGCCCACATAGCCAAGACAATCCTAAGCAAAAAGAACAAATCTGGAGGCATCAAGCTACCTGTCTTAAAATTATACTACAAGGCTACAGTAATGAAAGCAACATGGTACTGGTACCAAAACAGTGATGTAGACCAATGGAACAGAACAGAGGCCTTGGAAGTAACACCACACATCTACAGCCATCTGATTTTTGACAAACCTGACCAAAACAATCAATGGGGAAAGGATTCCCTGTTTAATAAATGGCATTGGGAAGACTGGCTAGCTATGTAGAAAGCTGAAACTGAACTCCTTCCTTACACCTTATACAAAAATTAACTCCAGATGGATTAAGGATTTAAACATAAGACCTAATACCATAAAAACCCTAGAAGAAAACCTAGGCAATACCATTCAGGACATAGGCATAGGGAAGGACTTCATTACTAGAACACCAAAAGCATTGCAACAAAAGCCAAAATAGGCAAATGGGATCTATTAAACGTAAAAGCTTCTTTGATGCAGACAAAACAAAACAAAACAAAAAAACAAAAAACAATCATTAGAGTGAACTGGCAACCAATAGAATGGGAAAAAGTTTTTGTAAGCTACCCATCTGACAAAGGGCTAATATCCAGAATCTACAAAGAACTAAAACAAATTTACAAAAAAAAACCAACTCCATCAAAAAGAGGGTGAAATATATGAACAGACATTTTTCAAAAGAAGACATTTATGCAGCCAACAAAGATGAAAAAAATGCTCATCATCATTGGTCATTAGAGAAATGCAAATCAAAACCACATTGAGATACCATCTCGTGACAGTTAGAATGGCTATCATTAAAAAATCTGGAGACAACAGATGCTAGAGAGAATGTGGAGAAATAGGAACACTTTTAAACTGTTGGTGGGAGTGTAAATTAGTTCAACCATTGTGGAAGATAGTATGGCCATTCCTCAAGGATCTAGCAGTAGGAATACCATTTGACCCAGCAATCCCATTACTGGGGATATACCCAAAGGATTATAAATTGATCTATCATAAGACACATGCACATGTATGTTCATTGTGGCACTGTTTACAATAGCAAAGACTTGGAACCAACCCAAATGTCCATCAAAGACAGACTGGATAAAGAAAATGTAGCCCATATACACCATGAAATACTATGCAACCATAAAAAATGATGAGTTCATGTCCTTTGCAGGAACATGGATAAATCTGAAAGCCATCATTCTCAGCAAACTGACATGAGAACAGAAAACCAAATGCCACATGTTCTCACTCATAAGTGGGTGTTGAACAATGAGAACACATGGACACAGGAAGGGGAACATCACACACTGGGGTCTGTTGGGGGGTGTGAAGGCTAGGGGAGGGATAGCAGGGGGTGGGGATATTGGGGAGGGATAACATTAGGAGAAATAATGTAGGTGACGGGGGGATAGAGGCAGCTAACAAGCATGGCATGTGTATACTTATGTAACAATACTGGAAGATCTGCACACGTGCCCCAGAATTTAAAATTTAAAAAAAAAATTTTAAGTAGTGTATGAATAATATAAGAACACTGCTGTTACACAATAAACTTTCAATCAGTGTGTCTTCTCTGCCACCTTTTCTTCCTGAAGCTAGGAGATAAAAGGTTTGATAGATGAATTTTTGTGCCCTGTTATTCTAGCTGGAACAACCCTGTGAAAATGCAGTATGTATATCTCATAATGTATTTATTTATAGTTAAAACAAAATCCAAACCTTTGCCACCCACACCACCCAAATGCAAAATTCTCTCATAACAAAATAAGGCTGCAAATCTTCTTTTATGTTGCAAAAAATCTTAGAGGAGGTATAGCAATGAAGGGAAGAAAGTATGTAATTCCTGGTTCAGATGGTGCAACAGAGGTTTCCCTGTCATTTTATTAGTATGCTTCCCATTTGGTATAGAAAAGCCACGCAGGAAAGTGGGCATTGTAGGTCCCAAGACAGAAACCCTGAGGGAATTTGGAGTGCCAGATGTTTGTTAGTGATCAATACATAGGAAGAGAGAAAATGAGGTGATGCAGGATTGGGCAGAAGGAGAAGCCCTCTGACAGATATGGGACCAAGAAAGCCTCACCTACCCCAGCAGGAGCTCTAAATAGAGGATAACTCAACTCATGTCCCAAGTTAGGCCAAAATGGCTGAAGCTTTACGCTCCTGGTGAGGAAGGAGACCCAGGCATCTGGGATTCCCTTCCCCTCTGTCATCCACTGTGCATCTCAATAGAAGAGACAGCAGGCCAGCTGGTGCCTCCTGAATCTCCTTCCTGAAAATAACACGCTTGGTCTTGGGAAACTCTCTGGAAGACACTATTTTTACTTAAAACAAGATCAAACCAGAAACCTTTTCACATGTGAGTCCTAAAACTGTAAACCAGAATCCTTTCATATGTGATTCCTGAAACTGTAAACAGAAACCTTTTCACATGTGAGTCCTAAAGCTATAAACCTAAGATTCTTCCATGTGTAACACCTAAAGTATAAGCCTATATAAAGGCAGAACCTTCCTTTGTTAGATGAGCTGGGCTTTGGACAAACTATGCCCAGCTTCTTGGCGGAATAAACTCTTCCTTCCTGTATTCGGTGTTCAAGAGATCCATATCCCATGGCCACTCCTGCTACATTTTTGGGGCATTGGCCAGGAAGCAAGCCTCTGATAGCAGACGGCAGGAAAAAGTCTCTTAGGGAGATGGATCCAAGATGGCCAATTAGGAGCAGCTCAGGATTGCAGCTCCCAGCAAAAGTACAGAGGGTGAGTGGATACCGCATTTACAGAAGGATTTTTATTGCCCACAGACCAGGAGATTGCCAGGCAAAGGAGCCCCACCGGTCGCCAGTGTGACTGTTTTGGCCAGCACAGCTGTTTTGGCCGGCACCCTGGTGCGGCAGGTCTGCACAAAATACACAGGCCCAGGCACTGTTTTAGCTGGTGATTGGAGCTCCTGGGAGACAGAGTCATCCATTCAAATGACAAAAAAAAAGGGGGGGGGGGGGCTGAAACAGGGAGCCAGGCCAGGAGATTCCCAGACAAAAAAAGTGCCACGAATCTGAGTGCTGCTTTTTCAGTCGGCACAGTGGGTCACCGCATGGGAAATCACACAGATCCCAGCGCCTTTTCAATAGGTGACTGGAACACCTGGGAGACAGAGTCACCCGTTCAACTGAAATTTTAAAAAAAGACGGTCTGAGGCAGGGATCCAGGTGATCAGGCTCAGCTGGTCCCACCCACACACAAAAAACAGCAATTTGAAACTCTTTGGATTGAGAGTTTCACAGCAAGCACAGCCGAACCCAGCATGGTCCAGCCCTGTGAGGGAGGGGCATCCACCATTACCAAGGGGGGAAAGGAGTTTATGAGTTCTGCTGCAGCAGACTTAAACATACCTGCCCAGCAGCTCTGAATGAACAATGAAGCTCACAGCTCAGCACTTGAGCTCCTATAAAGGACAGAATGTCTCCTCAAGCAGCTCGCTGACCCCCATATATCCAAAGAGTCACCTCATAAAGACCTCAGACTGACATAAGGTGGGTATCCTTCTGGGACAAAGATAGCAGAAGAAACTGGCAGCAATGCTTACAGTTCTGCAGCTGCTGCAGGTGATCCCCAGGCAAGCAGGGCCTGGAGTTGACCTCAGAAGTCCTACAGCAGAGGGGCCTGAATGTTAGAAGGAAAACTAAGAGACAGAAAGAAATAACTTCATCATCAACAAACTGGACATCCACTCAGAGACCCAATCTGAAAGCCAACAACTACAAAGATGACAGGTGGAAAAATCCACAAAGATGGGAAGAAACCAGAGCAAAAAGGATGAAAACACCTGAAACCAGAAGGTCTTTCCTCCTACAAGGGATCACAACTCCTCACCAGCAGGGAAACAAGGCTGGATGGAGAATGAGACTGATGAATTGACAGAAACAGGCTTCAGAAGGTGGGTAATAAGAAACACCACTGAGCTAAAAGAACATGTTCTAACTCAATGCAAAGCAACTAAGAACCTTGAAAAAAAGATTTGACAAAATGCTAACGAGAATAAACAACTTAGAGTGGAATATAAGTGAACTGACAGAGCTGAAAAACACAACACAAGAACTTCGTGAAGCATACACAAGTTTCAACATCCGAATTCACCAAGCAGAAGAAAGAATATCAGAGATTGAAGATGAATTCAATGAAATAAAATGAGAAGGAAAGATTAGAGAAGAAAGGGTAAAAAGGAATGAACGAAGTCTCCAAGAAATATGGGACTATGTGAAAAGGCCTAATCTACACTTGATAGGTGTACCTGAATGTAACAGAATGAATCCAAGCTGGAAAATACTCTTCAGGATATTATCCAGGAAAACTTCCCCAACCTAGCAAGGCAGGACAATATTCAAGTCCAGGAAATTCAGAGAACACCACAAAGATATTCCTCAAGAAGAGCAACCCCAAGGCACATAATCGTCAGATTCAGCAGGGTCGAAGTGAAGGTGAAAATGCTAAGGGCAGCCAGAGAGAGAGGTCGGGTTACCCACAAAGGGAAGCCCATCAGACTCACAGTGGATCTCTCAGCAGAAACCCTACAAGCCAGAAGAGAGTGGAGGTCAATATTCAACATCCTTAATATTGTTATATGTGAATTTGATCCTGCCATTTTGATGCTAACTGGCTGTTTGCCCATTAGTTGATGCAGTTTCTTCATTGTGTCAATGCTCTTTACCATTTGGTATGTTTTTGGAGTGGCCAGTACTGGTTGTTCCTCTCTATGTTTAGTGCTTCTTTCAGGAGCTCTTGTAAAGCAGGCCTGGTGGCGATGAAATCTCTGAGTAATTGCTTGTTCATAAAGGATTTTATTTCTCCTTCACTTATGAAGCTTAGTTTGGCTGGATATGAAATTCTGGGTTGAAAGTTCAATTCTAAGCAAAAAGAACAAAGCTACAGTAATCAAAAAAGCATGGTACCAGTACCAAAACAGAGATATAGACCAATGGAATAGAACAGAGGCCTCGGAAGCAACACCACACATCTGCAATCATCCAATCTTTGACAAACCTGACAAAAACAAGCAATGGGGAAAGGCATCCCTGTTTAATAAATGGTGTTGGGAAAACTGGCCAGCCATGCGCAGAAAGCAGAAACTGGACCCCTTCCTGAAACCTTACACTAAAATTAACTCCAAATGGATTAAAGACTTAAATATAAGACCTAACACCATAAAAACCCTAGAAGAAAATCTAGGCAAAACCATTCAGGACATAGGCTTAGGCAAGGACTTCATGACCAAAACACAAAAAGCTTTGGCAACAAAAGCCAAA
This sequence comes from Sapajus apella, assembly GCF_009761245.1. NCBI lineage: Eukaryota > Metazoa > Chordata > Mammalia > Primates > Cebidae > Sapajus > Sapajus apella. The sequence continues at coordinate 6,441,205 of NW_022437046.1, forward strand.
TAGAAAATGAGACCTAATCAAAATCCACAGCTTCTTCATGGCAAAAGAAACAGTCATTAGAGTGAATCGGCAACCAACAGAATGGGAAATAATTTTTGTAATCTACCCATCTGACCAAAGGGTAATTTCCAGAATCTACAAAGAACCAAAACAGATTTAGAAGGAAAAATAAGCCCATTCAAAAGTGGGCAAAGGATATGAACAGACACTTTACAAAAGAAGACATACATGAGGCCAACAAACATATGAAAAAATGCTCATCAGCACTGGTCATTAGAGAAATGCATATCAAAACTACATTGAGATACCATCTCATGCCAGTTAGAATAGCGATCATTAATAAATCTGGAGACAACAGATGCTGGAGAGGATGTGGAGAAATAGGAACACTTTTACACTGTTGGTGGGAGTGTAAATTAGTTCAACCATTGTGGAAGACAGTGCGGCGATTCCTCAAGAACCTAGAAACAGAAAATCCATTTGACCCAGCAATCCCATTCCTGGGTATATATCCAAAGGATAATCAATTCCTCACATGTTCCTTCTGTTTTGGTTCTGCTTTCCAGGGAGCATGCTTAGTGTTCTACCTCCCAACTGGTCATCTCCTGCCTTCTGGCTTCTGGCTTCTGCCTTCTTCGCTTTTCATCCACTTTCTTAAAACTTACTAATAGGTAAAATGATCTGAGATGAGCTATTTTGGATTATTTCTTCCAGTTATATTTGATTAAAGAAATATCTGTATTTTTTGGGGAAAAAAAAAAGTCTCTTAGGTGGTTTGCCCAGCCCTGTGGAGCATCCCTGCAGGGGGACTCCTGCTCGCTGGGGTGACGCATTCTGAGAGCGCTCCCAGGCAGGTATTCGCCAGAGTGGAACTGGGAGGCACTGCATTGTGCATCCACCCAGTGGCTGAACACTGTAGAAGAACTACTATTTAGTAAAGTCCGGATCACTGAATTTGGTAAGATCGAACCCAGGAAAGTAGCCCACCCCATTTTGCATGGAAGCGTGGCCTGATCACCCACAGGTGCCAGATCGGCACTTTTGAAGGTAGCTCTCTTTCTTTCTGTAACAAACCTTGGAAGCTTTTTGTTTATAGTTTTGAATTGGAAGGAGAGCGATTGGATGTGTGTCTGTGTGTGTTGAGTGAAGGAGACATAAGGTTGAGTAAAGAAGACTCCAGGCATTGTAAAAGGTTTGAAGTGAATGCAAATCGGAGAGTGCTCTGTGCTGCATCTTGCTAGGCGGGAACTGCTGTGAGTGAACTAACACTCTCCTAACTGTGGGAATTGTTTCTTTGAAGTGTTAATATGGGTCACTTCCATAGCAGGCCCACCCCTTTAGAAATCATGCTGAAAAATTTCAAGAAGGGATTTAGTGGAAATTATAAAGTAACTATGACACCAGAGAAATTAAGGGTTTTATGTAGGGAAGATTGGCCAGCATTTAGGGTAGGTTGGCCCCCAGAGGGGACCCTAGACAGGTCCCTTGTCTGCAAAGTAAGGCATGAGGTTATATACAGCAAGCTAGAACACCTTGATCAATTTCCATACATAGGCACGTGGTTGCAGCTAGTGTTAAACCCTCAGAAGTGGCTAAGCGACTGTTTTAGTAGCCAGGGGACAGACTGCTAGAAACCACCATCCCCCTCACTGCCAAAGAAAAGCAGACTCCCAGGGTTTTGGTCAACCCAGTGACAGAACAGTTTTTGCCAATAATGCCCCCTACTCCTCCTCAAGGACTCCCTGCCCCTGGGCCAGAAGCCTCAGCTTCCCCACCAGAGCTGCACACCCCTAAATCCTCCAGAGCAGACAAAAGAGAGTGTGGAAAAACTCTGCCCATTGTTGCCCACTTCCCAGAGAGAACTCCCCCTCTGGCAGCCCGTCTGTGACCCAAGGCCAGGGTGCAGTTGCCTTTAAGAGAGCAGAGGTACACGGGAGTGGATGAGAATGGCCATATGGTAGAAAGGCATGTTTTCACATACCTGCCATTCACCTCAGCTGATCTTATCAATTAGAAAAATAACAACCCATCTTATACCAAGAAACCCCAGGCTTTCATTGATCTACTGCAAACTATTATTCAGACTCATAACCCCATTTGGGCTGATTGCCATCAGCTGCTTATGCATCTTTTTAACGTGTGAAAGGCAGAGAATACTCCAAGCTGCTTCTAATTGGCTGGAGGAGTATATTCCTGCAGATTACCAGAGCCCCCAAGAGTATGTCAGGGGACAGTTACCAGGAGCTGACCCCCAGTGGGACCCAAACACCCAGGAGGGCATGTAGAGGCTAATCTAGTACAAAGAAGCCTTGCTGGAAGGACTAAAAAAAGGAGCCCAGAGAGTTACAAACATTAATAAAGTCTCTTGAGGTTCTTCAAGGAAAAGAGGAAAGCCCTGCCCAATTCTATGAAAGACTGTGTGAAGCCTACTGCATGTACACTCCTTTTGATCCTGAGAGCCCAGAAAATCAGCGTATGATAAATATGGCGTTAGTCAGTCAATGTGCAGAAGACATTAGATGAAAATTGAAGAAACAGGCAGGATTTGCATGCATGAATACCTCAGTTATTGGAAATAGCTAACCAGGTGTTTGGAAACCAAGAAACGGTGAGCCAGAGGACAAGCTGTAAAGAAAGGGAGCACCAGGCTTGGTGAAATGCCAACTTGATAGCTGCCGATATTAAAGGAGCACCCCCAAGGGAGGGCAAAATGCGGGTTCCTGGAAAGCCCTACAGTCTGCCCGCCTGCGCCTGCAACAGGATCAGTGTGCATTTTGTCGAGAAATAGGACACTGGAAGAAAAAATGTCCACAGTTAACTAGGGAACATGATGATCCTAAGCACGAGGATCCAAATGAGTGCGAAGGGGCTCTCTGTTCAATCTATTTGAAGAGCCAATGGACTAAAAGAGGGGGAGGGGCAGACTCATATGTCCCCAAGGAGCCCATGGTCCTGATGACAGCCCTGTAACCCCCCACTGAAAGAAACAAATCCAATGTTGTTAAAGCTATTAAGGTGTTAAGAGAACAGACTTTCTTGTACTTAATGGACTGCCCCTGCCCCCCTTCTCCGGCAAAGCCTGTTGTGCAAATCAAGGGCCACTATCCCATTCAACAAAAGAAACTCCCTGCAGCTAAAACTGCCTCAGTCAGGGGCTATCCAGGCTCTCATTGTCCCTTGGGAAGGAGGGTGGAGACTTCCTAGCCAGAAGCAGAAGACAGATATTATCGCCCAGGCCAGTACAAGGCTTGCGTGGCTTTGCACCCAACTCATACACGCAGTTGGGATTGTTGCCAGCAGAAGATAGTTGGTTCACTTAATTGGACCTAAAGAATACTTCCTTAGCATTGGACTGGCCTTGGAGGGTCAAAAACTATTTGCATTTCAATGGGAGAAACCCAGAAGCAGGTGTAACCACTCAATACACCCAGCTTCCCAGGGTCTCAAAAACTCTCTCATCATCCTTGAATAGGCATCAGCCCTTAACCGCCCCCCAGAAGCTTCTTGCTTGCATGCTGCCCCCGTATGCTGATAACCTTTTATTGGGACACCCCATGGCAGTCAGGTGCGCAAACAAATGCGTTACTTCGGCACCTGGAGGACTGTGGGTATAAAGTGTCTAAAAGGAAAGCCCAGATTTGCCAAAAAGCAAATGCAATATCTGAGGATCACCATCCGGAAGGGGGAACACAGCCTAGAAGCAGAGGGGAAGAAAGCCGCTTGCAAAGTGACAGAACTTGATACTAAAAAGCAGGTGAGAGAGCTCCTGGGAGCGGTGGGTTTTGTAAATTGAGGATTTACAAACTTCACAGTACTGGCCAAACCTTACACAAAGTGACAAAGCGGTGAGGGGAGAAGACAAGACATCCTTTGAATGGGGCAGAAGCTAAAAGCAAAACTTCTGTCAGCCCTGGCTTTGGGGTTAGCCGATTTAACACAGCCTTTTCATGCTGTCAGAAAAAAGCAAAAAGAGGGAGAGAAGAATAATGGCAATCAAAGATTCTAGCCTCAACTCTGGGAAGAATTTAAATATCAAAGCACCCAACACAGCGGTGACAGCGATACATTAATGTCAGCAACACAACGGGAGGCAGGGTCCCAACTATTCTCCCTGGCATTCAAGCTTATGGAGCAGCTCCATTTGAAGATCTCCAGGTAGACTTTACTGAAATGCCCAAGTGTGGGGGACATAAGTATTTGTTGGTCCTGGTGTGCACATACTCTGGGCGGGTAGAGGCCTTCCTGACTAGGACTGAAAGGGCCCATGAAGTAACCCATGTGCTGCTTCAAGATCTTATCCCTAGGTTTGGACTGCCACTGCACATTAAATCAAACAATGGACCAGCATTTGTGGCGGATTTAGTCCAGAAAACAGCAATGTCTTTAGATATCACCTGGAAACTGCATGCTGCCTACCAACCTCAGAATTCCAGAAAAGTGGAAAAAATGAACCAGACCATCAAAAACAGCTTAGGGAAAGTGTGTCAGGAAACAAGATTAAAGTGGGTGCAGGCACTTCCCTTGGTGTTATTCAAAATTAGAGGCACCCGCTTCAGGAAAAACAAGATATTGCCCTATGAAGTCTTATACCATAGGCCCCCTCCCCTACTCTGGGCACTCCTAGGAACTCCTCGGGAGTAGGGAGAGATTGAGTTAGGATGCTAGTTACCAGCTCTAAGGAGAATCGCTTAGGATACTTCAACCTAAGTAAATAACAAATGTCCTGTAAGCCTTTTTCTCCCCCAGTTCACCCTTTCTCACTAGGTAATCACGTGTGGATAAAGGATGGGACTACAGTCCCTCTAAAGCCGCAATGGAAAGGACCTCAGACCTGATCCTGACCAGTCCCACAGCTGTGAAAATAGAGGGACTCCCAGCCTGAATCCACCACAACAGCTGAGACTTAGATCAAGGCAAGGACTGCAGAATCACCTTAAAAAAGACAACAAGCCTTGCTCCAGCTACATCCTGGAAGCTGGCTGGTCCACTCATGGCCAAAGCATGAGGAAATTCATCATGGGACTTGTTCTTCTTAATATTTGGACTTGTACAGTAGGAACATAAACTAATTTTGAAAAATGCCCTCAGTATGTACACCAGGTAGGACGTCAAAGTTACTGCCATTCTTTTGTCCTGCAGTTCTTATAAATGTATGGGGACACAGAAGGGAACCTGTTTATGTAATGGTACTCAATATAAGGTGTGTAATCCATGAGATGGATGGGTAGCTGTGTCATAGGCAACATTAAGCCCTCTTTCTTCCTATTATCTGTTAAGACAGGTGAGCTGTTAAGGTATCAGTCTATTCTGATAGGGAGAAAAGAAACCTAAAAATAGAAGATTGAACAAATGATAAGTGGCCACTGGAGAAAATGATTGAGTATTATGGGCCAGCCATATGGGCAGAGGATGGCTCATTGGGATACCAGACCCGTATTTACATGCTCAACCAGATCATCCAGTTGCAGGCTATTTTGAAAATACTCACTAATGAAACAGGCAAAGCTCTGTCCCTTTTAGCCCAACAAGAAACTCAAATGAGAAACATGATTTATCAGAACTGGCTGGCCCTAGATTATTTGATAGCAGCTGAAGGAGGAGTCTGTGGAAAATTCAATCTAACCAACTGCTGTCCGCACATAGATGACCAGGGGCAAGCAGTGGAGGATATTGTGTGAGACACGACCAAACTGGCACACGTGCCTGTACAAGTACGGCATGGATTTAACCCTGAGTCCTTATTTGGAGGTTGGTTCTAATCCTTGGGAGGATTCAAAACCTCATCATAAGTGTTATAATAATAATAGGTGTTTGTTTGTTGCTCCCTTGTCTACTCCCCCTGTTCCTTCAGATGATTAGGGGATTCATCACTGCTGTAGTTAGCCAAAAAATGACATCACGAGTATATTATATGAAACATTATCAGTCAGTTTCTTCAGAAAATCTCGAAAGTGAGAATGAAAGTGAGACCTCTCACTGATATTATAAAATGGTGAGGGTCCCAAAGGGGGTGGTGAGGAAGGAGACGCAGGCATCTGGGATTCCCTCCCCCTCTGTCATCCACTGTGCATCTCAATAGAAGAGACAGCAGGCCAGCTGGTGCCTCCTGAATCTCCTTCCTGAAAATAACACTCTTGGTATTGGGGAAACTCTCTGGAAAACACTATTTTTAATTAAAACAAGATCAAACCAGAAACCTTTTCACATGTGAGTCCTAAAACTGTAAACCAGAACCCTTTCATATGTGATTCCTGAAACTGTAAACAGAAACCTTTTCATATGTGAGTCCTAAAGCTATAAACCTAAGATTCTTCCATGTGTAACACCTGAAGTATAAGCGTATATAAAGGTAGAACCTTCCTTTGTTAGATGAGCTGGGCGTTGAACAAATTATGCCCAGCTTCCTGGCCGAATGAACTCTTCCTTCCTGTATTCGGTGTTCGAGAGATCCATTTCCCATGGCTGCTCCTGCTACACTGCCTGGCCAAGGGGCTTTCTACAGCTGAGAACAGAATAATATAGCTGAGGCTAACTGTGAAGGATCCACAGCAACTCTTTCTTTGGAAAGAACTCTGGGGGCAGGTCTTTGTGTCTACCACAATGTCTCTGACTAAGACAAGAGAACAAAGAAACTCAGTCTATTTCCTCCTTTTATAAACAGTCTCTTGCTGATCTCAAAATGTAGCTTCATCACAGCTCCAGCCATTTCTGCTGAAAGTATTGCTCTCTACTGTCTTTGTCTCCTGCAAATCCACCCAGATCAGTGTTGTTTTTCTTATACAATTTCCTCTCCTACTCTGGCCTTCAGCTTGGCCTTCTCCCAGAAACAATGCTAGTCTGTATTACCAAATTGGAAACATAACTATTCTGCCCTGTGTTTTTAACATATGCATGTTCTGTCTTCTTAACTAAATTATAAGCCAGGGGGTGCAAACAAAGTTTTATATTATACTCAATTATGTCCATTTGTTAATGGCTACCTGGAAGAGAGCTGTGTTGAGAAGGATTCTGAGTCTGAATCCAAGCTCAGTGAAAAGTACAACCATCACTGATGAACTTCACAGTCACACCAGGGAGAGAGGTGACATACTCTTCAATGTTTGACTTCAAAGTCTGTTCTGAAGTCTCCGCTTGGTGATACATATATATATATACACACACACATACACACACACACACATCAAATATAGTTAAAAATCAAATATATTTACAAATTATAATCTTTACTTGCTAAATGTAGAAATAAATTACTGTAAGTGTCTTAGGTAATCTTTAGTTGTGGAGTCCAAGCCCCTTACAGAGAAGCTCCCATGATACCTACTCAGAAATGAACCTGCCAGATCATCAGATTTTTTACTTCATTAAATATTACCCTATTCCCTTCTAACTTTACATAAGGGGTTCTAGGTCTCTCCACAGCCTCTAAGAATTGCCATTAATCACTTAAAACTCTTAGATTTGTGGACAGAGAAGCTGAACTCTTTAAGATATTTAAAGAGGTTTATCCTGACCCAAATATGAGTGACCATGGCCCAAAGCAGTTTCAAGAGGTCCTGAGAACATGTGCCAAAGTTTGTTGGGTTACAGCTTGTTTCTGTATGTTTCAGGAAGATGTAAGACATCAATCAATACATACGAGATATACATTGGTTTGGTCTGGAATGCCAGAAAACATGAAGTCAGGGATGGGGTACTTGTAGGTCATAAGTGGATTCAAAGATTTTTCTGATTGGCAATTGATTGAAAGAGTTAGGTTGTTATTTAAATACCTGGAATAGAAAAAAGTACCTGGGTTTAAAAAAAAAAGGGTTGTGGAGACTAAGGTTCTAATTATGTAGGTGAAGTCTCATAGTTGGCTGCCTTTGGAGACAATAGTTGGCAAATGTTTCTTATTTACATTTTTAAACAGCACTAGACTCTTAATCTCTTCAAGATTAGGAAGGCCTGAAAGGTGGAAGATCTAGTTATGTTAATAGAGATTCTTTACAGATGTAAATTTTTCCTGACAAAATACGGTTTTGCAAGGCTATTTCAAAATTTGGCAAAGAAACATATTTTAAGATAAAACATTTTTTAATTATTTCATTATCTGTCATGTGAAGTTTTACTAGAGTCAGGTTGGAATTTGATATCTTGTTGCTACAGTCTGTTTTGACAGTCTTAAGAACTCTGTTTTCATGTATATGCTGAACAATTGGGCCTGAACTCCAAAAGAAGAGTGTAATGAAGCAGGTCTGACACTCCCTTCCCATCATGGCTTTAACTAGTTTTTTAGGTTTCTTTGGGTCCCCTTGGCCGAGAGGGGCATCCATTCAGTCTGTTAGAAGGCTTAGAAGTATATTTTTGTTTTACACATTGAACAAGCATGATTCTTAGAATGAAATTAGTAACACATTCAGTTTTGCTTCCCACTGTACTTTGAAATACTCTGTGGGGCTCTTTCCCTGTCTCTACAATGAAAGTCCAGTAGATATCCTAACTTTTCTGTACCCCTTAGGAAATAAAAATCTCATTTCAAGTCATAAAATGTAGTTTTAATTAGAGAATTGAATGCCCAGCCCATGTAAGGGTCAAATTTTAATCTTGATTTAAAATTGAGTCTTCTCCCTCTCCTGCAGCTTGATCCTATTGCAATCTGGGAGCCTGGACTTAGTCAGTGTCTTTGCTCATTTCCCACATTGTGCTGCTGTCATTTCTCTTTCATCTAGCTACAAGGGACTCTGGTCCTGTTAGGGATAGAGCAAGGTAGGGTGAGCAGTGGTAAGGGAGACAGGAGAGTTGACAACTATCCAACAACTATGGGACAAGTCAAAAAAAAAACCTTAGGATAATGGTGATCCTGGATGGCAGAGTAGAAAGACAGAAAAAAACTTTTAAATGTGATTTTTTTTTAAAGCTAATTCATTGGGCATGCCCGGTGGCTTATGCATGTAATCCCAGCACTTTGGGAGGCTGAGGCAAGTGCATTGCTTGAGCCCAGGAGTTCAACACCAGCTTGGGCAATATGGAAAAACCCTGTCTCTACAAAAATACAGAAGTTAGCTGGGCATGGTGGTATGTACCTGTAGTCCTGTAGCAGGAGCAGCCACAGGAAACAGATCTCTCGAACACTGAATACAGGAGGAAGGAGGGTTTATTTGGCTGGGAGCCTTGGGTGGTAATCTGTCCAAAACCCAGCTCCCCTAACAAAGGAAGATTCTGCCTTTATATAGGCATATACTTAAGATGCTACACGTGGAAGAATCTTAGGTTTATAGCTTTACGTATGAAAACGGTCTCGGTTTACAGTCTCAGGAATTACATATGAAAAGGGTCTCAGGTTACAGTCTCAGGAATTACATATGAAAAGGGTTTCAGTTTACAATTTTAGGAATCACATATGAAAAGGGGAAGTTGATCTGAGATGCCTGGCTCTCCCTCTTCAGTCCCAGCTACTCAGGAGGCTGAGGTGGGAGGATCACTTGAGTTTGGGAGGTCAAGGCTGCAGTGAGCTGTGATTGTGCTACTGCACTCCAGCCTGGGTGACAGAGTGAGACCCTGTTAAAAAAAAATTATATACTGATTAACAAGTTGATTTTATTCTATCTATGGGCTTTTTAAAATTAAGAAAGTTTTCACTAATAAATTAATTAATTAATTAATTTATTTTTTAAGATGGTGTTTCACTATATTGGTCAGGCTGGTCTTGAACTCCTGACCTCAGGTGATCCACCTGCCTTGGCCTCCAAAGTGCTTGGATTACGGGCATGAGCCACCATGCCTGGCCAATAAAATTTTTTAAAGATAACAAATATCCAGTACAGTTACATAATTTGTTTTCACTGGCAACAACTACAAATGTTCAGTTCTTTATTAGTGTAGAGGTCATTACAGCTGGTTTAGATGGTTAATATAGGAATAAATAAAATAACTACAGTTCATTCAAACAAAGCAAATTAAAATGAGATTAAAGAGCCATGATAAAAAAAATACAAATTTCAGCTGAAAAACTGTAAAAGTTACATACACACATACCTAATAGCACTAGGAATGTACAATATCAATTATTGGAAAAAATAAGTGAGTGATTCACAGTCATAAGAAATTATTTAACACTAGTATTTTTTCTTTTATAGACAAACATAACATGCACATGGTTTCTACCTTCTATAAGACAAAGTAGAAAACTAACCATTACTGCATTTACCCCAAACACAGCACTGACTGTGCCACAGATAACATGGTCCAAAATATTCAATTCTATAGACAGGCCAAGGTATTGAACACATAGTTAAGTTTTAGGAAAGGCATATATTTCCAGAAGTAAGTATGTTAAATACACAAATATCTATAAATAACAAAAAGTTATCAGGAAAAAGATTTATAACATTCCCAAATTTGCTAACATTTTAAGTGTTTTAGATACATGTTGTCTGACCGGTTAGTTTGGTTACAAAATTAAACTAGCAAACCATTGCCCTATAAGAGGAGCTAAACTAAATTATAACACTGCACAAACTTCCCAAGGAAGGTAACTTGAAAAGTCTAAAAAGTGATTCCAATTATTCTAATTAACATTTGCAATACTAAAAAAATCAATGTCTCAAGGAACACTTTGAAATAATTCAATTTTTCTTCATCATTTTCTAAAAAAGTATTCACATAAATTTAAGATCCAGACTGCTTAAGAGTATGTCTTCAAAGTAGGTTTATCACTACAGGATTTTGATCCAAAGACATAGCCTTAATGCTTCTAAAATGTAATTATAACCTAAAATCACAATCCTTGGTTTGAAAACATCAAAGCTAAGAAACAAAAAAATAAATCAGGGTGAAAATGTGCAGCAGCCATAGCTACAAGAGTGGAAAATAAATTCTATTTTTTCCATAAAGACTCTATGAAAATATAAAGCTCAAAGTCAGTGACAACAGAAGTCCACATATAAATAATGTTTAAAAATTGAAATTTTTCTAAAGCTTTTCATGAGATGTTAATGAATAGCATAACCTGAGTTAAGACCTTATGAATCAAGGTTAAGTTATACAGAACTATGCTGATTTACATACCATCTACAATGTCCAACTATGCATAATTTACAGACACCCATAGGAATTCATAATGACCTATCATATCATCTCTCAATACTGGATGTTTACTGTTTTATAGTTTTACTACTTTAAGTAGCAAGAAGCCTTTTCAGAGGAAGAATCCCATCTCTTCCCTTGATCACCCAAAGTATAGGTAACAAAATATAAAATTAAATAAGATTTAACCAAATATAAAATTCAATATGATTGATGTTTGATAAGCTAACATATAAAATTACCATTGCAATTTTCATAGTGACTGCTTATAAACATAAGTCATCATAAAACTATAAATACTTAGTTTTATAAAAGAAATGCAGATTGTCTCAAGGTAAAAATACAGTGTTTGCTGCTAAAAAGCACTTTGGTGCAATAATGAGCAAAATTTCAGAAAACATGAATATGTTCCCCAAACTTTTAATATTAGTTAAGCAAGAATTGCACTGCAGCAGCAAGATACTTTTTAGTGGCTGACACTATAAAGCTAACATTAAGAAACAAAAAGGCAGAACGTGTGAGCAACAAATGGTATAACCAAATTATTGCAAAGGGAGATTAGCAATAAGAAATGAGGAAGGTGGCCATCCACTCCAGTCTGATAAGACACCATCTTTAAATATTAAGCTTTTTGCAGGAAGTGGAACACCCATGTCAGTGTATGATGACTGTGAAAGCAAACTTGAAAAACTAGCTCATTGTGAATATCCAATGTTGAAGCACCTTCCTGGAATGAGTGAACAAAGTTAAGGACTTGCAGAGAGTTTTCTACTAGAATGTAAGAGGTTTTGAAGGCTCTCTTTTCTGCAAAGGCCATGTGTAGCAATTTTCCTACAAACTTTCTGGTTTAATTCAGAACTGAACAGTGGAATTCCAAAGCACAGCTAAAGAGGAACCCAATCTGCTTCCGTTGTGGAATCAGAGGTTTGCTTTGTTGCTGAATATATAGTTGCTTCCTCAGTGGCTGTTTCAAATGATTCTGTGCTCCCATTTACATCTGGGCCAGAAGCCAAATCAGGTCCTCCTCTCTCATCAGAAGCATCACTGAGTTTTCTATTTGCAGGTTGGCTGGAAGCATTCAACATAGTGACATAGCCACAGAAATGGTGTAAGTCCATTTTTTCCCTTAATATCTGCAATGCTTTATGAACATGAGTGAAGCTCCTTGTAATTCTGTTTCATCAAATGGAAATGGAACATGGACAGTTTCTCCTATTGCATGCAGAGCATTAAAACTGCAGAATGTGTTAAAGCATCATTCAACATCATGAGTACATTTGATAGGAACTACTCCAGGATCATGATCCCAAGATATTGTTAGTAATCAATCATAACTCTGAAATGTATCTGGCAGTTTTCAAAGTCTTGTACCTTTGGACAATAAAAGGGTTGGTGGTCCTTGCCCAGTGATATGATAAATGTACAGTTTAAACCAGACAGAGCTGACTTCTGGGATAGCTGGTTCAATATGCTGAGGGGTGCAGCTGCTGATGGGCCAGATTTTATTGGTGAGGGGAGCCATGGAAACAAGCAGCATGCAATTTTTATTTAGAACACTGCTGCAAGTTGCAGGGTCCAAACCAAGAAGGCTTTCACAGTGTAGGAGATCCAGAGGAAAACCATAATTTGGTCGGTCTGGCTGTGCAGTTTGTGCAACTAGATCTTTGTTATGACACAGAAACAGTATTGTGTTTCTCAGAGTAAGTACATGATCAAGATATCTCTGTGCTTCTCCTTCACCAGTGCTCTGAACCTTTTCTAGTTCTATTAGAAAGCTGTCCAGAGACTCATCTGAGAGTTTATGTACTTCAAACATTGTGACTGCATGACTTTTCAAGTTTGGTGAAAGATTTTCCATCATTAAGAAGGCAGTAAGAGTGGAGTCAAACAGGAATGAAATGCACTTGTGTGTCCTGTAGACAGACTCAGGCTTCTTATGCTGGCTATGTCAGCTGGATATTCTTGACTATTTGTATCAGTGTCAGTTGCCGATGAAGCTTCTTGTACAAGACTCCTACTTTCCCCTCCATCCCATGACAAGAGCATCTTCTGCAGACTTAAGGTACTCTTTAATCTGTTTACGGATGGAACATTCTTCCATGATGAATGAAGTTGATCCAAATTTATTACTTGTCTCTTCTTATGGGCAAAGCCCAATCGGCAATACATTGAAACAACATTCTTAACCAGGGTTAAGTCAATCTCAAGGACATTTGCAAGCTCTGCAACATTTGTGTGCTCATCTATTGAAACAAATATCTTCTAGAGTTTCAATATAATCACCTTGCACTTGATTCATTACAACACCTTCAAGAGGAGGAACTGCTATACAACTGTTAGTAATCGATCATAACTCTGAAATATATCTGGCAGTTTTCAAAGTCTTGTACCTTTGGACAATAAAAGGGTTGGTGATGCTTGCCCAGTGATATGGTACATATCAGATATTGGTACATCCAGATATATAAATCCTTTGTTATAGAAACTGTATACTACATTGTAATCTAGTGATCCAGAGAGTTGAGGACCTGAATGGATGATCTTATCAATAGTGAATTTCTCAGGCAAAATGCATATCTCGATGTCATCTTCTGTGATATATCCAGCCTGCACCACCCACCACGCCTCTATGGCAATTTCCATTGGCTTTATTGGTAGAAGACTATGGCTGTTTTCCTTCTGAAGAATTTTTTTGATGATCTACACTGATTCATAAGGTCAATATACTGGTTTCTTCCTATGCCAAGAAGCCTTAGACAGCAGCAGTAAAATTGGGCAATGAATCATAACTTTTCTCATTATTCATAATATCCTCCATAATCCCAGTATAAGATGAAAATGGTGTTATCCTCAAGACTTTCACCATAATATCCAATAAATGGTAAGGGTACAGCATGAGATGATCTTGGCTGTACTTTAGCAGTTCCTCATAGTATCTGTGTTCATCTTGCTTGACATGTTTATTTCAATATCGTAACTGATTGCAGATACTGTACAGGACAACCTGCTTTTCATATTCTCTCTGTGAATTTCCAAGTCTCTGTCTCATGTTGGCTGGCAACTTGCACCAGGGGTAGTTGTGCCTGATGTGGAACTCCACGTCTATATTCATAATGCCATGGCCAGGGCCGGTGGTGGGGTCTGTGACTGCGACCCACCCTACACCTCTTGCTGTGGCCTGTCAGGGAAGCCCTGTGGGAGGCCTAGCATCTCACACTGTGGAAGGCCTGGTCTGCCCCATGTACTGGGCTCCTGACTGCTCGGCTTGGCCCGGATCAACCGAGCACAGGAGCAGCAATGATGGGAGACTGGGTCATCTGAACAGCTACATGTTTCTTCCGAGTTTTGGCCCATAATTATTATTATTGTTATTATTTGAGACAGAGTTTTGCTCTTGTTACCCAGAAGTGCAGTAGTGCAATCTCAGCTCACCACAACCTCCACCTCCCCGAATTCGCACGATTCTTCTGTCTCAGCCTCCTGAGTAGCTGGGATTACAGGTGACCACCACCACACCCAACTAATTTTTTGTATTTTTAGTAGAGACAGGGTTGCTGCATGTTGGCCAGGCTGGTCTTGAACTCCTGGCCTCAGGTGATCCACCCGCCTCAGACTTCCAAAGTGCTGGGATTACAGGCATGAGCCACTGCACCTGGCCCGTTTACATAATTTTAAAAAGCTTGATATGGATTATTTGAATATTTAAAATAAAATAATTACTTTTGTTATTTATATACTTCAATCAGTGCCTTAGCCATGTCTGTTTTTAATACCTCATTATTGCATTAAATGACTAAAGCCATTTAATTTTTAAAATAAAAATGTTTACAGTTTTCTTCAAAATTAGTTTATAGTTTATGTACTAGGAATTATTGACATTTAATTGGCTCTTATCTGTAAACCACATATTGCCCTTCCCTTTCCTCTTTTTTTTTTTTTTTTTTTTTTTTTTGAGACAAGATTTTGCTCTATTGCCCAGGCTGGAGTATGGTGGCATGATCACCACTCCCTACAGCCTCAAATTTCTGGGCTCAAGCAATCCTCCTACCTCAGCTTCCTGAATAGCTGGGAACATACGTATGCACCACCTCATCCATCTAATTTTTAATTTTTTTATAGAGACAGGGCCTCACTATGTTGCCCAGGCTAGTCTCAAACTCCTGGCCTCAAGTGATCCTCTAACCTCCACCTCCAAAAGGGCTGGGATTAAAGTTATAAGCCACCATGCCAGGCCTATTTCTCCCTTAAATATTTGGTGAAATTCACCAATAAACCCATATAGGCCTGGTGGTTTCTGTTTTTGAAAGCTGCTAATTATTGATTCTATTTCTTTAGTAGACAGAGGCCTATTCCAGTGGCCTTATTTCTTTTTTTGTGAGTTTTGGTGGATTGTTTTTTTCAAAAATTGGTCCATTTTATCTAGGTTATCAAATTTGTGGGCATAGACTTGTTCATATTATTCCTTTACTATGATCATGAGGTCAGTATTGATACCCATTTTTTCATATCTGGTAATAATTTCTGTTGTCTTTCTTTTGCTCTGAGTAGAGGCTTGTAAATTTTGCTAATCTTTTCAGAGAATCAGATGAAAACTGATTGGTTTTCTCTATTGATTTCCCATTTTTACTTTCATTGATTTCTGTTCTGATTTTTATTATTTCTTTCCTTTTGCTTACTTTGTGTTTAATTTGCTTTCTTTTCTAGTTTCCTAAGTAGAAGCTTAGACTATGAATGACTTTAGATTGTCTTTTCTTTTCCCTTTCCTTCCTTCCTTTTTTTTTTTTTTTTTTTTTTTTCTAAATAAGGTCTCACTCCAGTTGCCCAGGCTGAACCTGTCAGGCTCAGGTGATTCTCCCACCTCAGCCTCCCAAGTAGCTGGAAGTACAGGCACACACTACCACAGCCGGCTTTTTTTTTTTTTTCTTTTAGTGGAGATAGGGTCTCCCCATGTTGTCCAGTCTGGTCTCAAACTGGACTCAAGCAATCTACCTGCCTCAGCCTCCCAGAGTACTGGGATTACAGGTGTGAGCTGCCACACACGGTCTAGATTTTATTTTCTAATATATCCATGCAGTACTATAAATTTCCTTCTTGTTTCACTGCATTTGCTGTTTCACACAAGTTTTGATAAGTTGCATTCTCATTTAGTTCAGAATTTCTTTTTATATCTCTTAAAATTTCTTCTTTATGTGTTTTTTAGAAATGTTTTGTTTAATCTCCAAGTATTTGGGGATTTTGTAGCTCTGTTTCTGTTTTGTGATTTCTAGTTTAACTCCATTGTAGTCTGAAAGCATACATGATATATAATTTTTATTCTTTTACACTTGTTAAGGTGTATATTTTGTGGCCCAGAATGTGGTCTGTTTGGTGTATATTCCATGTGAGCTTAAGAAGAATGTGTATTCTGTAGTTGGACAAAGTAGCTGGGATTACAGTTGCCTGCCACCATGCTTGGCTAATTTTTGTATTTTTAGTAGAGACAGGGTTTCACTATGTTGGCCAGGCTGGTCTTGAACTTGTGACCTCAGATGATCCACCCACCTCAGCCTCTCAAACTGCTTGTTACAGAGTGAGACACCACGCCTGGCCTATAGATGTCAATTATATCCAGTTGATTGTTGGTACTGTTGAGCTCAGTGATGTTCGTCCCGATTTTCTGCCTGCTATGTCTGTCTATTTCTGAGAGAGGGGTATTGAAGTCTCTAACTATAATAGTGGACTCATCTTTTTCTTTTTCACATTTCATCAGCTTTTGCCTCACATATTTTGATGCTCTGTTTTTAGCCACATACACTTTATAAGGATTGTGGTGTATTCTTGGATAATTGGCCACTTTATCGTTCTGTAAAGTGCTTCTTTATCCTTAATAATTTTCCTTACTCTGTTTTCTGCTGTATATGAAATTAATACAGCTACTCCAGCTTTCTTTTGATTAGTATTAGCATGATATATTTTCTCAATCCTTTTAATTTATAGTTGTCTTTATATTTAAAATGGATTTCTTGTAGACAACATAGAGTTGGGGCTTATTTTTTGAACCCCTCAACTTGAAATCTATGTCTTTTAATTGGTATGTTTGAACTATTTAAAATGATTATTCAGAAGGTTGGATTAACATCTATTTTTTATTGTTTTCTATTTATTCCTCTTGGGTTTTTTTTTTTTTTTTTCTGAGATAGGTTCTTGCCCTGTTGCACAGGCTGGAGTGCAATGGCACAGGCACAATCATGGCTTACTGTAACCTTGAACTCCTGGGCTCAAGCAATCCTCCTGTCTCAGCCTCCCAAAGTGCTAGGATTATAGGTGTGAGCTACTATGGCTGGCAAAAGCTGTGACCTTTATAGGTTGAGGGGGACATCAAGAAAGTAGAAGCTTGCTTGACTGGCTGGATCTTGGGAGATTTGTTTTGTTTTGTTTTGTTTGCACAGTCTCAATACCTTTAATACTATAGTTTTCAAGACACACAAAATAATATTTTAAGACAAAAATCTTGGGAGATTTTTTTTGCCATCCTGGGTCTTGGGCCTCTCTTAGCTGGAGCTGCAGCAGACATTTCAGCCACATCTCACAATTCTGATTTCATCTATCCCTCTCCCACAACATAACAACCAGGAGCTTTATTTGAAAGCCTAAGCCTGATATGGTGACCTTTACCCTGTGCCACCCCTGAGAGCCTCCCACCCTCCACTGGCCTCTGTTTGTGACATTCACCTTGATGTTTGAGTGCCAAGTTCCTCTCTCTTGGTGTCTCACACCAATAAATCAGAAGAATACAAAAAACTACGTAATTCCTATGAGCCAACCAGGGGAAAAATGAAGACCAACGATCCAAGGAAAAGGGGTGTCGATTATCATCTCTGGTGCAAATTAATCAAAAAAATATAGGCTGATCATGGACTCAAGAAGTGTAGGGGAAAAAATGCCAACTCTAGCAGCTTTTTCCTTGGACCCTAACATGGAAGCAAAGTTCACATCTTCTGTCCCAATCCTGATGGAGACCACCTGTGGTCGGCAGGTCTATTGATTTGCTCTGCACGTGTGAATACAGCCTCAAGACTTCCCCCAGCTTCCCACCTCATCCTTCCTGTGGAAGTCACTATATGTTTGGATAGATTCCAGGGTGCCATGGGGCATGTTGCCAATGGGCAGGGGCACTACTACAAAAAGGCTCTGCACTTGAGGCCCTTAGGGGCACCTCTGTCTCCATGAGCCTCCTTTGGCAGGACAGGCTGATCCTGCTGTGCTAAGACTGGTCATCTCGTTTCCATTCCTATTCTGGGCCAAGAGCTCCTGGTGCCTCAAGCTCCTGCCCCTGTGTCAGCCTGTGAGTGGTAGGATTCTGAGGTCCATGTTGGGTTAGAGCAGTAGGTCTCAGCCAGGAGACGTTGTCACATCTAGGGAGAAGGTCCTGCTGGGATCTAATGGGCCAGGGATGCTACTAACATGCTCCCATGCAAGGGACAGCCCTCAGAACACAGGTCTATCTGGTCCCAAATGTCAGAGAAGCCCTGGCTTAGGGGAACGGGTCCTCTGGAGGGCATGGCTTTAGGCTTTCAGCCCCTCTAAGAATGAGGTTCCTTACTTTTTTTCTTCATCTCTCACTGGCCCAGATGTAGGGCAGGGAAGAATTAGGCCAGGGCAGGATCCAAGCACTCCTGAACCTCTGAGCCAAATGTGGTTCTCCAGATAGCACAATTTCCCCTAAAAATGCAGGCCGAAATGAAATGGGTGAGAAACATGCTTCCCTCCATCTTCTAGTACATTTGCTCTAAAAACCCATCTTAAAAATATGACAAGGACATTTACTGTAGCACTGTTTATAACTGAAAAAGATTTTTAAAAACCCTAAATGTCCACTTATAAGGACGAGATAAATATGATACATTCATGCAGTGAAATTATATGCAGTTGTTGAAAGAATGAGGCGGCGCTAAATATAATGATATGAAACAAGTTCCAAGACATACTATTAAGAATACCAAGGCCAAGCACAGTGGCTCACACCTGTAATCCCAGCACTTTGGGAAGCTTAGATGGGAAAATGGCTTGAGCTCAGGAGTTTGAGACCAGCCTGGGCAGCATAGTGAGACCACATCTCTACAAAAATTAAAAAATTAGCCAGGCATGACGGTGCACACCTATGGTATCTGCTACTTGGGAGACTGAGGTGGGAGGATCACTTGGGTCCATGAGGTTGAGGCTGCAGTAAGCTATGATTGTGCCACTGGGCTCCAGCTTGGGTGACAGAGCAAGACCCTGTCTCAAGAAAGAAATAGGATGAGGCTGGGCGTGGTGGCTCACACCTGTAATCCCAGCACTTTGGGATTAGCTGGGCGTATTGGCAGGTGCCTGTAATTCCAGCTACTCAGGAGGCTGAGACAAGAGAATTGCTTAAACCTGGGAAGCAGAGGTGTCAGTGAGCCAAGATCGCACCATTGCATTTCGGCCTGGGCAACATGAATAAAATGCATCTCAAAAAAAAAGCAAGTTTCTGTGTTAAAAAAGAAAAGAAAAAGAATGTCCATAATATATTATTACAAAAAGAGAAAGTTGAAAAAAATAAAAATAAAGTTGCAGAACAATGTGATTTGGGGAAAATATGCATGCAAATCAACTTGCTATGAAAAAAGACTAGAAGAATATACACAAGAGCATTCATACTGGCTACACATGAAGAGTGGAAGTAGGACTGGGAGTGGGAGTACACTTTTGCTTTATGCAAGCCTATAAGGCTTGATTTCTTTTTCAACAAATGTGTGTGTTCCTTTTGTCATAAAAAGAAATTAATTGACCAGGTGCAGTGGCTTACGCCTGTAATCTCAGCACTTTGGGAGGCCGAGACAGGTGGATTACCTGAGGTCAGGAGTTTGAAACCAGACTGGCCAATGTGGTGAAACCCTGGCTTCATTAAAAATACAAAATTAGCCAGGCATGGTGGTGCACGTCTGTAGTCCCAGCTACTTGGAAGCCTAACGCAGGAGAATTGCCTGAACCAGGGAGGTGGAGGTTGCAGTGAGCCGAGATTGCACCATTGCACTCCAGCCTGGGCAACAAGGGCAAAACTGTCTCAAAAAAAAAAAACAAGAAAGAAATTAATCAATAACAACTGCAACCATAAAGCATGATAAAGCAGAGCAGGAACCACTGGGTTAATTAGCCTTGGAGGACAGTGATAAACATTAAACAGTGTGGAGGGCCACTGTGGTGGGAGGTGAGAATAATGAGTAAATAGTGACTGCAGCGCTAAAGGCTCTGGCTGATTTAGAATAAGGTGGGATAAACTGAGTCAAACACAAAGCAAAAAAAAGGGAACTCACTTCCATATACAATTGATCTGAAGACATTGTTGAGTCCACAGCCTGGCAGGAAGTCACCCCCATTGGGGTAGATGTCAGTGTGACCCACAGGCATCTGAATATCAATGCTCAAGCAGAAGGAAAGCTCTTGTGGAGGTCCGCCCCTTCAAACCCAGCAGGATCCAAACCTGCAGCAGAAGGGGCCCCAAACAGCTACATCATGTGCACCAAGTCAGTGAGTCCTGATTATAAGCTAAGTTTGCATGTGCAGAATGAAGGTGCCTTCTGAGCCCAGCCTGAAGAATCAAGACATGGAAAGCATGGAAGAAAAGAAGAAACCCATTTCCACATGCAATTAACCCCAAGACATCATTGCAGAAATTAAATTATACTGTTATGGAATTTATACTTTCTTCTGAAGCCTTCATGTATCCCGACACCTCAACCAAACCCAGTAAACTAGCCACAAGGTTCAGGCTGCCACACAGCTCCAAGGAACTGCTCCTGTTAAAACTGAAGCAGTTCTAGAAAGAACTCAAGACTGCCTAAAATCAAGCCATTTGTCCCATTCATTCTGCCACTGAGCAGCTTTCACGTCCTTAATTTTAGCAGACTTTTTACAGAATAACTAAGCTGCCTATATCCTTCTGGAAGGAGAACAGGAGGGCACTATGCCAAGAACAGCTGGCAATCCAGGCCAGCTGGCTACTCACAGGTTCCTGGAGCCAGGCAAGTTGCTTTAGTTAAGCTCAGCTCTCAGGGAGGGACAGCTCCCTCCAGGCAGTGGTTGACCAGTATAATTAAGTGTAATTAGAGGGGTCCTTAAGGGCCAGTGAAGCTGGGCTACAGCCCTCAGGACAGCCACTTTCTGAAAGCCCGTTGTGTGCCAGCATTAATACCACCCGACTGGAGGCCAGATTGGCCCTTAGTGAATGACTGTTACATTCTTCACAGCTGTCTGAAATACAAGCAGCACACAAGGAAAGAGGGGAAGAGGTTCTGGATTCTGGAAACACCAGAATTCTTTCTAATTGACCAAAATAAAGGAAATCAAATCTTGTGTAAAGCCACAGAGCGCCCTCCCTGGGCTCATCGTCCATCTGAGAATGATGAAAAAGGTTTGAGCTGTCATGTTGAATCCACAGTCTCCTAAGGGCTGACTGTGGCCAAAGGAGAGGTACCATCCTTCATGCTCTGGGTTCTTGGAGGTGCAGAGGTTGAAGCTCACAGAGGGTTTGATCTCAGCCTGTACAGCTTTGGGTTTGTGAGGCTCACCTGGAGAGAGAGAACAGAGCATGGGTGCATCAAGCAGACTTGGGGAGTGAGAGACCTGGGGTCTGGTTTTGAACTGGTTTTTAGTTCAAAGATGAAACCCAGGTGGCTTAACCAATTTGCTAATCAATCTAACCAATTTGATTAGCAAATTGGTTAAGCCACCTGGGTTTCAGTTTTGACAACTGCTGAATGTTCCCTTTCCACCTCCCAGAAAAACTGTGAAGATATGAGAAGGACAGCTCATCTATACTTACTGAGTATTAGTTAGTCACTAGTATTAATTACTGTCACTCTGAAATACATAGGTCTCTCTTGCTTTTTCCTCTTTTTTCCTATCAAAAGGCGTTCTCCTTCCTTCCCACTTTTTTCTTTTTTTTTTTTTTTTTTTTTTTTTTTTTTGAGATGGAGTTTCTCTTTTGTTTCCCAGGCTGGAGTGCAATGGCACGATCTCAACTCATGGCAACCTCTGACTCCCGGGTTCAAGCAAATCCCCAGCCTCAGCCTCCTGAGTTGCTGGGACTACAGGCATGAGCCACCAAACTCAGCTAATTTTGTATTTTTTGTAGAGACGAGGTTTCTCCATGTTGTTCAGGCTGGTCTGGAACTCCCGACTTCAGGTGATCCGCCTGCCTTGGCCTCCCAAAGTGCTGGGATAACAGGTATGAGCCACCAGCCCCAGCACCTTTCTATTTTTGGAGTACGGGTTCTCAATTCTTTTTCTGAAATGCTTGGGACCAGGTGAGTTTCAGATTTCAGAAGTTTTCAGATTTTAGAAAGGCATTATACAGCATACACCATATATTATGTAATGCTGCCAGTGGGCCTGAGCTATCCCCTCAGATCAAACACCCTAATATTTCTGCAGAGAAATACATAATCACTCACACTTGAGGGCAAACACAAAGATAATCAATAGCTTTCTGTCATCTTGGGCCAGGTTTTTGCTACCAAATGAGTTTAGATCAGGTGAGGCCAGATCGTGCTGCCAAACAAGTTACCAAACACATTTTCCAATTTTGAGAGACTGGATTTCAGAATTAGAGGCAAGAGGCTGTGGACCTGTTGGGAAATAGGCTTCCCCTAGTGTTCCCATCTAGGGAAACTCAGGCATCCTCAGTGTCCTTTCTAATGGTGGCATGTGCCAGGCAATCATCTAGTTTGTTAAGTGAATGACTAAAGCCATGAAGAAACTCCTATGAGCAACAAAATCCCTTCTTCCACCTCCCTGCTCATGCACAGTGTCACCTGGGAGATGGCCCTGCTCCCAAAGTGCAGCCAAGGTTACTGATGGCTCCTGTGGCTTAACACTGGGTAGGTGCTGTTGTCTTGACACTGTTTCAGAAAGGCATACGTGGACCCACCCAGCACTCTTCCAGCCATCCTGAATGCATCACTGGACAACAGGCTAGGAAGTGAGAGTATCAAACTCTCCTATTAACTGGCAGGGAAGGATGCCAAACAACCATCTTGCAGTTAACATATCTCAGAGTTAAGAAGCCAAAGGAAAAAGATACCAAAAGGAAAGAGATATAGCGGTGGGGAGGGTGGAGGAAAAGGAGGGGGAGAGTGGAAGAATGCAGCAGATGGAAAAGGAATAAGGTTCCAGAAAATGCTGCTGAATACACATGAGCATAACTGTCTTGAAAGTAATGAACAAAAGCCCCAACCAGCAGAAATGTGAATCACAGATAAAATGAGTTTGACAACTCCCCGCCTTCTACCCATATAGCCACTCATGTGGAGACCAGATAGGGAAGTTGAGGAGAAAAGGAGGCTGCTGGCTTCCTGAGACAGATCTGTGGATAAACCCACGTATGGGACAAAGACTCTTCCCTTTGGCGTCTGACCCACTCTGGCCCCAAAGTTCTCTAGCTGCATTCCTACTACTTTTGGACTGGGCTACTTCAGCCTCTGGGACTTTCTGATTGTTCTTCACCCAGATGTTCTTGTGCCTCCTTCTCTCACCTGCTTCAGCTCTTTACTGAACGGCCAACTTCTCCATAAGGCCTTCCCTGACCACATCCTAACATTGCCACCTTCCCCCACCAGCATGCTGCACCTTCCTCCTCTGCTTTATTTTTCTCCATAACACTGAGCACCACTGATATTTTAATCAGTACACTGTCTGTCTTCCCCCCACTGAGAGGCAAATGTCCAGAAGGCAGAGATTGCCATCTGTTTTGTTCACTGCTGTCTCCCCTGCTCCCAGAATAGTGCCTGGCATTAAGTAGGCTTGCAGTAAATACTTTTTGGAATAAATGAAATGACTCACACGTACTCAGAGGCATGGAACACAGAAGTTAGAAGGAACTTAAGCATTTTACAGGTGAGGAGCCAGAGAAGAGACCTGCCCAGGCAATGCTTCTAGTTAGCACCAGAGTTGGAAACATGTTGAGTAAAGCAAGGCTTTCCATTCATTCACAGTCACCCTCCTCACATACAGAAGCAGACACAGACCATTCGGCACAACCTCTGCAGATTCTAGTAGAAGATGAGATGATGGGGTTCAGTTTAGGTTCTCCTGAGCCTTCCCCTGCTAACCAGCTGACTTAGTTCTTGCTCTTGGTGACTGCCTCTGGCTCCCCCAGGGCAGGCTGTCTCCACTGGAAAAGGCTGCCACACAGAACCCAAGACGAAGAAAAGCTAGAAGCCAGAAGGAGGAAAGGGAGGAGGAGTGGGAAGAAGAAGAGTGGGGGGAGCACAAGAGTGTTGAAGGGGAAAAGGCTGGCTTCCTGGGGAATCAGCCTGCAGCTTCGATGCACAAGTGACCCACACTCACTCCCTGTAAGCGCTAATCAAACCAAAGCAGCTACCTTTCCACTCGAACTTTCAAGACACCTAGATTAAAAGACAGTTCTAGGAGACAGAGGTCTTTCTAAGAACCTTCTTGACTGCCAAACTTCCAGATTCAGGCATGAGGACAAGGTTTCAGAGCTGCTGGCAGGCCACTGGGCTGGCTGGACAGCACCAGCAGGGGCTGAGGGAGCCACATAAGGGAAGGAGAAGGCTGGCAAGAGCCAGCACACCCTGCCAGCCTTTGCCTCTGGCATGAGTTGCCGGTGATACCCCCATCAGAAGTGCAGAGAGACAAGTGGACTCCAAGGTGGATTGGAGAAGAAAATGGACAGCGCATGGGGAAAAGGAAGAATTTCAGAGGAACGAGGAGGGATGGAAAAATCGGGGAGACAGAGGGGATCCAGCACAGAAAAGAAGTGGCGGGGGATGGGGGAATAAAAATAAATGCACATTACCTTCCAGCCTCCCTTTGGATCAAAAGGTGCAGGCCTCCTCGCAGCAAAGCAGCAGTAGAGGCTCCAGAAACAGAGCAGAGGAACAGAGATTCTCATCCTGCACCGCCACACCCCCTCCCCTGAAACAAAAGTTTTACAAAACAAAAACCACCTCTTGGTGTTTCCAGCAGTCCCAGCCGGTAAAACCAAAAGACAGCAGCCTTCTCTCGGCCAGGGTCTGGGGAGCTGAGAAGGTGGAAAATGAAAACTTGACGTCGGCCGAGCACGGTGGCTCACGCCCGTAATCCTAGCACTCTGGGAGGCCGAGGCGGGCGGATCACCTGAGGTCGAGAGTTCAAGACCAGCCTGACCAACATAGTGAAACCCTGTCTTTAAAAAAAAAAAAGAAAAGAAAGAAAACTTGACGGCACGAAGCCTCGGGCGGTGGCAGGGAGCGGGTGTGAAAGGCTTCCACCAGAACCAGATCTGCCCTCTCCCCGGAGCTGCTTATAGAGAAGGGCTTGCTGCTGTCACACTCCTATAGAGGTAGTTTTTAAAGTATGGGAGTCATCTGACCCTTCGCCGGATAGTGATTTGCATAATTTATTCCCGTCTCTGGACTCTGATTGGTCACACCTTCGCTGACGCCAGAATCGAAACTGGAGAAAGTTTGAATGAAAGGGCTGTACACTCAACGCTTGGATGCCGTGCGCTCCGCCTCGCTTCCTCCCGGGCCTGCTCCGCAGGCAGCTGCGACTCCGGCAATCCTAGCTTTCTCCCACTGCCCTCCCCGGGTCCCCCAGATCCTCCTCTCTCCCCCGACACTCCAAGTGGTGGGGCGGACATTTCCTCGAAACCCTGCGCCCGCTGGGGACCCGATCCCTGGAGAAGAAGGAGCGAAGCCACATTATCTCTGGGAGTGGTCTGCCCTCGCTCCGGGCCAGGAGTCCGTCAGGGGAGCCACCTGATAATCCTTTGGTCCTTCTCTCTCCCCTCCCACCCAGCGAGGGCTGCAACAGGTGCAGACCGGGCGGCCACACAATAACCCGACAGAGCCTGGGCCGCGCTGGAGGATCGCACAGTCCCTGTTCGGGGTCCTCCCGCCGCCACTAGCTGCAAAACTGCAGGCCAGCCAGTCAGCTTCTCTGAGGCCGTTCTCTCCTCTGCAATAAGTGGGTGACAACGTATCCCCGGCTTAGGGGTGTTGGGAAAACTGAGTTCACAAAGCAAAGCACTTAGCGCGGCGCAGGCCCGTGGCAGGCACTCTCCTCCGGTGGGGTGGAGGACTCGAGGAACACCAAGCGGCCTTCTTAAAGGGATCAGTGAGCCGAGATTTGGGGGCTAAGACCAGCCGCCAGCGGTAGTTCCTTGGTGAGTAAAATCAAGCACTTCCTTTCTCTCTTTTCTCCACCATTCCCCCCACGTTTCTCCTTCCCTTTATTGATCCGGGTCCTGGGGCAGAAAGCAGCCAGCGAGGCAGAACTTGGCCCAGAGTCTGCATCTGGCTCTGGGAGCTGGGACTGAGCACGGAACACTGGAGGGGCAGCTGCGCCAACAGCCATTGCGGATGCTCAGCGGGTGCAAGAGGCTGAGAGGCTGCGCCCCCTCATCCGGTCTCGATCCAGCCCGGCGGAGCCTGCTGTTCAAGGTGACACACTTGACCGCGAGTATCCCTGCAGTCGCCTGGAACAGGTCCTGTCTCTGTCTGGGGAAGCAAGCCCCCCTTCCCCCCGCAGCAGTCCCGTAGCCCTTCCTCCCTAGCATCGGGTTTCCAGCTGGAGAGACCTGTGCGGGGAAACAGAGCCCCGGCCAGCAGAGCCTGTTCCGAGACCACTCCTCCTTACTTTTGTTACTCCAGCTGCCAGCAGAGCAGCTTTGTACCTTGCGTGTGCTATCATTCATCAACAAGACGCACGCTAGCTTTAGTTTTTGAGTATAGAACTCAGTGGTCTGTATGGGTTGGTACATGTCACCCCTAGATGTGTTGCGCTCTCGCTCTGGCTCTTGCTCTCTCCCCATTAGCAAACTATACAGACATAGGTCTGATGTTATCTACATTTTACAGATGGGAAAACTGAATCATGGGGTCAGGCTGCAGATTTGAAGAAGATTTCAGGACAACTGGGTCTTGCTCCTCTGCTCTAGGTTTGATTTGGCCAATTGACCTTTAAATATGAGCCCTTGGCAACTCGGTCTCCGTCTCTTTAGTGGGTGAGCCACGGGGTAAGTTGTAGTCAAAAATCTTCTTTCCTAGCCCTGGCTACATAGAGAGACACTGTTCTCTACCAAAAAAGTTAAAAGAATTAGCCAGGCAAGGTGGTACACCTGTAGTGCAAACTATTAATACTTGGGAGGCTGCGGTGGAAGGAGTCCTTGAGCACAGAAGTTCAGGAGTTCAGGGCTGCAGTGTACCATGATCACACCACTGCACTCCAGCCTGGACAACAGAACAAAAAAGAAACCTCCTTTCCTGTTCTGAGTTGCTCACAACCATGGTCCCTAGAACATTAACTGGATAATGTGGAGGGTGTGTCTTGAGAAGCTTTGGCATACGTGAGATAGCCCCTTGGAAGCTAGGGTATTTTGCAGGGTATTTTTGCAAGGTGGTCCTGCAAAGTTGGTTATCCTGCCTAGAGAAAAATAAAACCTGTGTTTTACAGGTTCGACAAAATCAACATCCATTTTTTAACAGTCAGGTCTATGAAACCATTTAGGTTTTATTGCTAGTTGGTTAGAGAGCCCTCCTGTGTTTCCATATTAAAATATTATGCAAGAACTTTCAAAGGACATCATGGAATTATAATTGTAGCATTAGAATATCTGACATCAACTGTTCGGCTTCATATTTTCCAGAAGAACAAGGAGATCTGAAGAGCTTCCTGTGTGAAGGACTTCCAGCTGAGGAGTCTTGGTGGAAACTTCTGCTGTGTTGCAGTCAAAATTTCAAGGTCTCAGGCAACACATGGAAAGGGTTCCAGTCATTCTTATTTGGCAGCCTAGCACCTAAATACCCTTCCTATGTTAAAGGAATAAATACGTCTATGATAAAAGCCCACTTCTTTCTACTTAAAAAAGCTCAAAAGCAATTGCTCACCTGCTCAGCCACCCTTGCAGCTAGAGCCCCCAATTCAAACTCAATCATTTGAACTCTGAACTGAAAGCTAATGAGGCTAGAAGCACATACTCACCCGCCTCTGACAATGGGCAGCCAGCTCTGGTTCTTTGGGGCAGCAATGGAATCACTCCCAAACTAGTCTGCAGTAGGACTTGGGACATTGCTATCTGCCTGAGTATATTCTCCACGCCTGGTTCTTCTTCTCTGCAGAGATTCCAAGTGTTACCCAATATTCTCTTAATCAGATCCTCTTTGACATTCATTATCCAGAGACTGTTTATATTCTTTCAACTAAGAAAATGACTTAATTGCCAGATGCTTATTGAACAGCTACTAGGGAGGAAACACTGGCCTAGAGACCACCCCTGTGCTCTCACAGACACAATGCAGAAAGTTACAAGTGCCAGAAGGCTGGCTGGTATGTAGGAGTTCCCAGATACCTGGACCAATGCTGTCCAACAGAAATATATAATACGAACTGCATGCCTTGGTCAGCTTGGGCTGCCAAAACAAAATACCATAGACTTAGTGGCTTCAAGCAACGGAAATTTATTTTCTCATAGTTCTGGAGGCTAGAAGTTCAAGATCCAGGCATCAGCATAGTCAGTCTCTGGTGAGGGCCCTCTTTCTGGCTGCTAGATGGCTGCCTTTTCACTGTGTCCTCACATGGCAGAGAGAGAGATGACACTGATGTCTCTTCCAATAACAACTCTAATCCCATCATGGTGCCTCGCCTCATAACCTCATCTAAACCTAATGGTCTCCCACAGGCCCCATCTCCAAATACCATCATAGGGAGTTAGGGCTTCAACATAGGAATTTGACGGGGTCCCAATTCAGTCCATAGCAGCACATATATAATTTTATGTTTTCTAGTAGCCATATTATAAAGGTAAAAAGAAACGCATGGAATTAAAATTAAGTGACTGGGTGCAGTGTCTCACGCCTGTAATCCTGGCACTTTTGGAGGCCAATGAGGGAGAATGGCTTGAGGCCAGGAGTTTGAGACCAGCCTGGACAACATAAGAACACCTCATCTCTACCCAAATAAATAAGTTAAAACATTTTTTAAAAGAAATAATTATTGGCCGGGCACAGTGGCTCACGCCTATAACCCCAGCACTTTGGAAGGCTGAGGCGGGTGGATCACGAGGTCAAGAGCTCGAGACCATCCTAGTCAACATGGTGAAACCCTGTCTCTACTAAAAATATAAAAATTAGCTGAGCATGCCTGTAGTTCCAGCTACTCAGGAGGCCGAGGCAGGAGAATTGCTTGAACCCAGGAGGTGGAGGTTGCGGTGAGCTTAGATCATGCCATTGCACTCCAGCCTGGGTAACAAGAGCGAAACTCCATCTCAAAAAAAAAAAAAGAAACGTTATTAATAAGATATTTTACTTAACCCAACATATTCAAAATATTGTCACTTCAATATAAAAAATTGCCAATATAAAAATTTTTTGAGATATTTTACATTCTTATTTTGAAATCCAGTGTGTATTTTACATTTACAGCACTTGTCAGTTCAGACTAGCCATATTCAAGTGCTCAACAGGCCCATGTAGGTCACTACCATATTGGACAGCATTGATCGGCCGTGTTAAAACTAAAACAAATCTTAGACATCACTTAGTACAACATCCCACTTTACAGATAATGATCCCAAGACCCAGCTGGATTGACTGACTTGCATAAGGTCACACAGTTGGTAAGAAGGCAGAGATGGAATACAAACTTGGGTTACTAATTCCATTTTTTCTTTTCTTTTTTTTTTTCTTTTGAGACAGTGTCTCATTCTGTCACCCAGACTGGAGTGCAGTGACAAAATCATGGCTCACTGTAGCCTCAAATTCCAAAGCTCAAGTGATCTTCCTACCTTAGCCTCCCAAGTTGCTAGGCTACAAGTCCAGGCCACCATGCCTAGCTATTTATTTCATTTATGTTTCTGTAGAGACAGCATCTTGCTATGTTGCCCAGGCTGGTCTCAAACTCCTGGGCTCAAGTGATCCTCCTGACTGAGCCTCTCAAAGCACTGGGATTACAAGTGTAAGCCATGGCACCCTGCCTCTGATTCCAGGATCCGTGCTTTTCCCATGGCCTCTCCCCATTCAAAGACAGAAGAGATGATGAAGGACTGAAAGGGCCAGACTTAGTGGAAGACCTGAGATAAAGACATACCATTGCCTCAAAAGAATACAAACATGACCCCTTCAAACACTTACTCAACACCTACCACATTCCTGTCTTGTGCTAGATGCTGTGGGAAATGCAAAAGAAAAAAAAAAGACAAATATAAATGAATGCAAAGCTTACGCTCTGAATTCCAAATGCAGAGAAGAGTAAAAGTCTAAATGAAGCAAATGGATAGAACAGACCATTGGATGAAGGTAAGACTTGGGGAGATCTTAAAGCATGAAAAACCCTGACTTTTTGGCTCTTGGCTAGCACTTGGATCCTCCTGAGTTACTTGCTGCCTGCAAAGTTTAGAAAGGGAGTGCCAGGCTTCCAGCAAGGGAGCAGCCTCTCTATGCTTACCTGGTCTTAGTTCTGGGTAACATGTAGCCTGGATATTCCCTCAGCAAGTTAAGAGGCCTGAATCCTCCAACTGCTGAAGAGCTTTTTGGGGGTTTTCTGTGTTGTTTTTTTTTTTTTTTTTTTTTTTGAGGCAGTATCTCATTCTCTCTCTCAGGCTAGAGCACAGTGGCTTGATCATAGCTCACTGCAGCCTTGAACTTCTGAGCTCAAGTAGTCCTCCTGCCTCAGTTTCCCAAGTTGCTGGACCCATAGGTGTATGCTGCCACACCCAGCTTTTTGTTTTGATTTGTTTTTTATAGCGACAGAGTCTCACTGTGTTGTCCAGGCTGGTCTTGAACTCCTGGCCTCAAGCCATCCTCCTGCCTCAGCCTCCCCAGTAACTAAGACTACAAGTGTGAGCCACCATGCCTGACTCTTGCTTAAGTTTATTCTAGCAGCAAGACTTCTTCTAAGCGTAGTCAACTAGAGCAGCATTTCCCAATGTGTGGCCTAGGACACTGATAGGTGTTACATGGAATAAAAATGGGAACACTGAGTTAAACAAGCAAGAAATGTGCCTTTTCTCTGCGGAACTTCCCAGGACTTTTAATGTTTTCTGCCATCAGTGGCTCAGCTTCATGATCAAGATCCTAACATGTCAACACTGCCTTTCATGGACTGGCCCAGGTGAATGGTGGCACCTCACCTCACCCTTGTCTAATATACCCTTGTGCCTCTGCCTTCCTGACACACTGGCCTTGCTGCCAGCTCCTCTAGTTCCATGTCATCAAGTGCCACATCCATAGGCTATTTGTGGCTACTGAGCACTTGAGACATGGCTAGTTTACTTTGAGATGTGCTGTAGGCATAAAATACCCACCTGATTTTAAAGACTTAAGACAAAAAAAGAATGTAAATTCTCATATTAATAATTTTTATGTTGAATGCATATTGAAATATCAATATTTTGGACAGACCGAGTTAGGTAAAATACACTAAAATTATTTTCACCTGTTTCTTTTTACTTTTTATAATGTGGTTGCTGGAGAAACTATAATTACATATGTGGATCGCAGTATATTTTTATTGGACATCCTAAAGCCTCAAGGTCTGTCCGTTGGCCTAGCTAATGCTAACCCTCCAAGCTCCAGACATCTGTTTGCGTCCTTTCCTCAAAGCCACTTTCCCTGACCCCTTACCTAGGTTTTCTATAAGCATCTTCCTTTCTTTTGTAGAACGTACCTTGGTTTGTAATTACACATTATTTGTTTGGCTATTTGATTAATGTCCATCTCCCCATTAGGGTAAAAGATCCGTGAAAGCAGCAATTGGGTTTGCTTTCCTTTATTACCATTCTCCCAGAGCCCAGAATGAAGCCTGGCACATAGACAGAAAGAGCTTATTACATGATTATATAGTGTGTTGTGCATCTCCAGAAAAGGACAGAGTTTACAGCTTCTACTGAATTGATCTGACCACAGAACCGTTGCCCCACAAAGAGTTTAGTGAGTGTTAAAGCAACCTAAACGTGGCCTGAGAAGTACCGTTACCTCTATATTTGAGTCCTTATGGACAAACCGTAACCTAACTTAATAGGTAGACAAGATTGAAAACTCAACTTAGGAGCATGCGTCTGTAACAATAGCTGAGCTTTGGCCTATCCCAGCAGCCACACTTCAACCGCTCATAGACTGCTGAGTATTCTGTGTTTAAATAAGGCAAACACAAACCTGTGACTAATCCAGTTGTTTCTGTACCTCTCTTCCGATTTCTCTACATCACTTTCCTTTTTTGCCTGTAAATTTGTTCTGACCACAAGGCATTTCTAGAGCCTCTGAATCTGTTGTGATTCTGAGGACTGCCTGATTTGTGAATCACACATTGCTCAATTAAATGCCTTTAAATTTAATTCAGGTGAAGTTTTTCTTTTAATATGAGGGATCAGAATTTTCCAGGAACACAGTCTGGGAAGCATTGGGTGAAAAACTACAGAAGAAGGTGATTGAGCCTCAATTGAAATCTCTACTTGTAGTATGACCTCGGCTCTCCTGAATGATGAAGGTAGCTTCTGATAGATGTATTTTGGTTTCTTTCTGTCCTTTTTTGGTCTATTTGACAGAGTTTCACACTGCCATGCTCAGCCTTTTCTTTTTTTTTCTTTGTAGAGACATGGTTTCACCATGTTTCTCAGGCTGGTCTTGAACTCCTGAGCTCAAGGGATTCACTCACCTTTACCTCCCAAAGTGCTGGAATTACAGGTGTGAGCCACCATGGCTTACATGGTTTCTTCACTTTTTATGTTTCCCCTTCTTTGCAAATCATGAGCTCCAATTTCTTGAAGTCTTCCACTCAGAAGACATCTAGGGGAAGCTGAATAATTTTTTTTTTCATGCAACTTCATGCATGCTGTTCATGCATTGTTGTGTGTTTTTCTCCTGCATTTATACATACAAGGAGCAGGTGAAAAGTTAGGTTTAATGGCGAGAGTTCAAACGGATTAACTTGAGAAACCAGCCAGGCCTTGCACGTTTCTTTTGGGAGAGGTTGTGTGTGGTAGTTGGTCACGTTATGAGAGGCTCAGGGAATTGTTATCAAGCTCCATTCACCCTACCATCTCCACTCCTATAAAAAAAACAAACAAAAAAACCCCACAGTGGTTCAGCTCAGAGTGTTATTTTATTCATTCATCCATTCATAGAGATGGAGTCTCACTCTGTCGCCCACGCTGGTACAGTGGTACAATCTCCGCTCACTGCAGCCTCCAAATGCTGGGTTCAAGCAATTCTTATAGCCTTGGCACTCCAGTTATACTTTCTCTTGCGCTTGGTGGGGTAGCCACATTTGCCGCAGATCGACTTCTGAAGGTAGTAGGCCTTAGAGCCACAGCGGCGGCACAACGTGTGCGTCTTATTACGTACGCTTCCCAAACGATAATGTTCCCTTTGTCATGCTGCTTCTGCGATTCGGACCAGAAAGCGCATTCAGTGTTTTTTACAGATTCTTGTGTTTGGAAGGAGTCTCACAAGTTCTTAAAAACATAACAATATTGAATATTTTCTTCAGTTGAGTAATATATTAAATTCCAACATTGATCCAATCAGCCAATTAGAGGTTAGTTTTGCCTCCTGGAGGTGCAAGGAGACCATTTTAAATATGTGAAGAGAGTCATTTTCAGTAAGTCTCCCTTTGTATGGTAGTGAGTATTCCTATGACTGAAGGTGTTCCAACATTAATTGAAAATCTACATGTTGGTGAGCAGAAGAGATAATTAAGCCAATAGAAGACATTCTTCGACTGGATTATGAGGTTGTGGAAGACAGAAATGTAGAATTAGCTAGAGTTTAGATGTAAGTGTACCAAGTTTTACTGTCAAATAGATTTGAGTTCTAATGCTGGTTTCAATTTCATAACTGAATAATCTTGAACAGCATATTTTAGGACTCAGTTTACTGTTATGGAATATGAGCATAGTAATTATTTCCTCAAAGAGCAGCTGTAAGCTGAAATAGCTGTAGAGAGTTTGGAAAATAACTGGAATATAGTAAGAATTTGAAAGTTGTTAATATATTATTATTTTCCTTATCTCTGACCTCAATCTTCCACATTGTCAGTCTCCCACTCGCAGACCACCTGTTTCTTGACCCCAATACTCCAGTTTCTTGACCCTTCCATTTTCTTCCAATGCAGGCCAACTGTTGATTCATCAATTCTTACTACATTTTCTTTTATTCATCACTGTTATTCAAAGCTGAATAAAGCAACTCATTCCATACCTAGAAGTTTCTAGTAAATGTAGCTAGTTTATCTTATTTGTGATGAGAAATTGGCCTTTCTACTTTTACAAATTCTTGAGCCCTGCCCTATAGTCTGCAACCATGCACAGGGAGTAAAGATCTCCCAAGACAGTTCTTTAAATCTCATATTTCTATCTATGTTATTGCTTTTCATATAAATAGCGTATTTCTACAGATGTCTTTGCTTTTCAGGTAAGTATGGTACATCATTAATTTCTTTTTAATAGGAATCCAGTTGAGTCATACTTCGCCCCCCCAAAAAGGTGGAGCACGTGCCCATCTTAAGACCGTGAATTAAAACCAGTTTGATTTAGAAATGCATTGCAAATGTTAGGTTGTTCCATGACACAACTGGAAAGTGGCACATAACAGGAACTAGGGATCACCTTGTTAGCATTGTCCTTACTGTAACAATGTGAATGACATAGAAACCTAATATATGTTGAGGCAATTAAAGATAGACATAGGAAAACTGTGGTCTAAAATCATCATCATAATTAAGAGGGGTTTCATTTTCTATCTACAGGAGATTTGAAAAATGTTTCCTTTTTGGTGTCCACATTTGCTTATAAGTTACAGATTAATATGACTTCTATCATAAAGAATTTCAGACAATAAAAATCAAACAAGGATATGTTGGTATATATCATAATACATTTTTATTACTGATTCTATCATTTATGTTTTAATTGGCTTGGTTTTAATTAAATAATTTTAAAGGCAATCTGACATAATGAGGAAAATGAGACATGAGGTTTAGAGTCAGGTATGTAAGGACAAATCCTAGTAATAGTGCATCATCTCTCTACTTGATGACTGTGGGGCTTTGGTGAAGTTGAATATGTACTTAGCATTCCTATCTCTAAAATGGAGAAAATAGCCTTCTCTCACTTATCTGGGAAAATTTCACAATATAATCCCTAAACAGTACCTGGTGGAGCATATATTATGAGTGCAATAAATGTTCACTTTCTCTCATTTCCTCTTTATTAAGACCTAACAGTTGTTGAGGGAGTTTTCAATTTTCATAAGCTAGGATTTCATAGTTTTTAAAGTGCACCACAGGAATCTGGACTTAGTCATAATTGTTTCTAATGGTTCTTCTAATTAAGATATATGGAATGACTAATAATAGTAGTGGGTTATCATTTCTAATGCCCTGATAAAGAGAATCCATTCATAAATTGCTTATGGTTCTTCTCTACAGTAGAATTATAATCTGTGTATGCAAAAGCTTCCCTTGCAGATATGCACATGAAACAACATAAATCTGCAGCTTA
The DNA here is from genome assembly GCF_009761245.1 of Sapajus apella. NCBI lineage: Eukaryota > Metazoa > Chordata > Mammalia > Primates > Cebidae > Sapajus > Sapajus apella. The sequence continues at coordinate 6,476,771 of NW_022437046.1, forward strand.
AATCACCATAATAGTTTTTTTTATGAATACCCTGTTTAAAACCCTTACTTAATAACAGAGCACACAACTATTTGATGTAAACGTGTTACCTTATGCAAACTTTCAACTTTCGTAAATCATGGATTGTTGAATATTTAAGAACTTTTGACAACGCCACTCAATTTACATGGAGAATAGGCCTATTTCTTTCCCATAAGAGACCTTTTTCTTAATTGTATATAATTATCATAATTTTGTTATTATCTTCTTCACAGTGGTTTGAGATTTTTATGATCTGAGAAAATGCATTCTCAATTTTTACTGTAACTTTTCCACAAATATTAAGCTGTAACAATTCATCAGAACCTATGTAAATGACATACAATGTTCAGATTTGAAAACTGAAATAGTATTATTCAAATAACTATAAAAATTGTGTTCAGAAGTCATTTTTATTCATTTTTTAAACCCGCTGTAGCTCATAAGCATGACATGGGTTCCAAAGGACATTCGCACATTTTGTAAAAACTAAATGTGGCCGGGCGCGGTGGCTCAAGCCTGTAATCCCAGCACTTTGGGAGGCCGAGGCGGGTGGATCACGAGGTCAAGAGATCGAGACCATCCTGGTCAACATGTTGAAACTCCGTCTCTACCCAGCTACTCAGGAGGCTGAGGCAGGAGAATTGCCTGAACCCAGGAGGCGGAGGTTGCGGTGAGCCGAGATCGCACCATTGCACTCCAGCCTGGGTAACAAGAGTGAAACTCCATCTCAAAAAAAAAAAAAAAAAAAAAAAAAAAAAACTAAATGTGATTTTGAAAATGATTCAATATTCTGAGTCCTTTAGGCAGTGAAAGGATTAATGACTGTGGATATAAAAGGATATGATTATTCCACGTAGAAATCATGCAGCTGTGTCTGGTGCAACTAAAATTTTGTTGTGGTTTATGGTCATTAAAAGCACATATTGAAAGATGCTTTCATAGAAAATGAGAAATGGGATGACAAAACAAACAAATATCACTATTTTAATGTTATACTGTGGTTGGGCTCATAGAATTTGACATTTTTCATAAAATATGGTCCTTAAAACTACATATTTTTCCACTCTGATCTTCAAATCATCTATGTTAAGTTCATGAGATATAGAAATTAAACAACTTTCATACTGCTTACTTCTCACTTGGATTTTCTCAGTTTGAGAAAATTTCTAAATTCTTTTATCTATAATTATTGAGGATAGAAACAGACTAAAAATAATGGATAAAACAATGATAAAAAGAACCCTATAGGTAAATCAATAATGATAATGTGGTAGATGGTGTTATTCTTTGCAATTATTTACACTATGATAAATGCAAACATGTATGGATTCATGGTCCCAGAGAAGAGCTATGAGCAGTTCATGATGGGTTCTCTTATTCTGATATTAGAAGGAGAATGCTTTGATCAGTGAAATACGAGTGAGCCAGATGTATAATATAATACAAGTTTGGAGAAGCATCACAAATTTACACCTTTTCTCTTGCTTTTTGCCCCTGCCAGGAGGACAGCACGTTGCAAAAGAGGCCTTCTTGATTCTCAGGACACACAGATCAGAATCACAGGGTACCCACAGAAACCAACATTGGCCAGAAACATCAATGATTATGATCAACTAAAATTTGGGGCCTTTTTACTACTGCGAAAATGACTCTTATGCATCAGATGCATTTTATTTTATTTTGTGATTGCTGTTGGCCTTGAGTTAGTCTGTTGTCCTATAATGTTTACATTCTACCCAGAAAAAAAATTTGTGCATTTATGGCAGATATCTTCCTGGTCATTCAACTCTCTTATATTTGAATGTCTTATTGTGAGTGCCTGTTTTGCTTTGGAGTGATTTGTAGTTATTAAAACATGGTATTTGAATGAAAATCCTCACAGAAGTGAACACTGAAAACATTGTTTAAATGTAATTGTTCGTGGGTTTTACTTTTGATGTAGCCTTTTGCCTCAAAAATGTTGTTGAATTTCTGGCAAGGAGAAGCCACATTATTACTTGTACTAAAGCCTTACAATATTTTTTGATATTGTTGCCCTTTTGGAATTATATTGAGTTTACAGTTATATGTTGCTCTCAGGGCTGATAATCATGCTTCTTAAGCTCCACATGTTAAAGGTACACAGCCTGGTGAGAGCTATCTGCCAATATGCTAATAAGGTATAGTGGGGAAAAAAAATAGTGTTTTAGAAACAAATATACATCAAAAGAAAAAAAACAATCTTAGAGAAATAGTCTTTTGGCAAGAAGCACAACCAAATATATTAGTTGGCTTAACACCATAATAAGAAATGGATATGTTGGCTTAACACCAATTGGTATCTGCAATATATTATGAGAAGGAAAAAGCTAACCTGTATCACTTTAGCAAAGAAACATATATGTTTTGCAAAACATCCCAAAGGAAAGCAACTGACCTTATGATTATTAAGTTACCCCCAAGAAAAGACTATACATTTTTGAGGCAAATTTGAAGGTGACATGGTACTCTCTATAGTATTACAACAACATGAAAATACAGGGGCTGCCGGGAGTGGTGGCTCATGCCTGTAATCCAAGCACTTTGGAGGCCAAGGTGGGCAGATCACCTGAGGTCGGGAGTTCAAGACCAGCCTGACCAACATGGTGAAACCCCGTCTTAAAAAAAAAAAAGAAAAAAAGAAAATACAGGGACTGGTAACAGCTCTGAGGTTATGTGACAAAGAATCTACCTTAAGTGAAATACAATTAAGTTACTTCTAATTTTGGAGCTGTTAACAATTATATAACAAGTATTTTTAAAAACATTTTTGGTACATATAGTTACAAACTCCTATTATTTTTTAAAACTGACTTCTCAGAACAATTGATTATACTTTATATAGATACTCTAAACAGTGCTGTTCGAACTTAATGTGCATATAAGTCACCTGGAGATCTTGTTAAAATGTATATCCTGATTCATTAATCTGGGATGGAATCTGAGATTCTGCATTTCTTTTTTTTTTTTTTTTTAATCTAAATAGAGATGAGGTTTCACCATGTTGATCATGCTGGTCTTGAACTCCTGACCTCATGATCCACCTGCCTTGGCCTCCCAAAGTGCTGGGATTATAGGCATGAGCCACCGCACCCAGCTGAGATTCTTCATTTCTAACAAGCTCCAAAGTAATGCTGATGCTTTTGGTTCATGGACCACACTCAAGTAACGAGGTTCTAAACCATAATAACATTTATTACCAAGTTAAATATCTGTCTTTATCAGTGACCTGAGTGTTCATTTAAGGAAGATCTTGGGAATTTTGCACTGTCAAAAGTAACTCAGTATATATTTGTCAAAAAAGTAGACAGGTGACTTGTCTACCTTATCAATGTACTATATAAAAGAAACGGAAAATAGATAATATAATGTCCAACATTCTACAACTTAACATTTACCTTTTACCTTGTTTGCCAGGAATATCTTCACCAAGATCAACTGACATATAAATTTTGATTACATTTTGCTCTTGCATCTTCTTATTTACATAAGTGATTTTTAAATTGCTTCAATAGATAACTGCCTTGTGAACAATTAAAAAAAGATTAACAATATTGCTTTAACTTCAGATATTTTATCTTATCTGCCAGTGAAACATGAAGGAGAGAGATAAAGAGAGAATGAGATAGAGAAACTGATGTAGTCTCAAGAAACATCAGTAATCTTAAGATGACTTTTAATAAATATCAGTATAGCAGTCCTTTTTCCCCTTCAATCACATTTATTTTGATTATTTCCTAGGATAGGAATCCTCAAAAATATTTATTTTCCTTTCCTTTAAAACAAGATATATATTCTAAGAGAGAAGGTCATTCCATGCATTTCAAGTGATTGTTTGTATTTCTTTAAGAAATAAATTATTTATATGTGTGTGTGTATTTGGTGGATTCACTTTATTATGTTATAAACTAAAGTGAAAGAAATTTGTACTACCTAAGAGACCAAGTGCAAGTGAGAACAACAGCAGTAAATCAATTTTGAAAGAAGGTGTCATATGACAAAGAATTAAAAACTGTCTGTGAATACTTTATACAGAACATAATTCACATAGTGAAAAGAATTGACCATTTCTGAAATTAAATGAGTGTATTCAGAGTTCTTATGCAAGTAACCAGAAAAAAATATAATTGATATTTTATCCATATTCTATCTTACTAACTTCTGACTTACATGTTTTTAAAAGACACACACACACACACACACACACACACACACACACACACAGTATTTTATAAAACTTTTGAGATAAGTGAACTACATTGTAGACATAGTTTTACACACACACACACACACACACACACACATACTATGTGATAATTGAGGTACTGTACATTATTTTAAATCACTATTGAAGTTAATAATATTTTTGCACATCGATCATGTATTTTTTTTATTCCAGCAATGGAGAAAATATTTTTGTATTGAAACAAAATTAAACATCTAAAAAATGCTTAAGTTTAGCCATATAGTAATCAAAAAATACATTATCTTAAGAAACACTTTCAGAAAAAAATTAAAGGGATGTGCAGCTAAACAAAGTATGTTGTAGCAATTCCTGCTAAACATTTAATTATAGTTTTTAAATTGTACATTCAATAACTGGTCAAACTGAACTTGCTTTTATGTTGCCTAGATTAAAAACTATTCTTCAAAGGTTTTCTAAATTAACAAATATTATTATATTATCTATTTGATCCTGAAATGTTTTGTCATATATATATATATATATATATATATGACCAAGTATATATATCACATATATGTGATCTATATTAGATATATGTGATATGTATATGATATGTGATATATATATATGATATATGATATATATATATATGATATATATCACACACACATATATATATATATATCCAAAACTTATTTCAGGATCAAATAGACAATATATATGTAAATATTCAGAAAGGAGAACATTTTTCCTGCATTCCTCTACATGAGAAAGTATTTTCTGCAAACAGTTCTCACTGTTCCATGTGTTTGACAGCCCACAGAGCTGCAGTGAGTTAACAGATAGGTTTAGTGTAGGAAAGAGGTTGCCCACAAGAAACCCCACCTCACTCGTCTTCCTTCCTCCTGTGGATGTGCTTGTCAGGAGATCATACACTTTGTTCTGCTCTTCACCGCCTTAGAGTTGAGAGAGGCAAGAGTAGTAGCGGAGGGACCCACAGTTTTCCTGGCTACTATGACTGGATGGATAAGTCTGTATAATTCAGGAGATGAGACTAAGGGCACATTTAAAATTGCTATAAATATTTTATCACATTTAATACAATTTTTAATGAATATTTTGGTCTCTATGTTCCTTAGTTCTTCGACTTTTAAAATTGATCCAGAACATAGTTTTGGTGCTTTTTAGTAGACTCTCTTTCTTTCCGTAATTAAAGCCCATCAATTTTGAAGTCATTTTTTTGTCATATTCACTCATATTTTGTATTTTATATTCTGTATACAGATACACTTTTATTTTAGTATTTGTCATATATTAAATTATAATAAAATATATGATAAAGACAGCCATTAAAATATTCTATAGCTAGAAATCAATATATCTCAGAAGTACAATCTTTTTCAAGACGGATTATTTAAATTGAGTAGCTTATTTTAGTTATTCAAACAGTGATGGAGTTTAGACATCATTATCCAAAATAGAAGCAAGCTGAATTAGTATGTGATAAACAGTTTGGTAACTATAAAGTGAAATAAATGGGGAAAATGATATATATATTCAAGTTTTTTTATAATCTATTTTTCTGTATAGAGAGAAAGATAATTCAATCACTGGCTTTATCTGTCACAAAGGATCCCATTAAAGGCTTCAAGTGTGGTACTTCGAGTTTTATGTCTACATCAGTAATATGATATACTAAGTAACTCCTGGGGGAAAAAAGCCATTTTTCATTTCTTTCTTATTACTATAATACTGATAGTGAGCATTTTATAGTCCACTTGTTTTGAACATTTAAATTTAGTTGAAGATTTAGGTACTCAAGAGGCATCTAGTTATAATACAACTGGCTTGTCGTTTAGAAGGTTTGCTTATATACATTACACCCTAGTATTAGAGTTTTTCCTTGGTCTTAATTAAGAGAAAGAAGTGGGGGGATTAGTTCAAGCCAAATGTCACAAACCTCTGTTATTTTTTTAATGGAGGAATACAATTTCATGTTCAATCAGGTAAAATAAGTGAGGTAAAATGATACACTCACAGCCACTAAAAAGATTTTAAGTGTATGTACAGTAACAGTAATTCCAAAATTGCCAGAAATCATTCCTGATATATATTTTAATTGCAGGTAATTTATATTCATTTATATCCTTAAGCTATTTAAATAATTTCATGCATCTTAACTGAATTATTCACATTATCTAACAAAAATTTCTGCAGGAAAATCAAGTAACATTTTGAGAAGAAAAATAATGTCAGTAGAAAAAAACTGTGAAAACTAAATCCAAGAAATATTGAGAAATTAGAAAGTGAGTAAGGGTATTAATTTCATCTCTTTCCCCCTTTAAGGCAACACTTGATCAAAACTTTAACTGAAGTAAAATCATTTTGAGAGAGCACATTCTCATCACTAGAATAATCAACCTCAAGTGATTAATCCCATACATTTTGAAGCATGGCTTATGTATATAAAACACACACACGCACACACACACACACACACACACCAAAAATGAATCAAGGCCAAAATGTGGCATCCATATTACCAAAATAGTAAAATAGTTAAATTTTAAAATCACCATAATTTTGACACTAAGGAACAAGAATGTCCATGGGAAGCGCTGGTGCTTTTTGATCTCTTCTGTCTTTTCTCTGTCTTTTTCTTCTTATCTGGAAAAATATATTTTATCTTCTGAAATACTTACAAGTGCTTTGAATCATTTGTATAATAACTATGAAGTACTTTTTCAAAATCTCTGAACTTTTTTAGAGGAGGAGTTATAGAAATAATTTAAATTTTACCTTTCGTATTTTATTGCATTAATAATAATTGACGTTACTAAGCCAAATAGACATAGCTTTCACAGAATCAATCTTCACAATTATTGAAATATTTTGTAATTTTTTGGCTAAAATAAAAATAACTTCAATGCATCACTATTTAAATTACACCATACACTGTGCTAAGCACATTTTTTCCCCTTTTATCCTCTGACTTTTTAAAATTTTTATTTGTTGTACTTGACGTTCTGGGGTACATGTGTAGATCTTGCAGGTTTGTTGCATAGGTACACGCATGTCATGGTGGTTTGCTGTCTTCATCCCTCCCTCACCTGCATCAGGTATTTCTCCCAGTGTTATTCCTCCACAACCTCCCTGCCCCCCGCTGTCCCTCCCCTACCCCCACATTCCCCCAACATACTCCAGTGTGTGATGTTCCCCTCCCTGTGCCCATGTGTTCTCATTGTTCAACACCCACCTATGAGTGAGAACATGTGGTATTTGGTTTTCTGTTCTTGTGTCAGTTTGCTGAGAATGATGATTTCCAGATTCATCCACGTCCCTACAAAGGACACGAACTCAAATAGTTTTTTATGGCTGCAGAGTATTCCATGGTGTATTTGTGCCACACTTTCTTTGTCCTGTCTGCCGTTGATGGGCATTTGGGTTGCTTCCAGGTCTTTACTATTGTAAACAGTGCGGCACTGAACATATGTGTGCATGTGTCTTTATAATAGAATGATTTATAATCTTTTGGGTATATACCCAGTAATGGGATTTCTGGGTCAAATGGAATTTCTATTTCTAGCTCCTTGAGGAATTACCATACCGTCTTCCATAATGGTTGAATTAATTTACGCTCCCACTAACAGTGTAAAAGCATTCCTATTTCTTCACATCCTCTCCAGCACCTGTTGTTACCTGATTTTTTTAATGATCACCATTCCAACTGGCAAGAGATAGTATCTCAATGTGGTTTTGACTTGCATTTCTCTAATGACTAGCGATGATGAGCTTTTTTTCAGACGTTTGTTGGCTGCATAAATGTCTCCTTTTGAAAAATATCTGTTCATATTCTTTGCCCGGTTGTTTTTGATGGAGTTGTTTTAAAAAAAAATGTTTATCTAATATCTTATTCCTGAAGTAAACTTCATTGTTCTTTTTATATATTTCTAAATCATTTTGCAAAGATTAATATTTTTGTATCTTGGTTTATAAATGGAATTGGTTTGTAAGTTTCCTTTCTCAAAGTATTATTAGAATATCTTGACATTCCAGTTGAGCTAATAACCTTAAATGTTTGATACAGTTCACCTTTGGGGCTACTGGAGTCGGTTCTCCTTCTGGCAATATTTTAAATATGGATTCAGGTTTTTTTTAGTTCAGTTATAAGGCTGTTTATATCTTGGTAAATTTATTGACATGTTTTCCATAACATGGCTTTTTATATGTTGCCTAATATATATTTAATGTCTGTAGGATCTTAGATGGTAATAACTTTCTCTGTTTGAAATTGATAATTTTTTACCTTTGTCTTATTTCTTATTTTACAGATCATTCTACTTACGGGTTTATTAATTTTATTATCTTTTCAAAGAATGAGGTTCTGGCTTTGACAATTCTTTTATATTGGTTTCTATTTCATTATTTTTTGTTATTATTATTTCCTTTTATCTACATTTAGTTTATCTCTTTTCTAACATCTTGAGCTAGATTCAGAACTTATTAATTTTTTAGTCCTATCCTTTTTCTCATCTATAAAATTGAAGCTTTAAATTTCTAACTTTAGTTGCTTTTCATAACCTTGATATATAGAATCTTAGCTATCTTTTAATTAAAAATATTTTCTTATTTTCTTATAATTTATTCATTGACCTATGGGCTGTAAATAATTATGTCTCTTAATTTCCAAAAATTATGGCAAGATATTATTGTTATTAATTTGTCTTTATTCTACTATGATCAGACATTTTCTGTGGTATTTTAATAATTAAAATGTATTGGGAAGTTCTTTGGTCAGTTTTTATAAATATTTTAGGTATTCTTGGAAATAATTTGCATTCTATGGTTGCGGGATGCAACAAACCATATGTCTTATCAAGCCAAATTTGTTAATCCTTTTGTTTAAATCTTCCATGCCTTATTATATTTTTTTCTGTCTTTTCTGTGATATTGAGAAAGTTAATTTAAAAACTTTAATTAATTAATTAAACTCTATAATAGTTTAATTAATTTAAACTCTATAATAATTATGAATTTCTCCTTGTAGTTACATCAGTTTTGTTTAGAATATTTTCAAATGATTATATTAGTTGCATACAAATTTAGAAGTATTTTATCTTACTGGTGAACTGAACATTTTATTCTTAAAATGTGCCTCACTTTATTCCTTTTAATGCCTGTTGTCCTTAAGTTTACTCAGTTTGAAATAATGTATCTATTTCCATTTTTATTTATTTATTTTTTTACATGGTACAGTTTAAGAAACAATTTTACTTTGAAGTAACCTCTCTGTATGTTTTATATACAAATGTGTCTTTTATTATAATCTTACAATCTTTGTCTTTTCATTGAAGTTCTGATTTATTTACATTGATTGTAAGTATTAATCTTTTTGAGTTTAACTCTACAATCTTTATGTTACCTATTTCCCAAACCTGCTTTCTTAAAAAATGTCTTTCTGTTTGCTTTCCATTGGTAGATTAGTTTATATTATTCTATTTTGTTTACTATTTATTTGGAATTCATACATTATTGTACTTGCTGTTAGCGGCTATTCTAGAGGCTATTAAAAACACATTTGACTTACTAAATCTAATATTAATTAGTACTTTTAGTCTTCTATCCTTCTCCCAGGCAATGAAAAGATCTTAGAACACTTTAAAATCAATCTATGTATGTATGAATCTCTATTTCATCCATCTATATGGATGTCTATGTGTATGTGAATATGTATCTATAAATCTGTACATGATTATTTTCCTTAAAGTCTGCTGTATGAAAATTTCCTCATTATACTTTCACTCTTATTTTCACTGGGTGTGGAATTTAATGTTAGTAGCTATATATTTTTTTGCACATTGATATGGCTTGGCTCTGTGTCTGCACCCAAATCTCACCTTGAATTGTAATCCCTGGAATCCCCACAGGTCAAGGGTAGGACCAGGTGGAGGTAATTGACCAGGTGGCCGTAACTGATCAGGTGGAGGTAATTGAATCATGGGGGAGGTTTTCCCCATGCTGTTCTCGTGATAATTAGTGAGGCTCGCTAGATCTGATGGCTATATAAACGGCCGGCCTTGAGCTCATTCTCTTTCTTGCTGCCGAATGGAGAGGTGTCTTCCGCCCTAAGCTTCCTGAGGAACCCCCCCCCTCCTCCCATACCAGTCCTGTGGAACTGTGAGTCAGATTAAACGTCTTTTCTTTATAAGTTACCCAGCCTTGGGCAGTTTTTTAGCATGAAAACGAACTAATACAACATTGAAAATACTAATTTATTTCCCTTGGTTCCATTGTTTCTGTTAAGATTAAGCTCTTTGTATTTTATGTTATTCTATTTTACCATGACGTATCTTTTTGCAGATTTCTTTAATTCAGTGTGCTTTGGGAATAACTGAATGTTTGAATCAGTAAAGTGTTGTCTTTCATTAGCTTTGGAAAACTTGGTTAATACTGCCTTTGTTTCATAGACTTCTCTCTTTCTAAAGTTCTAAGTACACATGTGTTGGAACTTCGCACTGTGTCCAATATCTCCCTTACCCAGTCTTGTTTCTGTCTTTCTGCTATGCTTAATTCTCAATAAATATTTTCTGACTTAACTTACAGTTTTCTAATTATCTCTTCAGCTGTGTCTAATTCACGATTAAACACATCTCATTTAAAAATTTTAGCTCTTGTATTTGTAAATTATAGATTTTTGGTTTTTTAAAGCTGAAAAATAATTTTTATAGTTTTGTTTTCTGCTAAAATGTTTATTCAAACTCTTGAATAAAACAAGCAGTTATTTAAAAGTTTAAGTCTCATAATTACAATATATTCAATCTCCCTTTCAATCTATTATTAATTTTTAAATATTTTCTATAAAATTTAGTGTTATTTTTCCTTTGCTATCTCATTTTTATGTTTGTTGAATATTATATTTGAAAATTGTTTATGGACATAATCTGAGTTCTAGAATGGTGTTTTCTTCTTCTGAAGAGGATTTTATTGGTGGCTTCTCTTCCATGTTTTCCAGTTTTTTCATTTGTCCTTAACAGGAGAGTTAGTCCTCTGTAACAGAAAATGCAACTTTTAAATATTATTTGACCTTTTGAATGCACCTTTTAATATTATTTGAACTTTAAAAGGGTAAATATTATTTACCCTTTTATCATTATATAAATTTTATTATTTACCCTTTTATCATTATGTAAATATTATTTACCCTTTTAAAATATTAATTGACATCTGTCTGTGTCTACTTTCTACAATTACCCTAAGCTTAGCAGTTTCTTAAACTCCAATAACGATCAAATAAAGTGATTTGGTGATTTCCTTTGTACATTATTTAGATGTTCTAAAATGTATTTTTTAGGTCCAGAAGTAGTATTGCTTTATCATTGTTGAACTAAATTTTAAATGTATTAGCCAAGGACTATTTTCATCTGAAATTGACACTGAGTTCTGTATGATAGCTATTGGCAATGTTTGTTGAAGCGATTTTTAGGGGTGTGCTATTGAGGACATATAATTATACTGAAGAAGATGTTTCTGTTCCTATCAGCTGGAGTACAGAATTTGTCTGAAAACTTGGCTCAGGATTTCTGGCTTTCTAACCTCTATACTATGGAGGTTATAAGTTGCCGCGGCAAAAAGTGGGTGTTATCCTCTCATTAGCTGTCTTACATTGGACATGTTCATTATCCTTTTTAAGCCTCAGTTTTCTAGGTTGTTAAATGGGAATGGACAGTGGCTATCTCATGAAATTTACATAATGATAAAATAAGATTATGCATATAAAGTACATGAAATACTGCCTAGCACTCTTTAAAGACTCAGTAGAGCTAAGCTGTTCATTTTATTTTGATGATAGGGCCTTATTATTTGCCATTTAAGAATGAGGACTGATTAAGGCAGAACTCCTTCTCTCTGGCTCTGATTATTTAGTACTTACGTAAACACATATTTATATAGAGCACATATAGAGCAATCTCTAGCTCAAGCTGTAACTCACTATAATTTTCACAAGAATTACTTTCAAGGTTTGACTTTCTGATTGTATATATGTACAATTGTCCTGAAACCCAATTTATAGCTTAAATTTATGCATGTTTCATTTGGCATTATGTCTATCCTGGATCCTTTTATCTATTACAAAAGTTATCATGTTTGTCCACAAATAACAATGTGTTCATTCAGGTCATTGATAAAAAATGTTAGATTTAGTAGAACCAAGGTGATATTGCAATATGTTCTATGTAACATAATCTGGCTTGAAAATCTTAACATGCTTTTAACAAAATGAAGCAAATTTAATGTGGCATGAGCCATCGCTCTTGTTGTTCATCAGATCGTTATAGTCTTTTCTAAGGGTGAATGAACTTTCATGTTTACTGATTCCTCCAGATGTTTCCTGGGTATCAAGTCAGTGGGTTAATTTGTAGTTTTTATAATCTAAAGACTGGGGCATCATTTGACTGTTTGCAAAATTTTGATGCTCTGGAATTTTGCTAGAATTTTCCACAGGTTATTGCTATACAATTCTGCTTACACTTCCCACAGTATGATCATTTGTGGCTGAGATAATTGCATAATTGCACTTATTTAAAGGAATTGTGTGGGGATTTTTTGGTACACATTCATAAATAACCTCAAGCTCAGCTCCCCTTTTAAAATAGCCAATATTTATACTATGTATTTTAATTGCTAAAAACTAGTGCATATTTTTTGAGATCCATTTTTCTTGATACTATACCATAAAGTTTTGACTGATGAAGATGACATTATCTTCTTCCCACCCTTTGTCATGAAAGAAATCATTTTTGTTGGGAAGAAATGATAGGCTTGGTGTGTCTTTCAACAAACTAATATCTTTCACTTTAGTAGAGCAGTTGTGTCATAACTCTTCCCATGACAGCCAAGTAGAATTAGATGCATTAAAACTCATCAGAAGAAAATTAAGATTACAATATAAAATGTTTACATATGTATTAAAACATTAAATATGTACATTATGAAGGACTAAGTCAAATAAGAATTGAATTAGGTGACTTTTTTTAGAAATCATTATTTTGTCACGTGTTTTATAGACTAACATAATTTTAAAAGTATGAAAGACATTAGCAGGCACCTAATTAAGAATTCTTATTTTTCAGTGGACAAAACAGAAACCCAGAGAGGGGAAATAACTTTCCCCCAAATCACATGGTTTTGGTAGTGAGAAGAACAATGTCATTTTCAGTACTTTGACTACTTGCTCTTGTAATCCAAAAGCTTACTGTGTGGCAAGACCTGTTTTCCTGGCTTGGCAGAAGTTTTAATAAATGTATTCTGTTCAATCTTATTGTGGGAGGGAAAAAAAGGCAAAATGAAACTTACGAAATAATTGCTAAAGTCAGAAAAAGAATTCACCAGTTTCTTCTTTTCTTTGATGTTTGACTTTGCAGAATGACCTTTGAAATGAAAGAAATAAAAGATACATTCTAGTAGCACCATGTGTAGAAGACGCAGGATCAGGCTTGTGGCAATAATATAATGTTCCAAGGACTTAAAAGTTTCTTCGTCAATTATCATAGAAAAGTTCAATTGTTTGTTCTGAATGAAATGAAATGATGGGCTGCAGAAACAAAATAAAAATATTGAACTCCTGAGAACTACTCAGGATATTCCTCATGACCTTTATACTGGTCACAGTAAAATGTAACAGCATGACTGGGTAACATGTTTGACTTCCTTTTCTCTATTTAAACCATCTCTGCACTCTCTTTGTCTTGTCTCTGTCACACTCTTTGTCTTCTTTTACCTGCTCAATACATCTTCAGAATTTATTTCTGACTTTTTATCTGCATTACTTCTTCTGTTGTTGTTTGAGACAGAGTCTCACTCTGTCACCCAGGCTGGAGTGCAGTGGTGGGATCTTGGCTCACTGCAACCTCAATCTCCTGAGTTCAAAAGATTCTCATGTCTCAACCTCCCAAGTAGCTGGGATTACAGATGCCCGCCACCATGCCTGGCTAAATTTTGTATTTTTAGTATTGATGGGGTACCAACAACCTGCCCAGGTTGGTCTCAAACCTCTTACCTCAGGTGATCCACCCGCCTTGGCCTCCCAAAGTGCTGGGATTACAGGCATGAGCCACCGCACCTGACCTTATATGCATTACTTTTTATCTGCATAACTTGTTGCTCACTCAGTGTGTTCCCTTCTGCAATGACACATCTTCAAACTTGATCTCTCAAAATTCCTCCCAAAAACCTTTCTTTAGTAGCTTGCTATTCTAGAGGAACAGGGAGAGGATATTCCAGTGCCTGAGAGCTATGTCCCTGCCCTCAAGCATGTTTCTCTCTTGGAATAATTGCTCTTTTAGTTTTCTAAATGGCAAGTGAGGAAAAAAATGCAATTTAAGTCAACTACTGACTTCCACAATCAATTTTATGCTGTTAAAAAATCCTGTTTCCTAAGCCATTATATAAAATGAGTAATTTTTATATCCTCATTAGCAAGTAGGTAGTAAAATTTCAAGGTGAGTGTATCTATAGCAAATACATCAAGTGTATTTTTAAGAGTCTGTTTCAGAAGTAGTTATATTTTGGATACTGAATTTATATGCCCCCTTTCCTTTTTATATTTATATTTTATCCTTAAATAGCATTGACAGCTGCACTTAGGTTGCAAATAATAGTGAAGAATGAGTTTTTCTTTTCTTTTTGATATACTTAGCGAAGCAATAATATTGGGTATATTGAAAATGGCAACATTTTAGTTTAATTATATGCATTTATTCTCATATCTCTATGGTCAAGTAATTGGTGATAACGATACAACATAAATATTTTGCAGAGATTTGTTATTCAATCACATAAATAAGCAGTGCTTTCCTAAATCAAAAGACATAGAAGCAAAAGGAAGTACATAACCCAGTGGATTTTATTGTTCATAGCTTCTCTCCAGTTGCCTATTTTACATATAAAATGGAATCTATTTTATAATCTCCTATATATGTTCCATTGCCCAGTTGGAAAATAAGTTCACAGAAAAAGAATGATGACTAAAAAATAACTCCTGCTGGACAATATTTTCCATTTTGACAAGATCCAATGGAACACTCCAAGTCTTGCTCCATTTTGGAGTCAAAATTATGTTTGTTATTACTTGTTTGTTTCATTGGAGGGTCTCTGTTGCACTTCAAATCACAACAAATACAAAGTCAGTGATTTTGTCTATAAGCACAGTTAACTTGACAAGCCTTTTCAAGGATGCTCAAGTCTAGCTGTCATGATTACAAATAATCATAGGCCCTCCAGGCTGTTGTCAAAATTTTGGGTGAGAAAAAATTTGTTTTATGAGCATACTATTGTTAATTCCAGAAAGTTTCAGGTAAAAAGTGTATCTATTTTTAATCCAAATACTTTCTTCCCTGCAATTGCTCCATTGAGTCTTCTTGTTTCCTGCTAAGCCGCACAGGCTTGGTTGAAACTGTCTGACTTGGATGCTCTTGAAAGCAGCTTGTGTGGCTCTTCAGGGAGGTGGTTTCTGTTTATAGAGTGGCCGTTCCATTTTCCCACTCACTGCCTTCACCAGAGAAGGAGGAGTACATCAAGAGAAGGTTTTGCTCGCCTCTAGATGCATTTAGGATTAGTGAGATTTCCTCCAAAGGACAGAAAAGAAGTGGCATAGAAAGAGAGCAAGATAGGGAGAGAAGCATATATAAAAGAGGTAAACACAGGAAAATAATTCTACCTTCATTTAATACTTATAGAAGGGACATCTCATGATTAGCCCCTGGGAGGAATCTGAAAAATGAACCATCATTATAAGGCAAATAAAAATAAGGGAGAACATGAAAAGAGAGCTGTTTTGCATGAACATGGGACAAAAGAGCAGAAGATTTGGATAAGGAAAAAGAAAACTTGATTGTTTTGCTGAAAGGAAGGTAAACACTTATTCCAGGAAAGAGAATGAAAAATTGGAATTTGACTTTCTGATCATTGTAATTATCAGTAATGGTCAATTGTAATTATTACAGTTTAGAAAAATGAAGGAATCTGACTGGCACTCAAGCATTTAGTTGCCATGTTATGACCATATCATTTGGAAAGCTGTCATTTGCATTTATGGAGATGAATAATTGCTTTTCCTCTGCTTCATTTTATGTCTTACGATCTGATAGAGAAATGTCTCATTTGTATTCCTTTTATGCAAATGATATGCATTCTGATCACAGATTTGGCAAGTTTTTCTCCCTTTTGTTGTAATTTCTCCTCCCTGAGAGAAGCATTTGGTCCTCAGTGGCCTACACCTTACCACCTAATAGCATGCTCCAGCTACTGAGCACTCGCTACGGTGGAACAACTCATTGGATAAAACATGGTAGTATTTCTATTTTGTGTTACAGATGATGTTGTTCTGCTGATAAGAGCTTTCACATTTATTATGTCATAGCTTCCTTGTGAGAGAGTATGTATCCTTTTCAGATAAGAAATCTGACTCGGAGAATTAAAAACTATTTTCTTTTAATTTTCTCTTTTTCTCTTGTTCCAGTGCCCATTTATATGACATAAGAAGAAGGTCAAAATTTATTTTCCTAGAGGTTATTCATTATGCCAGTGCCATTTACTAAAAGAAAATCTTTCCTCCTGAAATTATAATATCATTTTTATCATAAATTAACTTCTCTTGTCCATTTGGATATGTGCATGTATGCATGTATGTATACATAAATATATGTACACATGTATACATATATTCTTTATGGACTCCTTTCACTCTTAGTTAAACAACAAATTTATTGTTAGAGAAAAATGTGCCTTAATATAATATTTAACACGTTGATACAATAATAGGAACAAATATCTAAAAATTAGTATAAAAAACATAAAAAAAACAGCTGATGGATAACAGATATAAACTGATAATTTGCAGAAGAATTGCAACAACTTCAGTAACAGTTAAGAGACTGTGAATTATAATCCAATATGAGACTGATTTTTACCTATTAGTGAATGAAAAGAGAATAAGCGCTAAAAAAGCAAATAATCTCTTTTATAAGATTTGCATATTTTATGAATATAGAATAAGCTGTAGAAGGTTATACATTATGCCTTGGAAAAATGGGTCATATTAATGAAGCAGGAGTAAAAATGGAGATGAGATTATTGACTTTTAAAATATATATATAGTGTGTGTGTGTATTTTAATTGTCATATCCTCTTCTGAAACGACAGCTCCTCCTTTCTTCCTCTGGAGTCACCCATCAATTTATTTCCTTGGCATAAAAGATGGTCCTTCCACCTCCAGATGATAGAAATATTTTTGTTATTGTGTGGTAATCCCAGATTGGAAATCAAATATTGTCTCAACCATTATGTTTTTTTAATGCCAAAAAGAGATGGCAACAAATCCATGTATGATCTAATCCTTTATTCATATATTACTTTTGCAATTTAAAAATTGAATGTGATGAAAATTAGCAAAAATGTACATCTAGAAAATTATAAAATGTTAACAGAAATTCAGAAAAATACAGAAACTTTCTCATCATATGTTTTAATTTGGATTCTTCAAAATCGATCACAGATTTCTGTTATGGGAGTAGAAAAGTGAAGCAGGGTAGAAGACAGTCAGTTAGGGTATGTGACCACGCCCTTGGCCACTTCATGTTATCCTCCTGTCAAGGGCCAAAAGAGCTGAGCTATTTATGTTCCAACTCTGGTCATATGGACATTGATTCCAGAGGGAGGAATTAGCTAATCTTTTGAAATGTAGTTCACATCAGAGTGTTCCATCACTTTAGATAGAGTCCCAATCACAATTTTTAAACATTAGTTTTAATCTCTCTCTCTCCCTCTCTCTCTCTCTCTCTCTCTCTCTCTGTGTGTGTGTGTGTGTGTGTGTGTGTGTGTGTTTTCTCTGTTATTAAAGTGAAATTTAACTGATATTCTACAGGTAAAATAAAGGGCCTATAAGAAGACAGACTACAGCTTATTATAAATACCTTTATGCCTTCCCTTTTAACACTCTTGCTGTCATATTTTATATACATACACTTATATGTTTACATCAGCTCCTATTTTCAGAAGACTTTTTTGGTATTTTATTATTTTGTTATGAGGCACAATATTACAACATTGTGAGGCTTTAAACCTATTTCAGCATTTTAATATTTTCTTTTTAAAATTCTCAACATGGGCCAAGTACATTTCAAAGCTAAAAATTCTTTCTCAAATAGATGTGGTTGTCTATTGCCCAGTTTTTGTAATTGAATTACAGATAGATAAATCTTCAGGAATCGCCTCTCGATTAAATTCTCATTTCAATTTTGGTGGCTTGGTTGTTTAATGAATGAAGGAAATCTTTGAATTGATCTGTTTGATCAAGCTCTCTGGGCACTTGCCACATTCTTTGCTGGTTGTTGATTTGACATCAGCTGATTTCAAAATGACTCAGCAACAAGGTGATTTTTCTCTTCTTTGTGTCTCCTCTACAGTCAATGTGGTTTAGAGCCTGTTGATTAATTTTTTCAAGCTTGCTTTTATAATACTGTGCACAATGGGTTATTTTCTAAGATTTGTAGAACCAATGAAGTGCACTTGTGTGTGTATATTTTGTCTTGTTTTGTTTTAGAGACAGAATCTCCCTCTGTTACCCAGGTTAACATGTGGTGGTGTGACCGTAGCTCACTGCAGTCTTGAACTCCTGGGCTTAAGTGATTCTTCCCCCTCAGCATCCTGAGTAGCTAGGACTATAGGTGTGCATGACCACACTTGGCTAATTTTTAAATTTTTTGTAGAAGTGGGGTCTTGCGATGTTGCCCATGCTGGTCTTGAACTCTGACCTCAGGTGATTCTCCCTCCTCTGCCTCCCAAAACACTGAAATTACAGGCATGAACCACAGCACCCAGCCTGATGCATTTGTGAAAGTCACCACAACAGGTGCAAAATCATGGCAAATGGATGTGGTTAATAAGAGGGTAGGATTCAGAATTTTAATTTTTTATATCTAGGAAAAGTCTAGAGAAAAGCTATGTATGTAAGAAATACTGGTAGTCTTATTAGACAAAAATATTTAAGGCTTTCCTCGGTGGGCCGAGGAGTATCAAATTGAACAAATCTCTTAGGAATTACAAATTGTAAACCTCATTTCTGAAAATAGATTTAGGAATGATAACATGATTAAAAAGGACTGAAATGCAAATAGTAATAATGGATTATGTGACATACTCATGGCTTGTAACCTTTGATTTTAAGAGAAATAAAATTAGACTTCATTTTATTTCTTTTAAATGAGTTACGTGACAAAAGTAGGTTATCAAAGTTTTTAATTGGTAGAAGTATGTTCCACCAATTATAAACTTTGATGACCTAGTTTTGTCACGTAACTCATTTCCCCAGGAAAACAAAAACAAACCTATGTGAGCTGAAATGGACTTCACCTTCCTAGTATTCATTTTAATCCACATCAGTATTTTAAAAGGGTTAGTGGCCAGTTATCCTGCTGTGCAGAGTTCTGTAAATAGCCAGACCAGGCCCTCTACCTGGAGGAGTTTTTAGTCAGCACTCTTTTTTTTTTTTTTTTTTGAGATGGAGTCTCACACTGTCACCAGGGCTGGAGTGCAATGGTGCCATCTTTGCTCATTGCAACATCCACCTTCCAGGTTCATGTGATTCTTTTGCCTCAGCCTCCTGAGTAACTGGGATTACAGGCCCATACCACCACACTGGCTAATTTTTTTGTATCTTTAGTAGAGACAGGGTTTCACTGTATTGGCCAGACTGGTCTCAAACTTCTAACCTCGTGATCTGCCAGCCTTGGCCTCCCAAAGTGCTGGGATTACAGGTATGAGCCACCACACATGGCCCAGTTAGCACTCTTTATTGTGATAGAAATCCAGCTCAGCCTTACTTTAGCAGAAAAGGGCATTTGTTTGCTCTAAAAAATGGGAAGTCCAGAGGAGGATAAAGCTTCATGCTTAGATGTATTTAGAAATAGAAATGAGGTCAAGGGGTTGTTAATTGAAGTCCTTTCTCTCCTGTTCTCTGCCCTTTCCTCCCCTCTTACTTTTCCTTCTCTTCTCCTCCCCTCCCTTCTCTATCTCTCCTTCCTTCTCTCTCTCTCAACTCTTTTTTCCTGTGTTGGCCTCATCCTCTTCTACTGAAGCCAGTCATGCAGCCCTTGATTCATATCAGGTCAGTCAAACACGCTGTGCAAATCTAGTGGCTTAAAAATTTTTTTAAAGCGGTTTTATAATTTTTCATGATTCTTTGAGTCAGAATTTCAGACAGGACACAGAGTGGCAGTTCATCTCTTAGCTACTCAGTGACTATAGAAGCTTAAAAAGTCTGGGATGATATCTTCACTTACATGTTTGACGACTAGGGAAAATGGTGGAAACATCCAGAATGATGCTAAAATAATTATAGTGGGTTTTAGGTTTCATTGTTTGGGCACAAATTTTAATAAGGAAGCTATAACAGGATGTTAAGTATTAAATTTTATTCCTATATATGTATATCTTTTGCAGTTATTCTAAATGACTTTGTACAAAGCTCCACTTACTTTTCTTTTTGAAACTTTAATGTATATATAAAAACAATCATGTGGCTTTCTTAATTGATTGATCAGTGTGGAATCCATGACAACAGAAATTCAATTTATTAAATCATTGTTGTGATACTTGTAAATTGGGTAAGACACTACTCTGTCTTGGTGGATAAATGAAGTTTGTTAAATAAAAGTTAATTTTGATTTGTTTGTAATTTAAAATGCTTATAAGTGAAATTTGCCAAATTATTTTTTCTACTTTTGTTTGAGGATGATATTAGGCATGATATCTTCATAAAATTAAACATACTTTATCATTTGATCCTAGGTAAAAATATAATCTAGTCCTTTGAAACGTTGGAAAAAAATTACAATAAAACCATCTAGACCAGTAGCCGTTTTTTGATGTAACATTTTAATAATTGTTTTTCTTTTTTCTTGTATGATTGTGGGTTTAGTTTTTCTACTGCTAGATTGAATTTTTGTAATGTATTTTTTTTCCAGAAAAATTATTTATTTTATTGAGGTATAAATTTACTACCATGATTTTGTGTTGTAAAATCTGTGCTTTTACAAAAATGTTGTAAAATCTTTCTACCTGTCTTTATGTATCCAACTTTTAGCCAGCTTTGTACCGCAAGAGAATGTAATCCAAAAATAGAAGTCTAAGCCCCCTGACCATCTGAATGGACCCCTTCTCTTGGCAAGGGCATTCCAAGGCTAACCTGAGGAACTGGCTTAATCCATGATGGGGGGGTCAAGGGGTGGACATGCTCCCTTTTGGAATTACTGATTGAACAGACTCTAATTCTGGTGAGAGACATTGGCAATCTATTTGCTGAAGTCTGCTACCTGGAGGCTTCATCTGCATGATAAAACTTTGGTCTCTACAACCACTTATCATCATAACCCAAACATTCCTTTCTATTGGTTTCAAGTCTTTAAATAATAACTCAACCAGTTGCCAATCAGAAAAATTTTACATCTACTTATAACCTGGAAGCCCCACCCGCACCCCACCCCTGTTTCAAGTTGTCTGCCTTTCCAGAGTGAATCTTATAAGAAATCTGCAACCACCATGGGCACATGTTCTCACGGTCTCCAAGGGCTGTGTCATAGGTGATTGTTGTTCATATTTGGCTCAGAATAAATCTCTTCAAATACTTTACAGAGTTTGACTCTTTTCATCAACAAGGGTGACCTGTCAACTATATCATTGAGACCCTTATCCTCTGTCTTCCTGCTGGGTTCAGTTAATGGGGATTCCCATCAGGATGTTGGAGGACAGAGAGAGGCTGGCTACCTACTACCCTGGCTCCTTTACTTCAGTTTAACTCAAGGTGTCACTGAATGTTTCCTTTTACTCAGCACTCTCCTTGAGTATTGCACCAAGCTTTGCAGTTTCCCTATACCTTGCACATACTTTATACTAAACATTTCTTGAATTATCTTAATTGGTATATACTGCTTCCTGCTGATATAGAATTGAAAACAATGTCTCTTGATGTTTTACATCTCTTTTTGTCTTTATGGTGGTTAATCTTATGTATCAACTTGAATGAGACGTGGAATGCCCAGATATTCGGTCAAAGGTTTATTCAGGGCGCGTCTGTGAGAGTGATCCAGGGTGAGATTAACATATGACTCAGAAGACTGAGTGAAGTAGATTGACTCTAAGGTAAGTAGGCTTATCCAGTCAATTGAAGACCTAAATAGAATCACAAGTCTGAGTTAGAGGAAACTCCTTCCTGATTGCTTGAACTGGGACATTTTTCTTTTTTCTCTCTCTCTTCTTTCCTTTCCTTTCCTTTTCTGCCTTCACACTTGAACAAAAAAAATGGCTCTTCTTGAGTCTCAACTTTGCCAGCTTTTGATCTGGAAATGTACCATCAGCTCTCCTGGGTCTCCAGTTTGCTTATATAGATCTTAGAACTTCTCAGTCTCCATAATGACATAAGATTCTTTCTTATTATAAATCTCTTTGATGTAACAGCTATCTGAACATGTGGAAACCACTTTGGAAATGGGTGATCAGTAGAGACTAGAATACTTTTGAGGTGTGTGCCAGATATATGAATGTTAAGTGTGATTCAGTGAGACTCAGAAATGTGAAATATGATAACTAGGGGAAAGGTGATTCTTGTTATAAAGTGGTGAAACCGCCTTTGCAGAGATTATGACAGTGAGAGAAGTCTAGCATGGCTGACTCGATCTTGCTTCTAACCTCACAGGCTGGCTGTCCTCTCCCATTCCTGGGTGTAGGCCAAGCTAATGTTATCGTGAACCCCAAGTTTCTCTTCAAAGAATCAGTATGCCAGCATGTTGCGATCCCTTATTCTTTAATTCTCTATTTTAAAGTTTAACTTCCTTATAATTCTAGTAAACAACCTTCTCCACTGGATCTAAACAGTAGTTCACATCTGTTCCCCCAGCCCCTGGCTCCATCCTGACTCATCCCAGTCAGCTGCTCTGGTCACCTTCTTTAACCTAGGTCCCCCCGGCTACCTGCTCTGACGTCCTGGTAACCGTCCTTCCAGCCAAAACACCCACTCTGCCACTCCAACTCGGACCCCTGCCCTCTTCAGAATAGCCAGTCGGGATTAGTCTAGCTTGTGCAATCTAACCCTAGCCAATAGGAAAATGACACAGCAGTCGGGATGACACCCATCAAGCATAAGTGCCCCTTCCCCCCTTGTCCAAGCATGTGGCTGCCATTGTTCCATCTGTG
Organism: Sapajus apella; assembly: GCF_009761245.1. Lineage (NCBI taxonomy): Eukaryota > Metazoa > Chordata > Mammalia > Primates > Cebidae > Sapajus > Sapajus apella. Next base: position 6,500,241 of record NW_022437046.1, read on the forward strand.
AGCTGCACCCTTCTATAGAAGTAAATTGCCTTGCTGAGAGGATTTATCTTCGAGTGCTATTTCTTTTGCAGCATCAAAATTTTACTTATAATACTAACCATGGGAGGAATTTTGTTTATTTTTTCTTTTCTTTTTTTCTTTTGAGATGGGTCTCACTTTGTCACCCAGGCTGAAGTGCAGTAGCATGATCTCGGCTCACTGGAACCTCTGCCTCCCATGTTCAAGCAATTCTCCTTCCTCAGTCTCCCAAGTAGCTGAGATTACAGGCTCTACTATGCAGTAGAGACGAGGTTTCACTGTCTTGGTCAGGCTGGTCTTGAACTCCTGACCTCAGGTGATCTGCCTGCCTTGGCCTCCCAAAGTGTTGGGATTATAGGCATTAGCCACTGCACCTCCCTGAATTTTGTTTATAGTTTAACTTTGAAACAAAAATGATGATCATCTCTCCTTACAACTGACCCTCTCCTTCTTTGGGGACTAAAACTCCCTTTGTAAGTCTAATGAAAGGCCACAAGATTAGGATTATGGAAGGGGCCTTAATTCTGTTAAAATGTAGGTGTAGCTTACCTTTCTGTAATCATTCACTACAATGATAGTCACAAGATATATACCTTTCCCAAGTGCTTCTGTAGGTAACAATACTATTATAGAATGTAAGATTGGTCTTTTGAGATTTTTTTTTTTTCAAACATTTGCATTCTGGTGACTGACTGACTCTACCTAGACCTATGATTCATAACTCAACTGGTCCTGTGGCCCCTGCCCGGAGATTGACTAAGTGTATGAGGACTGTTTTCTACACCCCTGTGATTTCAGCCCCAACCCATCAACAGCATCCATTCCCTAGTTCCCTGCCTCTCATATTGTCTGTAAAATCACCAGCCTTTGAGTTCTTGGGAAAGCTGATTTGAGTAATAAACTCCTATCTTCTGCTTGGCTAGCCCTGCATCAATTACACTCTTTCTCTACTGTAATACTATCTTAGTGAATTGATGTGATGGTTAATACTGAGTTTCAACTTGATTGGATTGAGGGATACAAAGTATTAATCCTGGGCATGTCTGTGTGGGCATTGCCAAAAGAGATTAACATTTGAGTCAGTTGGCTAGAGAAGGTAGATCGACCCTTAATTTGGTGGGCACTATCTAATCAGCTTCCAGGGAATATAAAGCAGGCAGGAAAACATGAAGAAGTGAGATGGGCCTAGCTTCCCAGCCTACATCTTTCTCCTGTACTGGATGCTTCCTGCCCTCAAACATTGGACTCCAGGTTCTTCAGTTTTGGGACTTGGACTGACTCTCCCTGCCCCTCAGCTTACAGACAGCCTATTGTGGGACCTTGTGATCATGTAAATTAATACTTAATAAACTCACCTTTATACATATACATATATATGTATTTTATCTTTATACGTATATTTACCTATATATGGTGAATACACCATATACGTGTGTGTGTGTGTGTGTATGTGTGTGTGTGTGTGTGTGTGTGTGTGTGTGTGTGATATTAGTTCTGTCCCTCTAGGAGAAACCTGACTAACATAATTGGTCTTATCTCTGCAGAGAGCAAGAACCCATCAGGCAATTACAGTTGTAAAGTACTTGGCCTAACTCTGTTTTAGTGTTTATGGAAAGTAGAACTTGCCAACATTAGAAATGGATATTTAGTTGAGAAGATTTCTAAGCTTAGAGTTGAAGTGGCTTGGTTCCTCCTTACTGCTTAAAATAAAGTGAGAAAAGAAAAGGAAGAATTAAAAAAGAAATTGTTAAGGAAAAGAAACCAGAATTTGAAGATTTTAGAAGATTCTCAGTCTTTCTATATTGTATCAAATGAGAAAGCACGTTCTGAAGTCAACACATTGATGTTGCTAGAGTGTTACTTGATACAAGAGTTTACATGGTTATATGATCAGAAACACTGCCAGTATGAAGTGAAAAAGAAAAGAGACAAAATGAGGAAAGGCTGTCAGACTTCTTGGATTTGACAGGATGGCATGATAGAGCTATTTGTCTGTGAATGTGTATCATAATTTAAGAAGAAGAAAAAATGACCTCAAAGTTGATTCATAGATCATCACACCCACTGCTTCAAATCAACAGTCCTCCACCTGAACTCTTGAAGGCAGGACTGCCCTACAGAGCCTTAGGTATAAGGCTGCCTGGAGGCTTGGTGGCAGGACCTGGCCTAACAGAGCCACGAGGGCAGAATCCCCACCTGCAGCTGTGGGGTGATGCTGTTGCCCTAGGGTGCCTGGCAAACAGAGTACTAAACCAAAGAGGGTTACTGTTGAGTCTTGAAGGGCCCAGTTTTTTGTGTTTTTGAGTTGGAGTCTCACTTTGTCACCCACGCTGGAGTGCAATGGCGTGACCTTGGCTCACTGCAGTCTCTGCCTCACAGTTTCAAGTGATTCTCCTGCCTCAGCTTCCCAAGCAACTGGGCCTTACAGGCATGCACCACCATGCCTGGCTAAGTTTTGTATTTTTAGCAGAGATGGGGTTTCGCCATGTTGGCCAGGCTGCTCTCAAATTCCTGACCTCAGGTGATCCACCTGCCTCAGCCTCTCAAAGTGCTGGGATTATAGCCGTGAGCCACTGTGCCCAGCCTTGAGTCTTAAGGTTTAATGAAATTGACCTTACTAGGTTTTAGACTTGCTTGAGATCCTTCACTTTCTTCTTCCTTCTGATTTCTCCTTTTTGAAATAGGAATGAATATCATATGCCTATCCCACCATTGCATTTTAGAAGCACACAACTTGTCTGGTTTTACAGGTTCATAGCTGGAGTGGAATTTTGCCTCATGATGAATTTTACCTGGAGTCACTGACATCTGATATAGATAATATTTAGCTTAGACTACAGACTTTAGACTTGATGCTGAAATTAGTTAAGATTTTTGGAGGTATTGCTTTAGAATGAATGTTTGTGAGAAAGCTATTAATTTGGGGGAGCAGGAGTGGAATGCTATAAGCTGAACTGTATCTCTCCAAAATTCTTATGTTGAAGCCCAACCCAATGTGACTATATTTTAAAATAGGGCTTTTAAAACAAACGTGAAAAAGTTCAATATCACTGATCACTAGAGAAATGCAAATCAAAACCACAATGAGATACTATCTCACACCAGTCGGAATGGTGATTATTAAAAAGCCAGTAAACAACAGATACTGGCAAGGTTACAGAGAAATGGGAATGCTTTTACACTGTTGGTGGTAATGCAAAATAGTTCAATCATTGTGGAAGACAATATGGCAATTCCTCAAAAATCTAGAACCAGAAATACCATTTGACCCAGCAAACCCATTACTGGGTATATACCCAAAGGAATAGAAATTATTCTATTACAAAGATACAGGTACACATATGTTCACTGCAGCCCTATTTATAATAGCGAAGACATGGAATCAACCCAAAAGCCCATCAATGATAGACTGGTTAAAGAAAACATGGTATGGATACACCATGGAATACTATGCAGCCATTAAAAAAAGAGTGAAATCATGTCCTGTGCCAGGACAAAAATGGAGCTAGACACCATTATCCTCAGCAAACTAATGCAGGAACAGAAAACCAAACACCACATGTTCTCACTGTTAAGTTGGAGTTGAACAATGAGAACACATGGACACAGGGAGGTGGAAAAATACACACTGGGGTCTGTTCTGGGTGGCGAGGATGCTGAGGGAGAGAGAGCATTAGGAAAAATAGTGAATGCATGCTGGGCTTAATACCTAGGTGATGGGTTGACAGGTGCAGCAAACCACAATGGCACATGTTTAGCTATGTGACCAACCTGCACATCCTGCATGTGTACCCTGGAACTTAAAATTTTAAAAATAAATAATAAAAATTGGGCTTTTAAGTGGTAGTTCAGGCTAAATGAGGTAAAAGGGTAGAATCCTATATCAACGGGATTGGTGGCCTTACAAGAAGAGGAAGAGAGAGTGCTATCTTTGTCTCCATAAACACATATCTAGCAAAGGTGATGTGAACACACAACAGGGAGGCACCTGTCTGCAAGCTAGAAAGAGAGTGCTTACCAGAACTCGGCCTTGTTTCCACTGTGATCTCAGGCTTCCAACCTTCAAGACTATGATCAATAAATTTCTGT